>NC_132815.1:1736100-2037600 GCF_048594095.1 Paramormyrops kingsleyae | reverse complement strand
ATGAAATTTTGATTAACACGTTGTAAGAAAGATGGACTCTTTATTATTAAGAGTTATTCATAACTCTATTTTAATGTCATATTTTAAATAAGTATAATATATTTAATAAGTCGTATGGAATAAAACACTTCCGCATTTAGAACATTTTTTCGCGAATATCTCCCCAGACAGGCCAACAGAGGGCAGCACATATCACCCGCACCAGGGGGTTATGTGTTCCTTATTAGGTGGATATGGTCAGCTGTGTGCACATGGGCCTGTATATAGCTGTTGGTTTAAGTCCACTTTTTGCGATTATCTGCCTGCGGTCAGCGATGTTGTGTGTGTGTGTACAGAATATATACACATAAATAGACACACACACTGATTATACTTTATATATACCGTCCATGTTGGCGAATCTTGTATCACTGCATGAACTCTCACAGAACGATACAATTCAATATATTTACGGTTTATTACTTTGTCCGGCTCCCCCACTCATTTTTTATATCCCTTTTCTAGTATATACAAATTGGAAGGCTGGCTGGGACACTTGATCATTGCTTGCTGGAGTTTTGCATCAGCTCGCAAAACATACGCGTTTTGTTTCGGTAACCTAATATAACAAAGTTTTAAGCAAAAGTGGACTGACCGCCCGTTACGTCAATGAAGTGGCGAATGCCATAGGGGTTGACAGATGACAGAGGCCATAACATCTAAAACAGTTTTTTGAATGTCGCGCGATCTACCTGCACTACCTTTGCAATCTACTGGTCGGTCGCGATCGACGTATTGAGCACCCCTGGTTTTAGCAAAGTGTAGCAACCGTTTTGCAGGGTTTACCTCGACGGATGAACGTATGACAGCACATGTCATGCAGATCATCGAAGGGGTTCCGGGCTAGATTATGGATGAGACAGTGCAGGAGTCCTGCCGTGGTCGTGTGATATGCTATTCAAACCCACCGTGACATTCATATTTCTATCATCCATCCGTCCATTTTCCGAAACCGCTCATCCTATCCAGGGTTGCGGGGGTCCGGAGCCTATGGGTGCAAGGCGGGGAACAACCCAGGATGGGGCGCCAACCCATCGCAGTGTTTCTATGATCCAGATGCATTTTTCCTTATTATACAGTTTTGAAAAGCTGTTGAAACTGTCTAAACCACGGCTGAAAATGTCATCATGAAAGCGGCTGTGACTGTTTCCCCCCAAACCACCAACGCCAAAGAGCCGCTGAGGCCATCAGCTGAAGAGCTGAAGGAGGAGATCGACATTCCCTACAAACTGCGGGGTTTGATATGTGATGTTGCAGACAGACGATGAGAGAGCTGTGGATGCGAGCCTTCGTGCTTCTGGGAAATGCAGCAGCTTGGTCTTCAGTGGCTGTGGATGGAGGATCGGCTGTGGCCTGATATCTATGTCTCAGTATCACTGCTTTTTAAATAACGTTTGTCTGTCTGTGTGTCTGTTTAACATTATTTAGCATTTTAATCACCGTCATTGATTGATAGAAATTATATGATCGGTATAGTAACTGACTCACATCCCTCATTCTAAGGGCCCTATTTTGCACCAGTGGACAACGCAACGCAAAGTGGTTTTGCTGGTTTCATACCAGCGCATTTCTCATTTTCACACCAAACACGCATCTTACCAAAATAAATGATTTTCCGTCCGCTTTCCGCTCGAGGAGTGGTGTGTCTGCTTGTTTATAACAGGCGTGGCTGGGGCAGGAAATGACATTGAGCTTTTGACCATCAAAAGCCGTGTCTAAAGCCAGTGGTACAACATAAACAGTATTTAAGTCGTACATTTTAGAAACGTGTGGGTGCACGACGCTCCTTACGGACACGGGTATGCGCTTGAAGTGCACTAATGCTTTTCTCTTATTTTAACACCTAAATCATCAGATATTTTTGCTCACATGTTATCATGCTATCGCTAAATAAGATGATCTGCTTTAAAAACCTAATGCCATTCTTGTGTTTATGCCGGAATACATGGGATTGGCAGCCTTTGAATTCCCAGGGTGTTTTTCCACGCTTGTCCAATATGTTTTGATTAAGACACAGTGAGCCTGTAACAAAACTAAATGTTGGTTCAGTGCAGGAGAAGGTTCCACCTTAATGTAAGGGTGATCTGGGAGCATGAGAAGGTTGGTGTCCAAGCTTTCTTGAGAGAATTTGACGGAGACAGTCAATTTGGGGCAGTGTGTGGCTCAGTGGGCTGAGCCTCTGTGCCTGTGATCAGAAGGTTGCTGGTTCAAGCCCAGCCTTGGTGTGTCTGTAGGTCCTTGAGCAAGGCCCTTAACCCCCAGCTCCCTGGGTGCTGCTATGGGAGGCTGCCCTTCATGGCCAGCTTGTTCTCAGGGAGAGAAAGCAAACTGGGGGAGGGGTAAAGAGAATTTACCCATGGGGGTCAGTAAGTATTTGTCATTATTACTGTTATTTTCCAGAGCGCCTCGACCCCCGTCAGGGCTGTTTGGTGGAGATTACTATGGCTTTATGCGTCTTTACCCCCCCCGTCAGGTTTAGGAGAACCCAGTGAGCCTCACACAATGGTATAGAAAACTGTTCTGGTTTCATTAAAGTCAAGGTGTCTCCCCCAAAAGGACTTTATCTACCGGTGCTGTCGTACTGGGCTGGTGGGAAACTCATGTTTAAAACATTAAAAACATTAAAACTTAACATATAGCATTAAAACATGACGAGAGGCTTAGTAGTTTAAGGGCAGCTTTGCTTCTGCCATCAGGAAGTGGTTTGTTACCTCAAAGACAAACTGGCGAGACAACAGTTTAAATGCTGCACTTTGAACACATTGGATTAGTGGTTGAGCATAGAACATTAAATATTTGTATGTATTAAATAAGCATAATAATACAGGCATATAAACAAATGACTTAAAAAAAATCTGCTTATTTAATAAAAATAGCCTTAATTGCTCCTGAAATGTGTCCAATGTGTGTAAAGTGTTTGTGGGACTTTTCAAAGGCATTTCTTGAATTTAAATAGAATGACATTTTTTGATAAAACATTTTAATGTTTTAGTGTTTAATACAGTGCAGAAATTTCATATGTAAATATATCTATGGCTACTTTCTCAAGAGCTGCTAGGAAATGAAGTGATTAAAGTTTCAGTGAAAACTTTCCTTATAATCGGCTCATTTAATAAAATAAAAGCCCAAACTAACCCTGAAATATAGCCTAATGTATCTTTTGAGGGACTATTCAGAGAAATTCTCCTTTATCTCAGTCCAGGTATTTGTTGAATTGAAATGGAATGAGCCTTAATTAAGTATAAATGATGTTTTAATGCTCTCAGAGACTTTTTTCCTCCTGGGTGGAAATTAGTTAAATATTCACTTTAAATTCAGTAAATAGAAATCAACATGTTACAGTAGAATGATATTCTGATGTGAAAATGCGTAAACATCACAGTAACATTCAGTGTTCTTTGCATTAAACCCCTTTATATACGGATGTCCTCATGCAGCAGGATAATTAGTAAATAATATTTAGTGTCAGATCTGGAGCTCTGCTACTTGCCCAGTTCTCACTGACCCACAGTGGGACCCCCAGTGCAGAGCAGCAGCCCCACAGCGATAAACTCTCACTTACCCACAGCGGGACCCCCAGTGCAGAGCAGCAGCCCCACAGTGATAAACTCTCACTGACCCACAGCGGGACCCCCAGTGCAGAGCAGCAGCCCCACAGTGATAAACTCTCACTGACCCACAACGGGACCCCCAGTGCAGAGCAGCAGCCTCACAGTGATAAACTGTCACTGACCCACAGCGGGACCCGCAGTGCAGAGCTGCAGCCCCACAGTGATAAACTCTCACTGACCCACAGCGGGACCCCCAGTGCAGAGCAGCAGCCCCACAGTGATAAACTCTCACTGACCCACAGCGGGACTCCCAGTGCAGAGCTGCAGCCCCACATTGATAAACTCTCACTTACCCACAGCGGGACCCCCAGCGCAGAGCAGCAGCCCCACAGCGATAAACTCTCACTGACCCACAGCGGGACCCCCAGCGTAGAGCAGCAGCCCCACAGCGATAAACTCTCACTGACCCACAGCGGGACCCCCAGTGCAGAGCAGCAGACCCACAGTGATAAACTCTCACTTACCCACAGTGGGACCCCCAGTGCAGAGCAGCAGACCCACAGTGATAAATTCTCACTTACCCACAGTGGGACCCCCAGTACAGAGCAGCAGCCCCACAGTGATAAACTCCATCCACTGCATTTTATCTGCAGGCGTCTGGCTCTCAGCGAGCCGGTTTGTGTTTGTCTCACGGCCTGAGAGGATGTTGGTTTATACACTAAAGAGGAAGTTCCCTTCCCTTAATGAGCTCATTTTTGATGGATATTATTTGCACTGTTGGCTAAAATGTAAGATAAAATATCAATATATTAATTCAGTGCCGCCGCTACGTACAAACACATCACACACTGTGCGTAGGGCACCAAGTGCCGACGACCTGCCTTATGAAGCTCTCTGTAATGCACTATACAGTAGATACCTCTATAATGAGTTATTATGTGGGTATAAGCATTAAGGATAGTTTGTACTGTATTATAAAGGTATCTATAGTGCTTCATAAGGCAGTCATAATACATAGTGCACCACACGCCAGGGGGGCACAATAACAGCCTAATGATCATCAGAATAATCATAATAATCATAATGATGAATTATTTGAATTTGAGATGGAGCAGTAGACACCATTAAATTATTATACGAGATATAGACAATGATTTGAAATAATAAAATGAAAACCAATGGGGTTCCAGCACAATGTGCTTGGACCCCGAATTATGAAGCCCCCAGTCTGCTTGTGGTTTGTTTGGTTGCCCCTGACAACAATTTCAGAAATGGCCCCAAACAGGGGAAACAGGGAAGCTTTTTTACTGCGAGTCCTTAAAAGGACCGAACACAACCATCGACCCACATACACTACACACTCACACTACAGTCACACTACACACTCACACTACACACTCACACTAACACTACACAGTCACACTACACACTAACACTACGCACTCACACTACACACTCACACTACACAGTCACATTACACAGTCACACTACACACTCACACTACACAGTCACACTACACACTCACACTACACAGTCACACTACACACTAACACTACACAGTCACACTACACACTAACACTACGCACTCACACTCACACTACACACTTACACTATGCACTCACACTACGCACTCACACTACACACCAGACTCGGGGTGGCCAATCGGGAGAATTGCTGGTGGGCCAGTTAGCTGGTCAACAAAATAATTTGACAAGTGTAAAATTGAGCCGGTCAGAAAACAAAATCGTTGGAAACATTAAAATTCTACAGCAACCCTCCAGAATGTTAAACAGCGAGTTTCCTCACAGACACACACACACACACACACACGCACACATACAGTACACAGGTTTGTACTGTAATTATATCTCTGTGGGGACTCTCCATTCATTTCTATGCGAAAAATTATAACAAAACTCCAACATGACGACTGTAACCCCCACCCAGCCCTGACCTTAACCATAAGGAACCAAACATAATATGAGAATTTTGGCATCCCCCCAGAACTGAGACAAAATGGGCTGGACTAGGGCATTAAACTCCCGGGCTGAAAATCAGCCCCCCCCCCCCCCACCCCCCCCCCGCCTCCATGCCTGCTACACACTCACACTACACACTCACACTGCCCACCCCCACTCTGTGTGTGTGTAGTTTGCATGCTCTCCCTCTGCTGTGTGAGTCTCCTCCCATAACCCAAAGCTACACAGTCAGTCTGGTGTTTTTGGTGTCTCTAAACTGCCTGTAGTGTTTGGCTGTGTGTAAATGTCCTCTGATAGGCTGCTAACCCTGAGACTGTGTGTAAATGTCCTCTGATAGGCTGGTAGCCCTGAGACTGTGTGTAAATGTCCTCTGATAGGCTGCTAACCCTGAGACTGTGTGTAAATGTCCTCTGATAGGCTGGTAGCCCTGAGACTGTGTGTAAATGTCCTCTGATAGGCTGGTAACCCTGAGACTGTGTGTAAATGTCCTCTGATAGGCTGGTAACCCTGAGACTGTGCCCTGTGCATCCTGGGACAGGCTAATGGCTCCAGGCTGACAGCCTTTAGCTAAGTCATAGCAGCTCTGAGTTTTCTGTCTGAATCGGCTGCTTTATGCATGAGCCAGTGAGCCATTTCTCTGTCAGCCCGGTTTGTGCTGCTCAGAATCACAGGTAATGTTTCTGTCCACAGTGCTGCAGTGTGTCAGGCATTAACGCGTCTGCAAACAGCAGGGGCTTTGCAGTTTGTCTCCCTTTGCTTGGCCTCTTTCTCACCGTCTCTCACCATCGATTCCGGCTCTCAGAGCTCAATAAACCAGAATCTAAAATAGCCTGAGGTTAGTGCTGAACAGCAGATACACACCCAAGTGTCTCAAGACGAATGACAAGCTGTGAAACAATGAGAACTTCAGATAAAAGAGATATAGACAGAACAGAGAACATAGATGGCAGTTAATATGACAGCTAACATGTTAGTGCAGCACAATGTAGTGACTTTTGAACATTAATAAAAAGATTGAAATAAAAGATTACAGTTTTTCTTCATTGCTTTGGCATCATGCTTCACATTTTCACAACTATAAGAGCATTTCTCAAAGCAGTTCATGCATATAGATCAACACTGTGGTTTAGCTGCAAAAGCCTGTAACTCACCCCAAACAATTAACTCATGTCTCCAAAGCAAATAACTCCACCAATGAATTAGTCAGTGCTACTAAAATGAAAAGTACAATCAGCATCTATTTCACCATGAGAGTAAAAATATTGTAAGTGTGTCACTCTAAGTATGCAGGTTCTGAGCTCCACAATGCTGAATGACAGTCGTTTCTCACTCTCTCTTTGTCACTGATTATTTTTCTTTAGCAAACTGTCACTTATTCATGTGAGAGACACCAGTTTCAACATTGCAAGGCTCTACATCACAGTATGTAAAGCTCACTGGAAAGAGGAAGCACTCGCCTGCACATGTAACTTCCTCAGGTCTCAAGACACAGTACAATAGCAAACACATAAGTCACACAGCACTGTAACACAAACACAGCAAAATGGCACCAAAAGCATGTACTGTGGGATCCAAAAACACAGCAATGCACTATAATTTATGGAATATGTTTTGAAATCATTTTGAAAGTTTGGTTAACTGTTTTGCATGTGGTGCCTGAGATGACGATCACTTACATGTGTAGTTTTGGGTGTAAAATGATCACAATAGGAAGTGTCACAATCTATTTTGACCAACAAGACTAAAGCAACTGAAAATTGTGCCAAACGGTGATATTTGTACAAAACCATTTGTGTGAAGCAATGAGGAATGACGCTCTGCTGTGCAGAAGTGACATTATGGTGTGGGGATTATACTTGTTCTGCAAATATTAATTGTCATTTGAGAAATGCTCCAAAGCGATCAATAAAACCTGCATTAGATTACATTTATTCATTTAGCAGACGCCTTTATCCAAAGCGATGTAGCACAGTGAGAGACGTGTCAGCCAGTCCCTGCAGTGACTGGGGTAAGAGTGCTGTATAGAGGACGTTACTGTTACCTAGACTGATACACAGCATGCAAACCAAAAGCCCTGGTTCACAGCAGAGGTGCAGGAACTACTGAGAATCCGGAATGCTGCTTTACATCTGGCAGTGAGGAGGATCTAAGGGCAGCAGAAGCCAACCTGTCCAGGTCTGGCAGAAAGGCTTAGTGCTCGTATGCAGAGGGGGGACACAACACCTCTCTGCCAGTAGAGACACCCGACGTATGTGGCACGACATTCAGGCCATTGCAGAATTTTTATTTATTTTTATTTTTTATATTCCCTCCTCCACCCCCCCCCCCCCTTCTGCGGAGGACTACTTTATTTGTATTTATTTATGTATTTTATTATTTATTTATTTATTTTATATTTTTATTTACTTCCTCAAAAGAAGGAGAGGGAGGGGGGGGGGAAACAAAGGAGAAGATGGCGGGGAGAGAGAGAGGGAGAGAGAGGAGAAGAAGAAAAAAAAGGGAGAATAGAAAAAAACAGATAGTCTGCTTCCATGTCTGCTGAAAAGAGAAAGACAACATACAGTACAACACCTGTACTAATCACAACGACCATCAAACGTTAAATGTTGTTGAACAGCACACACAACCAGCATTACAACACATGCCCAGAAACAACAGCCGATTAAGACAGTGTGTGTCCGTGAGCACGTGTCCGTGAGCACCTGTGTGCACACCTGTGTGTGTCAGCGCGCTGGTGTTCCTAAGGTTTCTCCATGTAAATGTCTAGTAGTGTGTGTGGGGAGCCACAGCCCCGCCCACCCAGGACATGAAGCCGACACGGAGGAGACCCGGGCCCCAGACATCCAGAGGCCCCCCAGGGCAAGGGAACCCCAGGAGGACCACCACAGGGACAATTGCAGCCCCCACCCAGAAAAGGGCAGAGGAGCGCTCCCGAGGGGGGCCATCCGGCAGCCACATCGCAGGAGCCCCAGGGGGCAGGCTCCGCCGGCGGCCGGCCACACCAGGGCAGACCGGACCCCGGGCCCAGAGGTCCAAGGGCCCCCCCACCCCCCAGCCGGGACCTGACAGAGCCGGAAGGGCCAGGCCCCGACAGGCAACCGCCGAGAGTGAGCCAGCACACACCAGAGCATCCAGCCCCGGACATCGAGAACCACCAACGCATCGGCAGCCGGGGGCCTCAACCTCCGGCAGGGAGTGTGGTGGGGGGGCAACAGAGCCTGAGATGTTATTCCAGGTGGAGTCTAAGACCCAACCTGACACCTGCGTATAGACAAACAGGCGTACACATACACAAGCATACGTTCCCACCCTCATGCACACATAAACAAATATTCACCCATTCGCCCAACATGGAGACACACAGAAATTGCAGATTTTAAAGACCCCCCTCCCTGCATGGTAATGACAGCGATCAAACCCTTTTATGCAGGGTTTGGGGCACAGAACAATGTACCACTAAGGAAGTTTACCCCTCCATTGGATGAGCAGCTCTGTCTGCCCCCAGCTGAGGTGAGGAGGCTCTAGCCGGAGTTAACCCCTGCAAGGCCAGCGGTCCTGATGGTTCACATGGCTGTGCACTCAGGGACTGTCTGCACCAACATACAGACGTGTCGTCCCTGCAGCATACAGATGTGCAGCTATCATACCCATCCCAAAGGTGCCCAGTGTGTCAGGCCTCATCGACTACCTCCCTGTGGCACTTACCTCAGACATCATGAAGGGCTTCCTGCCTGTATCCTGGGCCACACTGGAGCCAGTTTGCCCACTTCACTAGACCCACTGCAGTTTGCATATCGTCACAATCGGTCCACAGAGGACACAGTTTCCATGACTCTTCACACCACATTGGCCATTTGGACAGGAGAGACTCCTATGTCAGTATGTCAGGTCAGTGTTCAGTACAGTCATCCCTCAGTCACTGAGTGAAAAGCTGACTTTGCTGGGCATCAACACCTCTCTCTGTAACTGGGTCCTGGATTTCCTAACTGGAAGACCACAGAGTGTGAATATTGGTGACAGCGTCTCCAGCACCATTACAGAGTACAGGCTCCTCACAAGGCTGCGTACTCAGTCCAGTATTGTTTACTCTGCAGACCCATGACTGTAAGACCAGGTCACACTCAAATCACACTGTAACATGTGCTGATGATGCCACTGAGGTGACAATCAGCGGGAACGAAGAAGCAGCTTATAGGAGGAGATGGAGCAGCTTATAGAGAGGAGGTGGAGCAGCTTATAGAGAGGAAGGGGAGCAGCTTATAGAGAGGAGGTGGAGCAGCTTATAGAGAGGAGGTGAAGCAGCTTACAGAGAGGAGGTGGAGCAGTTTATAGAGAGGAGGTGGAGCAGCTTGCTGACTGATTTGAGGCGAACTATGTATCCTTGAATGCGGCTAAATCCAAAGAGATGGTTGTGGATGTCAGCAAAGTAAGAAAAGTTCCTCCTGCACTGTAGAGAGTAAAAAAACATGGAGTTCCTTGGCAGACGCCTCACCGAGGATCTTATCTGGAGCTGCAATGTCTCTACTCTGGCCAAGAAAGCAGAACAATGCCGGCACTTTCTGTGGCAGCTTAACGAGTGCAGCTCCCCCCACCCATCCTCAGGATGTCCTGCAGGGGGCGACAGAGCATCCTGACAAGCTGCATTACTGTCTGCTGCAGCTCCATCAATGATTAGACCCTGCAGCAGGTTATAGGAACAGCAGAGTGTATCACTGGGACTCTCACTGCCATCCAGGACATCGACAAAAAAGCTGCGTCTGTAGAGCCGTCAAAATGGTGACAGACTCCTCCCACCCTTCTGACAGTCTGTCTGACCCCCCACCACAGAGGAGGCTCCACAGCCTGCAGGCCAGACCCACCCAGATGAGAAACACCTGTCTGCCCCTCACACGATGCCCCTAACTTCCCAACTACAGCTGGAACTATTTATATGACCACTGGAGCGTATCTATATCAGTGCGCATCTGTATCTCTGTATTAGTGCGTATCTGTATCAGTGCGTGTCTGCATCTGTATATCTGTATTAGTGCGTATCTGTATCAGCGTGTATCTGGATCTGTGTGTTTCTGTAGCTGTGTGTATCTGTATCAGGACCAGGAGCGGTAGGAGCAGGAGCGGCTGTGTGGTGAGTTGGCCAGGTGGGGATGGGAGTGCGACCATCAGAAGTGTTTTATTTGTATGTTGTACATATCATTTGTATGTTGGATGTATGTGTAACCTACATGAAAATAACTTCATAAATATTTGAATAAATTTAAATAAATAAAGATGTTGAACGAGAATTTATTATTTGTTATAAAAAAAAGTAGTGATTAAATTAGGCACCTAAGAATTAAATCACATTTTCAGTTTTGCTATTGGATTAGTCTAGGCATTACAATAAGCCCTATTACTTTAAGCTGTCGGAGTTGTCAGCCAATCGTAACGTCTCCTGACGGAAAAAAAAAGAGAGAGTTGAGATGTAGGCTAGCAAGGTTCGATTAGTGAGTGAACAAAAAGGGTAAGTAAAAAATAAGTATGTTTTATTTTCCATTTAAGAAGTATTTTGTGTTACCTTTCTGTCTATAGTGATAGGCTGTGGTTATGTTGAACATTATTTATTTTTAGTTGAGCAAGTGTTGCTCAAGCAGTGAACGCAGGGGCTCAGATCGACTAAGATGGCGAGCCACCCATGTTGAGAGTACTTGGATCATCACGTCGCCCGACAGGGATTTCCAGCACTTTGGATGACCAGGTTCTCGCTCAGTGAAGCTGGGAATTTGTCGACTACCGCTTTTGACATTTTTTTTTGCTTGAAGTGGATTCGCGGCGCGGTAAGCGAGGATAAACCGCGCCATTGTGCTTTGGATTGCGTGGACTCCGAGTGGACTGCCTAACTCGGACGCTGGTAAAGATAATTTTGTACTTGTTGTTGGAGAAGCTAGAGACTGGATTTATATCCAAAACGCTTGATGCTGCAATTGGATGCATTGTATAAGCTGTAATGGTCGAACTGTTGAATTGGGGTGAGGGTAAAATGCGGACCGTTTACAAACAGCGGATTCCGTGTTTATAAACAGACGTGTCGCAAAAGACGCACGCCGCGTAGACAGATCACGTGGCATAGAAAGAAACCCATACGACGTTACCTAATCACGGGGTGCGTTCGAGGTGTGTCTGCAGCTGACGTGACGTGGAGCGCGATCTGCCGTCGGCTGCAGGGGTGGAGTATACGCTGAACGTAAACAAATGAGTGTTCGAGGAGCTCAGCAAGGCGCAGCAGCTGCGCGTTCAGCCAGTGCAATTTTGTCATCCATATTACAGAGTACAATACGATTGTCCGAAATCCTTATTGTTGTTAATGTTTAACAATTATTTTATTGTTGGTTTTTTTGAAAAAAAATTTTGAAAATGTTCTATATATCATTTGTTGAGCGTTCTCTAGTCGCGTATATAATTTGCATTTGGACGTCCAGCTACTGTACCATGAACGTCACAGGTTGTGGGTGCCTGTTCTGGATGAGTAAAATAAATCGTAATAAATCAATAAATAAAAATGTTTCTTTCACCAATAAAGTGTATTCTTAAGTATTTTTGTAGATCTCATATCGAAACACTTGAACTATATCTTCGTGTTGTCTGGTTTCATTTTCTCATATAAGTAAGGCTACTGTACACCTTGCAAACACTCATGTGAAATATCTACACTATTATAGAAACGTCACATTGGTTGGCACTGTACAAGTCATTATATCAGAATTAATACAAGAAAGAAAAAGAAAATTGCAAAGCAGATCTGTTACATTTAAACATGGAAGTAGCATGTAGAAATAAGTCCCCCAGGCTTGGCATATAGTAGTGGAAAAGGCTAAATTTGTATTTTACGAAAACATTTAAAAGTGTTTGGGGCAGGATTTGTAATTATCCATTTTGTCCTATACACTGTAACAATAGGGAAGCTGCCCTGCATAATCTATAAGTCCACAGAAGTGGCATGTAGAAATGAGGCCCCAGAACATGTGATATATTGCCAGGAAGGTCAGAATTTGTACTTATAATAATATGATAAAAAATATATGAAATGTTCAGCTGTACATAATCTATACATAAGTGATAGGTAAGAGGTATTTTGCTGTGCAATGTGCAAGAGGCCTGAGGTATGTGCCAATGATTTGGACAGTGTGAAGCAGTACTTAGAGGCATTGAGTATTGTCCTGATTTAGGAGCATTATGACCTGGGGGAAAAAGCTCCTCTTTAACCTTTCCGTTCTGGGATGCATTTCCCAAGACCATAGTGAAGCAACACTGTTGTAAAGTTGCGTAGTTCGAACAACTCACGAGCTGTAGTTAGAAGCTTAGTCCCGGGTAAATACATCAGCGATGGTGGAAAATGCAGTCTAATAAGGGTATAGTCACCGTGTAAGTAAGAAATTTAATAATCTTTCATAACTAATAGGGAATAATTTAGCTCTACGATCATATATAATGTGAAGTTGTCTGAAAATGTTTGAAACGTAATTGTTGTGTGGGTCTCTGGTCATAAGTACGGTAACTGTCGGTAGTGAGCAATAGGGACACCTTGCTGGGTGATGCGGGAAGAATCCTCTGTGTGACCCATCTGTACGTTGACGTCAAACTTCAACTCACCAGTGGCACTTGCACTCTCATCTAGCACATATTGTATGTTCTAGTCACTCTTTGGCTTCTTCTCATGTTTAGAAACGTGTGAACAGTTTTGAGTCATTGTGTTTAAATGATGACTACTGTATGGTGGCTGTGCTGAACTTCTGCAGCCTGTGTTTTCTATTTTGCATCAAAGTTCACCACAGTGCAAAATGTGTTTTGATGAATGGGAATGTGTTTAGAGTTTTGCTCAAATCTGCAAATTGTGTTTAAAGTTTCACCAGAAGAGTGATTGATTCAATAAATGAGTTTTGGCAATTGGAAATTTTGTTCCAAGAATGAGGTTTAGTCTTTTAGCAATTCAGAAAAACTGTAACAGAAACATAAGGCAAGGTAAACTTTAACTTACCAAAGCTCCTTGGGGCGGTCAAACCAGATGTGTCCAGTTTATACAGATACTGCACAGTTAGGGGTAAAAGGCTGTTATGGGCAGGGTTAATCAATTGTACAGTTGTGCTTAAAATGGGGTATAAAATCCTTCAAATACTACAAAAGTTATGTAAGAGAACTTTTGTTTTTTGTCTTGTAAACAGGTACACCTACTCTTACAGTTTTAGACTTAACAGGTTTTAAAGAATTTTATATTATATTATATTATATTATATTATATTATATTATATTATATTAACATGATTATAGCGAATGTCTGTCAGCCCCTTTTGACAGAAGGGCCTTTTAGCTATGTTTTCACAGAATCTGAGCCGGAAAAGTCAGATTGCTATGCCAAGAGTACAACTAATTTGAGATAATGCAAAAAACAGTGTGTGTGAAGTCATTTGAAGACTGAATTGTGTTACAGTGGAAAAAAAAACCACAACAGCACAATAAAGTGCAAGTCATTCAGGCAAAGTCAGTCAGAAGGGTGTGTGAACATGCTTGGCAAACTGGGTGATAAGTATAATGATGAATGCCTGCTCACCAGTAAGTTTATGCTTATTTCCTTACAGTATCTCTTGAGGAGGCCTGCCAATGGTGTGGACAGTTTCAAAACGAAGATGGTGACTGGGTGAGGAAATTAATGTAGTCATTTGATAGATGGGAAAATATGGCTACTTGTCCTATACTGTATGTTGTTAATCCCACTGTAGATACTCTGTGATGGATGCCAGAGGTGGCAACACCGTGTCTGTACTGGCATGACCAAGAGCCAATTCAAACACATAACAAATGTTAAATGGTATTGCACAGCTTGTGAAGAGAAGTCTTCGCTATAAAAACGCAGCCACACTACAGTGGCATGCAAAAGTCTGCAACCGCTTGTTAATTTAGCATTTATTACAACTTTTGACCTTTTATTTTTAACCCCTTCATTGAGCCAATGCATTTATTTGAAAACAGTGTTACAGGGGACACAGTAATAAAAATCAAGTTTTTATTCTAGCTTGGCTTTACTTTTCTGAGTTTGTTTGTTAAAGTTCCCATGTCAGTCGTCTTTTTGAGTAATTTGCGTAATGTATTTCTCTCACCAAAGTTGCAAAATAAATGAGTAATAATATACAGTAGAACAGACATGCGTCAAGTTTTCTTCAGGTTCCTGTAGGTGGCCTTGAAAAGGGTCATTTTGTGTCTCAGTGATGGCTCAGTATCTTCATCACCTGCCTGCACCATGTTGGCATTGAGTGAACCAGTTTGATGAGGTGATCATGGCTGATAACATGATTCCAGGCTGCAATGAGTGACTCAATCAACTCATGTTTTGATTTTGGATGTCTCTTGGATATCTCCAAAGCCACCTTGTGCCACAAGTTCTCAATCGGATTCAGATCAGGAGATTGGGCAAGCCACTCAGTTGATCGATGTTGTTCTGACGCTTCCAGTTGATCACCTGTTTGGAGCAATGGCACGGTGCATTGTCATCTTGGAACAGGAACCGGCCTTTAAACAGTTTCTGCACTGACGGCACCATACACTTTTGCAGTACTGTGATGTACTTGGTCCCACTTACCATTCCATCAAAGATGTGCAGATGTCCGACGCCACTGGCAGCTATGCAGCCCCAGACCATGACCTTCAAAGGATGCTTCACAGTGAGGTTGAGGCACTCAGGCTTGAACTCCTCTCCAGGAAACCTCCTCACATAGGTGTCGGCCTGGCTACCAAACAGGCAGAAAGTGCTTTCATTGCCGGAAAGCACCTTTTCACATGGACCTTTCACATGTCCAGCGTGAGTTCTTCCGTGTCCAGTCAACCCGGTTGCACCTTTGGACATCAGTCATCAGTGGCTTGTTGCGTGCCTTGCAACCCTGCAGACCAAACTGCGGGAACCGGCAACAAACAAATAAATATGCATTGGCAGAATGAAGAATTACAAATGAAAATAAACTATTATTTAAGAAATATTCCTTGGAACAACAAATTTTCATGGATTTTCATGCTGCCAGATTACTAACAAAGTCGGGTGCAGTCACAGAGCAGTTGTAAAGATTCTACAAAAGAAGAAAGCGAGTTTGGTGGCAGACACGCCTCGGTCTGGTCATCCACATGCATCAAAATCATGCTAGGATCATGCACTTTGACGCATTCCATTGAGCAATCGCAAGTTGACCTCACCTCAGCTACTGCGTGAGTGGTCAGACAGCTGCCATGTCAGTGTCACCTCATCAACAGTTTTGTCTGCGGGGTTGCAAGGCACGCAACAAGCCACTGATGACTGATGTCCAAAGGTGCAACCGGATTGACTGGACACGGAAGAAGTCACGCTGGACATGTGAAACGTGGGAAAAGGTGCTTTTCGGCAATGAAAGCACTTTCTGCCTGTTTGGTAGCCAGACAGACACCTATGTGAGGAGGGTTCCTGGAGAGGAGTTCAAGCCTGAGTGCCTCAACCTCACTGTGAAGCATCCTTTGAAGGTCATGGTCTGGGGCTGCATGGCTGCCAGTGGCGTCGGACGTCTACACATCATTGACGGCATGGTCAGTGGGACCAAGTACATCACAGTACTGCAAAAGTGTATGGTGTCGTCAGTGCAGCAGCTGTTTACAAGCTGGTTTCTGTTCCAAGATGACAATGCACCGTGCCATTGCTCCAAACAGGTGATCAACTGGAAGCGTCAGAACAACATCGATCAATTGAGTGGCTTGCCAAATCCCCCGATCTGAATCTCATTGAAAACTTGTGGCACAAGGTGGCTTTGGAGATATCCAAGAGACATCCAAAATCAAAACATGAGTTGATTGAGTCACTCATTGCAGCCTGGAACCATGTTATCACCCATGATCACCTCATCAAACTGGTTCACTCAAAGCCAACACGGTGCAGGCAGGTGATGGAGAACAAAGTGTGGCCCACCAGATACTGAGCCATCACTGAGACACAAAATGTCCTTTTTCAAGGCCACCTACGCGAACATGAAGAAAACTTGACGCATGTCTGTTCTACTATATAGTATTACTCATTTATTTTGCAACTTTGGCGAGAGAAGTACATTACGCAAATTACTCAAAAAGACGATTGACATGGGAACTTTAACAAACTCAGAAAAGTAAAGCCAAGCTAGAATAAAAACTTGATTTTAATACCCAACTGTGTCCCCTGTAACACTGTTTTTCAAATAAATGCATTGGCTCAATGAAGGGGTTAAAAATAAAAGGTCAAAAGTTGGAAAAAATGCTAAATTAACAAGCGGTTGCAGACTTTTGCATACCACTGTAGTGTGGCTGCGTTTTTATAGCGAACACTTCTCTTCACAAGCTGTGCAATACCATTTAACATTTGTTATGTGTTTGAATTGGCTCTTGGTCATGCCAGTACAGACACGGTGTTGCCACCTCTGGCATCCATCACAGAGTATCTACAGTGGGATTAACAACATACAGTATAGGACAAGTAGTCATATTTTCCCATCTATCAAATGACTACATCAATTTCCTCACCCAGTCACCATCTTTATTTTGAAACTGTCCACACCATTGGCAGGCCTCCTCAAGAGATACTGTAAGGAAATAAGCATGAACTTACTGGTGAGCAGGCATTCATCATTATACTTATCACCCAGTTTGCCAAGCATGTTCACACACCTTTCTGACTGACTTTGCCTGAGTCACTTGCCCTTTATTGTGCTGTTGTGGGTTTTTTTCACTGTAACACAATTCAGTCTTCAAATGACTTTTACACATACCGTGTGATGTTATCTGTCATTGCAACCACAGATCCATTCCTCTCACATTGTTTTTTGCATGGAAGTAGCATGTAGAAATAAGTCCCCCAGGCTTGGCATATAGTAGTGGAAAAGGCTAAATTTGTATTTTACGAAAACATTTAAAAGTGTTTGGGGCAGGATTTGTAATTATCCATTTTGTCCTATACACTGTAACAATAGGGAAGCTGCCCTGCATAATCTATAAGTCCACAGAAGTGGCATGTAGAAATGAGGCCCCAGAACATGTGATATATTGCCAGGAAGGTCAGAATTTGTACTTATAATAATATGATAAAAAATATATGAAATGTTCAGCTGTACATAATCTATACATAAGTGATAGGTAAGAGGTATTTTGCTGTGCAATGTGCAAGAGGCCTGAGGTATGTGCCAATGATTTGGACAGTGTGAAGCAGTACTTAGAGGCATTGAGTATTGTCCTGATTTAGGAGCATTATGACCTGGGGGAAAAAGCTCCTCTTTAACCTTTCCGTTCTGGGATGCATTTCCCAAGACCATAGTGAAGCAACACTGTTGTAAAGTTGCGTAGTTCGAACAACTCACGAGCTGTAGTTAGAAGCTTAGTCCCGGGTAAATACATCAGCGATGGTGGAAAATGCAGTCTAATAAGGGTATAGTCACCGTGTAAGTAAGAAATTTAATAATCTTTCATAACTAATAGGGAATAATTTAGCTCTACGATCATATATAATGTGAAGTTGTCTGAAAATGTTTGAAACGTAATTGTTGTGTGGGTCTCTGGTCATAAGTACGGTAACTGTCGGTAGTGAGCAATAGGGACACCTTGCTGGGTGATGCGGGAAGAATCCTCTGTGTGACCCATCTGTACGTTGACGTCAAACTTCAACTCACCAGTGGCACTTGCACTCTCATCTAGCACATATTGTATGTTCTAGTCACTCTTTGGCTTCTTCTCATGTTTAGAAACGTGTGAACAGTTTTGAGTCATTGTGTTTAAATGATGACTACTGTATGGTGGCTGTGCTGAACTTCTGCAGCCTGTGTTTTCTATTTTGCATCAAAGTTCACCACAGTGCAAAATGTGTTTTGATGAATGGGAATGTGTTTAGAGTTTTGCTCAAATCTGCAAATTGTGTTTAAAGTTTCACCAGAACAGTGATTGATTCAATAAATGAGTTTTGGCAATTGGAAATTTTGTTCCAAGAATGAGGTTTAGTCTTTTAGCAATTCAGAAAAACTGTAACAGAAACATAAGGCAAGGTAAACTTTAACTTCAACTCATGTTTTGATTTTGGATGTCTCTTGGATATCTCCAAAGCCACCTTGTGCCACAAGTTCTCAATCGGATTCAGATCAGGAGATTGGGCAAGCCACTCAGTTGATCGATGTTGTTCTGACGCTTCCAGTTGATCACCTGTTTGGAGCAATGGCACGGTGCATTGTCATCTTGGAACAGGAACCGGCCTTTAAACAGTTTCTGCACTGACGGCACCATACACTTTTGCAGTACTGTGATGTACTTGGTCCCACTTACCATTCCATCAAAGATGTGCAGATGTCCGACGCCACTGGCAGCTATGCAGCCCCAGACCATGACCTTCAAAGGATGCTTCACAGTGAGGTTGAGGCACTCAGGCTTGAACTCCTCTCCAGGAAACCTCCTCACATAGGTGTCGGCCTGGCTACCAAACAGGCAGAAAGTGCTTTCATTGCCGGAAAGCACCTTTTCACATGGACCTTTCACATGTCCAGCGTGAGTTCTTCCGTGTCCAGTCAACCCGGTTGCACCTTTGGACATCAGTCATCAGTGGCTTGTTGCGTGCCTTGCAACCCTGCAGACCAAACTGCGGGAACCGGCAACAAACAAATAAATATGCATTGGCAGAATGAAGAATTACAAATGAAAATAAACTATTATTTAAGAAATATTCCTTGGAACAACAAATTTTCATGGATTTTCATGCTGCCAGATTACTAACAAAGTCGGGTGCAGTCACAGAGCAGTTGTAAAGATTCTACAAAAGAAGAAAGCGAGTTTGGTGGCAGACACGCCTCGGTCTGGTCATCCACATGCATCAAAATCATGCTAGGATCATGCACTTTGACGCATTCCATTGAGCAATCGCAAGTTGACCTCACCTCAGCTACTGCGTGAGTGGTCAGACAGCTGCCATGTCAGTGTCACCTCATCAACAGTTTTGTCTGCGGGGTTGCAAGGCACGCAACAAGCCACTGATGACTGATGTCCAAAGGTGCAACCGGATTGACTGGACACGGAAGAAGTCACGCTGGACATGTGAAACGTGGGAAAAGGTGCTTTTCGGCAATGAAAGCACTTTCTGCCTGTTTGGTAGCCAGACAGACACCTATGTGAGGAGGGTTCCTGGAGAGGAGTTCAAGCCTGAGTGCCTCAACCTCACTGTGAAGCATCCTTTGAAGGTCATGGTCTGGGGCTGCATGGCTGCCAGTGGCGTCGGACGTCTACACATCATTGACGGCATGGTCAGTGGGACCAAGTACATCACAGTACTGCAAAAGTGTATGGTGCCGTCAGTGCAGCAGCTGTTTACAAGCTGGTTTCTGTTCCAAGATGACAATGCACCGTGCCATTGCTCCAAACAGGTGATCAACTGGAAGCGTCAGAACAACATCGATCAATTGAGTGGCTTGCCAAATCCCCCGATCTGAATCTCATTGAAAACTTGTGGCACAAGGTGGCTTTGGAGATATCCAAGAGACATCCAAAATCAAAACATGAGTTGATTGAGTCACTCATTGCAGCCTGGAACCATGTTATCACCCATGATCACCTCATCAAACTGGTTCACTCAAAGCCAACACGGTGCAGGCAGGTGATGGAGAACAAAGTGTGGCCCACCAGATACTGAGCCATCACTGAGACACAAAATGTCCTTTTTCAAGGCCACCTACGCGAACATGAAGAAAACTTGACGCATGTCTGTTCTACTATATAGTATTACTCATTTATTTTGCAACTTTGGCGAGAGAAGTACATTACGCAAATTACTCAAAAAGACGATTGACATGGGAACTTTAACAAACTCAGAAAAGTAAAGCCAAGCTAGAATAAAAACTTGATTTTAATACCCAACTGTGTCCCCTGTAACACTGTTTTTCAAATAAATGCATTGGCTCAATGAAGGGGTTAAAAATAAAAGGTCAAAAGTTGGAAAAAATGCTAAATTAACAAGCGGTTGCAGACTTTTGCATACCACTGTAGTGTGGCTGCGTTTTTATAGCGAACACTTCTCTTCACAAGCTGTGCAATACCATTTAACATTTGTTATGTGTTTGAATTGGCTCTTGGTCATGCCAGTACAGACACGGTGTTGCCACCTCTGGCATCCATCACAGAGTATCTACAGTGGGATTAACAACATACAGTATAGGACAAGTAGTCATATTTTCCCATCTATCAAATGACTACATCAATTTCCTCACCCAGTCACCATCTTTATTTTGAAACTGTCCACACCATTGGCAGGCCTCCTCAAGAGATACTGTAAGGAAATAAGCATGAACTTACTGGTGAGCAGGCATTCATCATTATACTTATCACCCAGTTTGCCAAGCATGTTCACACACCTTTCTGACTGACTTTGCCTGAGTCACTTGCCCTTTATTGTGCTGTTGTGGGTTTTTTTCACTGTAACACAATTCAGTCTTCAAATGACTTTTACACATACCGTGTGATGTTATCTGTCATTGCAACCACAGATCCATTCCTCTCACATTGTTTTTTGCATTATCTCAAATTAGTTCTACCCCTGATTTTTCAGACTCAGAGTCTGTGAAAACATAGCTAAAAGGCCCTTCTGTCAAAAGGGGCTGACAGACATTCGCTATAGTCATGTTAATATAATATAATATAATATAATATAAAATTCTTTAAAACCTGTTAAGTCTAAAACTGTAAGAGTAGGTGTACTTGTTTACAAGACAAAAAACAAAAGTTGTCTTACATAACTTTTGTAGTATTTGAAGGATTTTATACCCCATTTTAAGCACAACTGTACAATTGATTAACCCTGCCCATAACAGCCTTTTACCCCTAACTGTGCAGTATCTGTATAAACTGGACACATCTGGTTTGACGGCCCCAAAGAGCTTTGGTAAGTTAAAGTTTACCTTGCCTTATGTTTCTGTTACAGTTTTTCTGAATTGCTAAAAGACTAAACCTCATTCTTGGAACAAAACTTCCAATTGCCAAAACTCATTTATTGAATCAATCACTCTTTTGGTGAAACTTTAAACACAATTTGCAGATTTGAGCAAAACTCTAAACACATTCCCATTCATCAAAACACATTTTGCACTGTGGTGAACTTTGATGCAAAATAGAAAACACAGGCTGCAGAAGTTCAGCACAGCCACCATACAGTAGTCATCACTTAAACACAATGACTCAAAACTGTTCACACATGTTTCTAAACATGAGAAGAAGCCAAAGAGTGACTAGAACATACAATATGTGCTAGATGAGAGTGCAAGTGCCACTGGTGAGTTGAATTTCGACATCAACGTACAGATGGGTCACACAGAGGATTCTTCCCGCATCACCCAGCAAGGTGTCCCTATTGCTCACTACCGACAGTTACCATACTTATGACCAGAGACCCACACAACAATTACGTTTCAAACTACATTTTCACACAACTTCACATTATATATGATCGTAGAGCTAAATTATTCCCTATTAGTTATGAAAGATTATAAAATTTTTTACTTACACGGTCACTATACCCTTCTTAGAATGCATTTCCACCATCGCTGATGTATTTACCCGGGACTAAGCTTCTAACTACAGCTCGTGAGTTGTTCGAACTACGCAACTTAATGACTGTGTTTGCGAACGTTCGTTCGAACTATACATATGGTCTTGGGAAACGCACCCCAGAGCGGAAAGGTTAAGGAAGAGCTTTTTCCCCCAGGTCATAATGCTCCTAAATCAGGACAATACTCAATGCCTCTAGGTGCTGCTTCACCCTGTCCAAATCATTGGCACATACCTCAGGCCTCTTCCACATTGCACTTATATACCTCTTACCTATCACTTATGTATAGATTATGTACAGCTGAACATTTCATATATTTTTTATCTTATTATTTTTCTTATTTTTTCTATATTTTGTTACTCTCTTATCATGCACAGCTGCTCAGAGTGACCAGGGTTACATTCCACTACATGTTGTATGTGTACAACTGTGTACGTGACGAATAAACCTTTTGAATCTTCATTCTTCAATCTTGAATTTTCGTAAAGTACAAATCCGACCTTCCTGGCAATATATCACATGTCCCGGGGCAGGATTTCTACGTGCCACTTGAAGATTATTTATGGCAGCTTCCCCATGGTTACAGTGTACAGGGCGAAATGCACATTTAGAAATATTGCCCCGGGCACTTTCATGCATTTTCGTATAGTACAAATTGCCAGCTTTCCGGCAGTATATCACATGTCCCAGGGCAGGATTTCTACGTGCCACTTCCGTGGACTTTTAGTTGAAGATTATTTATGGCAGCTTCCCCATGGTTACATTGTACAGGGCGAAGTGCACATTTAGAAATCCTGCCCTGGGAACTTTCATGCATTTCCATATAGTACAAATTGCCAGCTTTCCGGCAGTATATCACATGTCCCAGGGCAGGATTTCTACGTAGCACTTCCGTGGACTTTTAGTTGAAGATTATTTATGCCAGCTTCCCCATGGTTACAGTGTACAGGGCGAAGTGCACATTTAGAAATCCTGCCCCGGGCACTTTCATGCATTTTCGTATAGTACAAATTGCCAGCTTTCCGGCAGTATATCACATGTCCCAGGGCAGGATTTCTACGTGCCACTTCCGTGGACTTTTAGTTGAAGATTATTTATGGCAGCTTCCCCATGGTTACATTGTACAGGGCGAAGTGCACATTTAGAAATCCTGCCCTGGGAACTTTCATGCATTTCCATATAGTACAAATTGCCAGCTTTCCGGCAGTATATCACATGTCCCAGGGCAGGATTTCTACGTAGCACTTCCGTGGACTTTTAGTTGAAGATTATTTATGGCAGCTTCCCCATGGTTACAGTGTACAGGGCGAAATGCACATTTAGAAATCCTGCCCCGGGCACTTTCATGCATTTTCGTATAGTACAAATTGCCAGCTTTCCGGCAGTATATCACATGTACCAGGGCAGGATTTCTACGTGCCACTTCCGTGGACTTTTAGTTGAAGATTATTTATGGCAGCTTCCCCATGGTTACAGTGTACAGGGCGAAATGCACATTTAGAAATCCTGCCCTGGGAACTTTCATGCATTTCCGTATAGTACAAATTGCCAGCTTTCCGGCAGTATATCACATGTCCCAGGGCAGGATTTCTACGTGCCACTTCCGTGGACTTTTAGTTGAAGATTATTTATGGCAGCTTCCCCATGGTTACAGTGTACAGGGCGAAATGCACATTTAGAAATCCTGCCCCGGGCACTTTCATGCATTTTCGTATAGTATAAATTGCCAGCTTTCCGGCAGTATATCACATGTCACAGGGCAGGATTTCTGCGTGCCACTTCCGTGGACTTTTAGTTGAAGATTATTTATGGCAGCTTCCCCATGGTTACATTGTACAGGGCGAAGTGCACATTTAGAAATCCTGCCCTGGGAACTTTCATGCATTTCCATATAGTACAAATTGCCAGCTTTCCGGCAGTATATCACATGTCCCAGGGCAGGATTTCTACGTAGCACTTCCGTGGACTTTTAGTTGAAGATTATTTATGGCAGCTTCCCCATGGTTACAGTGTACAGGGCGAAATGCACATTTAGAAATCCTGCCCCGGGCACTTTCATGCATTTTCGTATAGTACAAATTGCCAGCTTTCCAGCAGTATATCACATGTCCCAGGGCAGGATTTCTGCGTGCCACTTCCGTGGACTTTTAGTTGAAGATTATTTATGGCAGCTTCCCCATGGTTACAGTGTACAGGGCGAAATGCACATTTAGAAATCCTGCCCCGGGCATTTTCATGCATTTTCGTATAGTATAAATTGCCAGCTTTCCGGCAGTATATCACATGTCCCAGGGCAGGATTTCTGCGTGCCACTTCCGTGGACTTTTAGTTGAAGATTATTTATGGCAGCTTCCCCATGGTTACATTGTACAGGGCGAAGTGCACATTTAGAAATCCTGCCCTGGGAACTTCCATGCATTTCCGTATAGTACAAATTGCCAGCTTTCCGGCAGTATATCACATGTCCCAGGGCAGGATTTCTACGTGCCACTTCCATGTTTCAATATAACAGATGCTTTAATTGCAATATCCTTTTTCTTTTATTTATTTCGTGTATTAATTCTGATAAAATGGCTTGTACAGTGGCAACCACGTTTCTACGTAGATATTTCACAGGAGTGCTTTCAAGCTGTACAGTATAGCTGTACTTATATGAGAAAATTTAATCAGATAACACCAAAACAGTTCAATAGTGCTTGGATGTGAGACCTACAGAAATACAGAATTACAATAAAATACTGACATGTTTGGTGAAAGACATATTTATTTATTGATTTATTATTATTTATTTTATTCGTCAGGAACAGGCATCCATGAACAGTGACGTTGGTAGCCATGGACATCCACGTCTGTCTGACGGGACAAGAGAGGGGAAAAATGCAGATTATCCTCGACCAGAGAACGCTCAACAGATAATATATAGAACATTTTCACATGTTTAACAAATTAACAATGAAATTAATGTTAACATTAAGAACAATACGATTTCAGACAACCGTATTGTACTGACTGCGCAGTTGCACCGCAATGCTGAGCTCCTCCTTTGTTTACGTCCGGCGGAATCCGCATTTTACCCTCACCCGTTGAATTGTGAAGGTTATACCAGATTGATGCTAGTTGTTACTTGCTGTTCATATCGCGGCATCCTGAACTGGTAATAGATTAACGTTTTAAACGATAAACTCAGTAAATCACTGGGTTAGGGTTGTTTATTACCAGGAATGTGGTGATTGACTTCTGATCCTAAAATAGCCTAAAATAAGTTAAAAAACAATTAATCTATTATAGTACTAACATAAGAACTAAAGACTAAGATAAAATAAACTAAGCCTAGAATTTAAATGGAGCTTGAATTAGATTTTGAAATTAAATAGGTTACGGAAAATTAATAACAGTAAACTGGTTATTTCCTTATCCAAAAAGAGAAAGGGGTGAAACCTGAGTTCTACATTTAATTGTAAGGATGTCTATGTATGTCATGTTAAATGTTTGTGAAGGCCTTGCCTGGTACCAATCTTATATCCTCATTGCTTTAGTTCTTTTTGGGTTGTCCCTTTTTCCCCTTATAAATTAGCCGGCAGTTTAAAGCTAACTCTTGGGTTGTGGTGTGTCATTATTATCTAACTATAACTGCTCCCCGAACCTAGAGACTGGTCCTATTCGTAGTAAGTGCTACATATGGCTGACTGTCAGAGGTGAGAATGGTGACATGATGAATGATGGAGCAGACGGTTTTTTATATTTTTTTTATTTTTCATTTTTATATCTTTACCACATTCCAAAATATATAATGGCCCCAAAGAAGCAACATTTTCACGGTATTGATGTGGGACTCAGTACAAAATGCTTGTGCTCATGTGTCCTTATATGTTGATATGACAGTGAAGAATCTTGAATCTTGGGATGAGCGTCCAAACCCACTGAGTCTCACACAGCCCCCAGTATGCATTACGTCCTGTGTGCATATTAACCTGCTTCTTTACATGGAGAAATGTCTTCCTAAGCGTGCAAAGCCATTGTGAAGGCTTTTAACTTTTTATTATGATTATTATTATTATTTTATTATCCAACGACTCACAATGCCGACCAACTCCAGGAACTGAAGGATTCTCTCGTTGTGATGTTTTATGTGCTTTGAATATTATGTTTTATTTTCTTTACTTTTTTTGCTGTTGTCTTAAATAAACCGCGTCTGCATGTTTGCCGATTCAGATGTCACTGTGAGGTAAAGCACAGCACAGCCGTGACGTGGGGCTGCTTCTGGGGCCGCTTCTGGGGCCCTTTGGCCTTTTCACACTCATTCGGCACCAGCTCTGTGCTCACAGACAGCCGACTGTCTGGGCTAATTGCTCTGTCAGCCGGTTTACAGGGTCTGTAAGCTGGATTTCAGCCCATTAGAGGAGATGTGGGGCAATGAGGCTCCTCCGAATGCACAGAGCTCTTCTTGTCTTTGGGTTTTCTGTGTGTAGTTTGCTTTTTGGGGTTTAGATTATGTTTGTTCCTCTTCATGAGACCTCGCCCCCCATCCTGTGTTTGTATGTTGAGTAATAAACTCATTTCTGCTCCTTTGACCTGCCTTGTGATTCGCTTCCACCCAACACTGTCACAATTTTGAACAAAAATGTTTGTTTGCATTTTTCAATGTAATGAGCTGAAGTCGCCCGCAGCCTCCTGCCTACGAACGCCAGCGACTGCCTTAGCAAAGGAGCTCAGGCGGCTGGCAAATGGCCGAGCGCCACACAGCAGCCCCGCACCTGGAGTGTCCCTCCAGCTCCTCCTGCTCGACCAGCGTGGCCACGATGGGGCCCATCGGCACTTTGTCGGTGAGGGTTAGGGTTAGGGTTAGGTTTAGGGTTAGGTGTAATAGGGTTAGGGTTAGGTGTAATAGGCCACGGTGATGGGGGACAGGATGAGGCGGCTGGCCATGGCGCTCATCTGCTTACACAGCCTCTCCGCGTCCTGGCTGATACGCTGCTCTCTGGCACACAGACATCAGCATCACTCTCCGGCTGTGCAGGCAGCGGCAGTGTGGCCCTCGCTCTTTATCACGCATGGCTTCAGATGGCGCACACTTATTCACACTTCAAAGAGGCCTTCGGGCAGGAAGCTAGGAGGAGCCCAGAGACCCGGGCCGGGCGACGCAGAAAGGGCCGCAACTGCCGTAGCAACAGATTTTTCATGGCACTGAACTACATTAAATGCTAAATCATTACACAGCAGCTGAAGCCAAAGCATCACTGTACACAGGGCCGTGTGAATACAGCCCCGCGTTTGATACACGGGCGCGAGCCAGTCACTGAGCACAGCAGCCGGGGCGTACGGGTTGTCCAGATCCTCACGCAGCACGTTCAGCGTGTAGTAGACCCTGTGTCAGGGTCAGCCCCTGATGTGGTCCTTCCGTGTCCCTTTCCCGTTTGACCAGCAGGCATTGCTGGTCATCCCGTCCTTCATGTTTGTCTTTGAGTTTTCCCTGTTACTTGTCTGGTCATGTGGCTCAATGTGTTGAGCATGTGGTTGTGTACCCTTCTGTCCTGAGTACCCTTCTGTCCTATGTTTGAATCCCACCTCCTGTTTTTGTATTTTGCTCCCTAATGCTTCATTTGAGTTTCTTTAGTTCTTGTGTCTGATTTTGTAGTTGGTTTTGGTTTTGTTCCTTGTGCCCCTGCTTGTGTCTTTACCTGTTTAATTCCCTAGTGTTGCTTTATGTTTCCTTGGTTAGTTCTTAGTTTCCCTGTTTTTAGTTCCTTTGAGTTATTTGTTACACCTGTGCCCTGTTTCCCTGGTCTTTGTTAATTAGTCTCACCTGTCCTGTGTTAGTCTCGTTACCCCTTTAGTATTTTAGTTCCTGCTTCTGTTTAGTTCCTGAGTGGTTCATTGTCTATGATTGTGTTGTTGGTTTGTGTTTCATAGTTGATGGTAGATGGTAGATGTGTATCCGGTTTTTGTGAATTAATCCCTTTTTAGTTTTTCACCCCTCGTGGTTCTTTTTGGTTTTGTAGTTTTTTTCTGTTTTATTTAATAAACCCTGTTTGTCTCTGAGCCGCAAGTGGGTCGTCCGCCCTTTTTGTGCCCGATGCCTCGCTCCCGTGCTCGAGCCACCCGGATCCTTGACACCCTGCCCTGGAAGTAGGAGCCATGAAGTCGCTCAGTCAGAGCCCTCCGCCAGCTCATATACATCAGGCTGCAGATGTACTGGTCCAGGCTCTTCAGCTGAGCGAAAACACAAAACTGCCATCAGACCCTGCAGCTGTGAGCGTACTGCAGCCCGGCCTGCAACATCCAGAACCATGTGTGAAGGACAGATCAGTGTCAGTGTTCTGTATCAGTCCTGCTGCTGTACTCTCTAGCGGACCTCAGCGGGTCTGAAGGAGAATCAGAATTTCACACATTTAACCTGGAAAGTTTCCTTCATGGAGAACCTGGAGTTTCTGAGGTGGTTAACTGACTGTTAACTAGTTTCATAACTGAATTCATTATTAATGGTTACTGGTTAAAGGTTCCCATAAACCCTGTGCATGTCTGACTACAGACTCCTGACCTTTGAACTTACCATGCAGTTCAGCACCAGCAGAGGAGCAGCAAACATCAAGAGGCCTTTAAATCCAGGACAGTCTTTGCTTGGAATGACACCCAGTTGGTAAATTATCAGCCATCAGGCTGGAACGGTGACCTCACATCTCCAGCATGGTGGGTATGAATTCCACGCCTGCTGCGTGTCTGGAGTTTGCATGAGCTCCCTGGTTCTGCAAAGGTCCAAAATACAGCAGGCTGAAGTCACACAGTTACGCTAATTGGCATCTCTGAGTATTTTGTAAGGTCTGACACTGCTACCATGACCAGGATACATGGTTAGAAGATGGACATCCTGAAATGTAACAAATCCTTAACTGATGATGATTTCATAATGCAAAGACAGAGTTTCATGGACAATGTGTAACATGCCCTTGGCTGTAGAAGCTAAGATCGCCTTATCTCTGTGGAGGGCCCCAGAAAAGTGAAGATGTTCACTTCACTCAGATCCAAGAGTGCTCATCTTATTTTTTGTTTCATATTTCTACCACTTTATCTATTATAAATTGAACCTACTCACTACGGAACTCAACTGTCTCAACTTCACAGGCTCCAGGTCATCCAACGCTCTGCCTCTCGTATTATCACATGGTGTAAACCTAGTGAGCATATCACCCTGATACTCATTCAGATTCACTGGCTTCCTGCCCAGTACAGGACTGAGTATTAGATACTCTTGCTTACTTTCAAAGCCCTTCATACCCTTGCTCCTAGTTACCTGGCTGACCTTTTACACTCTCATACTCTCTCCGCTCCTCCCCACCGGAATGACTTATCATTCCTTCTGTTAGACTCAGCACCATGGGTGACAGGACCTTCAACGCTCAGCACCCAGACTATGGAACTCTCTCCCCCTCAATATCCAGCAACTGAATTCAGTTTAAATCACACCTTAAAACTCATGTTTAAATTAGCTTTCTCTTTTCCATGAATTATTTTATGTTCACTCTTGTATAATTTATCTTGTGTATGGAGTTTCTTATTCATTGTTGTATTAAAATGGTATTAAGTTGTTTAATTTGTGTAAGGTAATCTATAAATAAAATGTATTATTATTATTAATTAAAACAATTAATAATAATAATGATTTTCCCTGTGCTTATTGGAATATCCCCCAGGATTGATGTCCATTGAGTGATTGGTAATGAAAAATTGTTTTATTTTTTGGCTATTTGTCTAATCATGCTTTTACTTATGCTTTAATATTATGGTGGTTTGTCAATAAGGGTGTTATACCTGCTTAAAAAGGCAAGTTCTGAAGCCGGCAGATTTACTGACTGAAGTTCATTAATGGGCCTAATATCTATTTATAAACAGCAAACAGCTCTAGCTGTACATTAGCTGCACATAAGACCCTGACCAGGATGAGCTGTTATAAGTTGGATGGGTGGATGTATCTGTGACGTTCGGGGAGATGAAGGACCCCAGTGCAGCTGTGGAGCAGGAACTAAAGCAGCACAGGCCAATCTTATCCACAAAGGGCCGGTGTGTGTGCAGGTTTTTGGGGTAACCTTCAGGTCAGCTGTTCAAACCCAGGTGTGAGGACTCTTCAGCCAATCAGTCCTCTAATTAGTGATGTAATTACAGAGTTACAGTGAGACCTGCACACACAGCGGCTCTTTCTGGGTAAGATTGGCCACCCCCGGACTAAAGGGCTTTATTATGCCAACAAGAGGGAAGGTTTGGATTAAACTGACACAGAGAACTCAGGCAGGGAATGGCACTGGGAACGACACCGATGACAACGACCGGACTGGGGAGCAGGTAGTGATATATACAGACTAACAAAGATTGTGATTAATTAGACCCAAAAGGGTGGACAAGGGATGACCAGCAGCACCCTCTGCTGGCCAAAGGTGAGCATGACTGACAGATCCTGACAGTAATAATAATAATACAGCAATAATAATTTACACTTTTATTAATCCCTGTGGGGAAATTCTTTTTACACCTCCCTCAACTTGCTCTTATTTGTAGAGCAAGCTGTCTGCAAAGGGCAGCCACCTGTAGGGGCACCCAGGGAGCTGGGGGTTGAGGGTCTTGCTCAAGGACCCACAGACGTGCTGAGGCTGGGCTTGAACTAGCGACCTTGCACACGGCACACGGCTTAGCCCACTGAGCCACACGCTGCCCCTTTACACCACATACTGATTACAGACATGCATATACCCATCTACCCCAAGGGAAGGTAACAGCTGGAATATATTGGTGGAATCAAGAGAAAATGAGATCACAGGAAAAAGGTACAAATGGTCTGACAGAGAGAAAAACAGCTAAAACTCAAATTTTATACAATGAATCAAAGAAATTCAGCAAGTTTAACTTTATTGATCCAAGGGGGACATTCTGCATAATGTACATACCAACATGCAGGAGAGCTGCAGGACTGAGCAGAGAGCAGGGCTCACTGCTCTCATTATATACACACATGATATAACTGCAGGTCACTGGCAGGCTGTAGGGCCGCCCTGTTCCTCTCTGGAGCTGCTGAGAGAACAAGGCTCACCGCTCTCATTATATACACACATGATATAACCGCAGGTCCCTGGCAGGCTGTAGGGCCGCCCTGTTCCTCTCTACAGCTGCTGAGAGAGCAGGGCTCACTGCTCTCATTATACACACACATGATATAACTGCAGGTCACTGGCAGGCTGTAGGGCCGCCCTGTTCCTCTCTGTAGCTGCTGAGAGAGCAGGGCTCACTGCTCTCATTATACACACACATGATATAACGGCAGGTCACTGGCAGGCTGTAGGGCCGCCCTGTTCCTCTCTGTAGCTGCTGAGAGAGCAGGGCTCACTGCTCTCATTATACACACACATGATATAACTGCAGGTCACTGGCAGGCTGTAGGGCCACCCTGTTCCTCTCTGGAGCTGCTGAGAGAGCAGGGCTCACTGCTCTCATTATATACACATATGATATAACTGCAGGTCACTGGCAGGCTGTAGGGCCACCCTGTTCCTCTCTGGAGCTGCTGAGAGAGCAGGGCTCACTGCTCTCATTATATACACACATGATGTAACTGCAGGTCACTGGCAGGCTGTAGGGCCGCCCTGTTCCTCTCTGGAGCTACTGAGAGAGCAGGGCTCACTGCTCTCATTATATACACACATGATGTAACTGCAGGTCACTGGCAGGCTGTAGGGCCGCCCTGTTCCTCTCTGGAGCTACTGAGAGAGCAGGGCTCACTGCTCTCATTATATACACACATGATATAACTGCAGGTCACAATTAAAAATATATGCTACATTATATAATAAAAATCAGTGGTTGCAACAAATAACCCTTATTCTGAGCATAAAAATTGAAAGTTTTCCCATCAATATTTGAAAGGAGATTCACAGCAAGTCCAGTATGAAATCACAGATACATAAAGTTAAACACACGAGTGTAAAAGAGCAGTTTTGAACACGACATCAGCTGAAACCTTGGAGACTAATGTTTGCGTAAAACTATAGGCAGGAATGTGGTATAATTCAATAAAATACAGATTTATCGATAGATAAATATCTGATTAGCATCAAAGCCAGAATAATATTAGAAGTACAGTAAGTAACTCTGGGCCAGTGCATTTTCAAACAGGCACCACATGCATAACAGATCTTACACATGTAACAGTGTCTCTAAACACGTTGTATATCTGCCACACTGCAGATAATTTTCATTCATCAGTCTGTCGCCTATGGAAAGAAACGCTGCTGGTGCAGTCACTGCGCTGAGCGATGCTCCTCTTCCTCTTGGTGTAAACAGCAGCTCCAGTGACCAGAGGGACGATCAGGGCCAGGAAGAAGAAGAAGAGCCGGGGAGTGAGCACTAGGAGAAAAGCACTGTCATGTTATCGGAGTGACACCACGTGGAGGGTCAGGGAGACGCATGCTGACAGTGAAGGTGACAGTGAAGCGTCACACTGCATAGTGTCAGAAAGGGATTAATGAAGCAGACTGCGCATAAGTCTGACTGTCAGAGAAACGGCTGCATATATTCAGGGATCCTGCAGGATATGAGCGTCTTAATCAAATTTACATGAATGCATTTGTCTTCAGTCGTTATACTGATGCATTAGTCAGACATTTAAACACACAGTGATAAATACCTTAATGGTAAACTCACTCACATTTTGACAAATGTCACATCCTCTATGTATTACTCTTACAAAACAACTATGAAGGTAAAGAATAGAAACCAGAAATGATATCACTGTACCTGCTCCAGTAGCTGTTACATCTACAGTTGTGTGACTTGTATGGTTAGTATGGGAACCAGTGTGTTAGTGTCTTCAGTAAGTAATAAAAAATTAGAAACCAGATATCAGATACTCTACCTTTTTCCAGTGTAGTTCCCTTATGATCAAGGTTGCCTTCAGGACTGTCTGTCAGTTGAGTACAAACACATAGAATTTTTTGCTCAGTTTCTACCACTAACCAGCTGGAGAATGTTAACTTGAATCAGACACTGTTAAGGACTAAACACTCATGTTATTTTGGTAAAAGGGTCTCACACTGAGGTTTTGTAGGAGAAAGTCGAACAGTCACAGAAATGGCTGTGGATGTTTTCTCTGTAGGTCTGTGTTTGTTTCCTGTAGTTTTACCACGACCCTGTTCTGGATAAACAGTAATGAAGCTGGAAGTTACTTAAGATCTTTCCATGATGAGCTTTTCAGTAACAGCACTTTATTAAAAAGTGAATCTGGGTGTGGAAACACACTTTCATCCCTGTTAAGGGAACCTGATCTTTTTAAAATTAAACATCCTGAATAAGCAGCTGCAGTAATACACTGTGCTACTGAATTACAGTTTGCTTTGTCCTTCTCATTTTCAGCAGGGGGGAATTTCTAGAAAAATGCCTGTTTTTAATAAAGTGCTGTTTATGAAGATGTTCAAAGCATGAAACAATTCTGAAGTTCTTTTGTGAAACATAAAAAGACCTTTATAATGAATACTAACAGCCTGGAACTTTTGTTATAAACTTACTTTATTAAAAATGCTTAACATTTGGGTACTTCTCTGAATAATTGATTTTTAAAGAAATTAATCTACAAAAGACAAATTCTATTCTGAAAGGGAATGGGCTTAATTTTGATACTATTTATGAACAGCGGTAGGTTTATATTCAGTTTACTCTTTAATTCTCTGTCTAGTGCCTGACATTACAGAGACAGATCAGCTGTCAGATATGAGAAGGAGAGTTCCTACCAGGGCTGGATGTGAGCTTCACCTTCCCCTTATCCAGCAGCTGACATCGCCATTCCGTCTGGTCCTTCTCTGTCCTCCTATGGTTAATCGGCAGAGTGGAGTTACAGCGGTCTGTGTCTGTCTGGGAGCTGGGATCTCTCTGCCCCGGGGGGTCTGTGTCACTAACCCACCGCAGAGTGAGAGATGGGGGACACCGTCCAGGACCATAATAGCTGTTCAGGAGACACTGCAGGGTCACAGTGCCGCCAGACCGTGACTTTCTCACTGTAAGAACATAGAAAGCAAACATTCCACCTCATGTCACTTTCTTTATCTCCTCTTTCTTTCTAGGTCTTAAAATGACAGCGGATAAAATGTACAGATGCACTACAGCCATCAGTATAACCAAAGAGAGAACATGCAGACATAAAAGCTTAATTACCACATGAAAAACTTCATGTATAAATATATAAAAATGTTAAACAACTGGTCGTGTTTATGATAAATTTCAAGCGCAATAATATTTCATAAGGGAAACACTCACCGGTAAGAACAGACAGGAAAGCATCAGTATCATCTCCGTATTTCGGTCCATTTTCATACGTAAACTTCTGACATGTATACAATCCAGCGTCTTCAGCGCTGACATCATTAATGTGTAGAGAGCAGTCAGTCAGCAAACTTAGTCTCCTGTGTTTCTGTGGGTCTCTGATCTTCCCATGAGTGACCAGTTCAACAGCAGCTCCGTTTGACCTCCCAGCATAGAGCCACGTAGTTGAGGAGCAGCCAGGATAAAGTACATTTTTACACGGCAGAGTGACATTATCTCCCTCTGTGACGTATAAAACAGGGGATTCCCCACCGGCACCTGGGAGAGAAACATGAAAACTCACTGAAACAGCAAACGGTTTAGTCAAATAAATCATTACATATTTTTTATTTTTTTTTTATTTTTTTGGGGGGGGTGGCTGATTTAGCTCGTAAAATAAATACCTCGGAGTGGCTGGGGAACTATACTTGTTTAAAGTCTCTGTTATAAGGCTACTGTGAGGTGATTACGGTGTGATTTTGAAAGCGGACGAATCCCCCCCCCCCCCCTTTGCGTAAAGTCGCAGTAAAGTTACCCTCTTATTCCATATTCAGGTGGACTCAGGGGACGATGCAGATTCCTTATATTTTTGACGACACACCCTTTGGGTTTTCATGTTATCTTTGTCTGTTATAGTTATTATTATATTGTATCCATCAACACCCCCCAGTCTCTCTGCAGGCATCTTTGTGCATCTTTTTAATCTACCGCACATCATATATTTTCATACTTTTATATTACACTATTCAGGACCTCTGAACCCTTTAATGTTCTTATTGTCTTGCCGACAAAAGGAAACACGACCCAGACGGAGGCTGTGAAACAAAATACCCTCACAGGGGACTTTATTATCAGGAACAGAAGCAGGGAGAAGCAGCACTGACTGGACTGGGGAACTGAGGACTGGGGAGCATTTAAATACAGGATCTACAAAGGAGCAAACAGGAGGCAGCTGGCAGTGACTGACGAGAGGACAGGAATGAGAGGTAAGACCAAACGGGCACCAGGTGTGGCTTGTTAGGCCGCTAGGGAGGGAAACAGGAGGGGTGTGGCAGACAGGACAGGTAGGATGGGACACTTATAATTATTGTCAGTATATTGCTCAGCTTGCGCTGCACTATTTTATTCCTTTATTATTTATATTTATCTTTTTCTTAATTTATGTTTTTTGTTCTTCTATGTTATCTGTGAGTGTAAAGCACCAATACTGACAAAACAAATTCCTTGTACAAGCACCTGTACCTGGCCAATAAAGTGAGTTCTGATTCTGATTCTGATTAATGTGCAATGGGGCAATACATGACTGGGTTAATAGCCCTGAAACCAAATGCCAATGCCCTAACCCTAACCCTAACCCTAACCCTGAAAATCCAAGGGGGTGCATTGTCTCCCAGAGTCCTGACCAAAGCACACTGTCATGACCTGCTCGTACGATCTTCGTGTGTACCACGCCCCCCTCATTACCTCATGTGAATTCCTGATTGTTCTCAGCTGTTTTGCATTTCCGTCCTTTAGTCTCGTGTGTTTAAGTCTACGTCTGATCATCAGATCCGTCATTAATGTTCGTCCGTTGCTGTCCTTTGCTTCCCTGTTTTCCCCGTAATAAATCCTGTTCCTGATTATCTGTCTCCCTGCTCCTGCTTCCTTGGACGTGATCGTGACACACACGTCACTGAACATGTCTGTCTCATTTGGTTATAGAGCTATTAACCCATTTATGTTTGGCTTCTTTGTGCATCATAGGCAGGGTCTCCATAAAGGGAGGGGGGGGGGGGGGGGCGCAGTTACAACGATTCCTAACAGGGGCTCTAAAAAATTTGGAACATAATATGTTTGGTCTGGGTGGGAGCCCAAAATCTCTAATCACACCCCTGATCATAGGGGTACAATATAATAATGAATAAATATGTATAGACATATATAACCCAAAATTCTAAGGGGTCGGCATTGTTCCCAACAGGCCACCGACCAAAGAATACTGTGCTGGACACGACTGTCTCATTTAGACTTAGGGCTATTAACCCATTCATATGTTGCCAAATTGCACATTAACCATAACTAACCCTATATATAACTAACCCTATATACTAACCCTAACCACTTTCCTTTGCTCTTGGCTGGCAACACGTCCGCTGTTTGCACAGGTCTGTGCAGTTCCATGCATTTATAGCTGACATGGTTAGTTGGCGTCACTCTTCACTAAAAGTAGATCTAAATGACCCCAGTGCCTTCTGGACGTCTGTACCGGCTGTGGTGACAGTAGTGCAGGCCATCGCTGCATTTCTCAGGTACAGTATGTTTCGTGCCGATGTGGCAGGTTTTGCCAGCGTGTTTATTTTACTATGAGGCAATGTGCTATTGTTAAACTGAGAGTGTACAGCTGCAGTGAGAGTATAGGTGGGGTAACTTGGTTTTAGTTTTTCATCTCAAATGCCTCCTTGTCATACAGTTTGTATTGACGTGAGTTTTATATACACTTCAGCACCATTATGCTCGGTTATCCTACAGGACTGTAGTGACCCCACACAGCCCCTTTGTTAATCCTCTGTTAAGCTGTAATCTTCTGCAGCCTCTGGCCTGTTGTTTAGTGTCTGGACCTGTGACATCCGCTACATTCGCGATTATCAGCCATTTCTTTTACCAACTCTCGAGGTAAGACATACTTTCCCATTATGTCTATGCAGCTATTAGGTTACCCTGAGCTGCTATGAAAACTTACAGTGGCTATTTTGACCAGGATTATTCCACACTGTCAGGCGAACTGCGGCGTCTGAGTAATGGTGGGGAAACACCTGATTGTTTTAGCAAAGTACAGCAACCGTTTTGCAGGGTTTATCTTGAAGGACAGATGTATGACAGCACGTTATCAGATCATTGAAGGGGTTCCAGACCAGATTATGGATGAGACAGTGCAGGAGTCCTGCCGTGGTTGTGTGATATGCTATTCAAACCCACCGTGACATTCATGTTTCTATCATCCATCCATCCATCCATCCGTCCATTTTCTGAAACTGCTCATTCTATCCAGGGTTGCGGGGGTCCGGAGCCTATGGGCGCAAGACGGGGAATAACCCAGGATGGGGCGCCAACCCATCGCAGTGTTTCTATGATCCAGATGCATTTTACCTTTTTATACAGTTTTGAAAAGCTGCTGAAGCTGTCTAAACCACGGCTGAAAATGTCATCATGAAAGCGGCTGTGACTGTTTCCCCCCAAACCACCAACGCCAAAGAGCCGCTGAGGCCATCAGCTGAAGAGCTGAAGGAGGAGATCGACATTCCCTACAAACTGCGGGGTTTGTATGGGAGGTATTTTCTGCAAAAAATAAAATGAAAATGAAAATGATAAAAAGAAAATACAATCTCCACTTTGCCATTTAGTTTCCATAGTCTGTGCGCAAAAATCCTGCAAAAATGAAAAAGAAATCAAAATAACACCATTTGCATTTTCATTTTCCACTCAGGCACGAGTAATTTGTGCAAAAATTAAGTATAAAATTAAAAGAACACTTTGTCTTTTCATTATCTCTTTTGCATTTTCATTTTCAATATACTCGCGGTATTTTAGTGTCATAATTAAAATGAAATCGCTAATCGGTAAAAGAAAGAGAAATATCGACTTTGCATTTGCGTTATCTTCACAGCATGCACATTAACTGCTAAAATGAAAATGAAAATGAAATCTTTTCATCATATTTACTTTTCTGAGGCTTATCGGTACATCTATGACAATATTAAAAAGAAAACTCAAAATGGATAAACCGAAATCAAAGTGCCCGTTTGGATTTTCATTTTCAGCACAAACAGCACTGAGGCTGTAAAAATGAAAAGACAAACACAAATGAGTTACAGCGCCATCTACTGCACTTTGACTTTTCGTTTTCCATTTAGCATTTTCGTTTCCTACTTTTCATTTTCGTTTTCAAGTTCACATCATGCAAATATATGCTAATAAGGCGGGTGGGTCGATGGGCGTGTCTACGACTACAAACCAGTAAGGGTTCAGTCCCAAAAAGGCAGCTGGCAGGAGAAAGTGACGTCACAGGCACCCGTCAAGGCAGGTAGCGGCAGCTGCCACTTCTTAGCGGCAGCTGCCACTCCGTTACAGGCACCCGTCAAGGCAGGTAGCGGCAGCTGCCACTAAGGAGCTTGGCAGCTGCCAGTTCTTAGTGGCAGCTGCCAGTTCTTAGTGGCAGCTGCCAGTTCTTAGTGGCAGCTGCCAGTTCTGTCCGTCGCTAGTGGCGCTTAACAGTGGCAGGTCCCGTTCGAATACAGTGCCTGCCGGGGTACAGAGACAGCCACCGCCGCTCGTGGAAGTAAACCCGAGATGCTGTGCACGGCTACGATAAACTGGAATACGGAAATAAATTGAGGACTTGTTTAATCTTTGTATGACTACGAATTATATTATTGTTGCTGACTGTACATCTCTTTAAGATAATATTTGAGAAAGCAATGATTGTACTGTCGCTAGTGGCGCTAAACAGTGACAGGAGCCGTTCGGGAACAGTGCCTGCCGGTAGTGGCAGCTCTAGTGGCAGGTGCCGTTCAGATACAGTAGAGAGGCACCTATCCGCCAATCCTGGAAGTAGCTTAAACCAGAGATTCTGTACATCGGCTAAATGATCAACTGCAATAGTTCGGTAAAGTTGGGACGATATTGGCAGATTCGAACTTCGCGGCTCAATAAATCTTAAACAAAACGTTCTTACAACACAATATACGGGTCTATTTAACAGTGGTAAGGTAGACAATGAGCTACAACTGGATTTTCGTCCAAACAATATGTATTTACAGAAATACGGATAACATTGCTCCCTATGAGCAGTCCGCTGTCTGAGGAGAGCTTAGGTACCGTCTACAAAGTGCAAATCGACAACGGATAATGTCAATAACTTCGCTTCCAAAGAGTGAAGAGCCACCAAAATCACTAAAGGCTTTTGGAATGTTATCATGGTCATACTACACCCCTTAGTTTGGTGAAATGTACCTAAGTCTATTTCTAAAGAATTTATATTAGGAATAACATTCAATAACTTTGCTCCTATCAACTGTACTACCACCAAAATCACTACACACTTCTACAGTCTCATTATGGTCATACTACATCACTTAGTTTGGTGAAAAAAGCCATTATTATTAAATAAAATGCAATAACTTTGCTCCTATCAATTGTAGCGCCACCAAAATTACTATATACTTTTGCAATTTAATTATGGTAGGACTGCACCACTTAGGTTGGGAAAATGTGGCTTAGTTTATTGTTAAAGGGATTTTATTGGCAATAAAATTCAATAACTTTCTTCCTATGTTACTGTTAAATAGACCCGTATATTGTTTTGTAAGAACGTTTTGTTTAAGATTTATTGAGCCGCGAAGTTCGAATCTGCCAATATCGTCCCAACTTTACCGAACTATTGCAGTTGATCATTTAGCCGATGTACAGAATCTCTGGTTTAAGCTACTTCCAGGATTGGCGGATAGGTGCCTCTCTACTGTATCTGAACGGCACCTGCCACTAGAGCTGCCACTACCGGCAGGCACTGTTCCCGAACGGCTCCTGTCACTGTTTAGCGCCACTAGCGACAGTACAATCATTGCTTTCTCAAATATTATCTTAAAGAGATGTACAGTCAGCAACAATAATATAATTCGTAGTCATACAAAGATTAAACAAGTCCTCAATTTATTTCCGTATTCCAGTTTATCGTAGCCGTGCACAGCATCTCGGGTTTACTTCCACGAGCGGCGGTGGCTGTCTCTGTACCCCGGCAGGCACTGTATTCGAACGGGACCTGCCACTGTTAAGCGCCACTAGCGACGGACAGAACTGGCAGCTGCCACTAAGAACTGGCAGCTGCCACTAAGAACTGGCAGCTGCCACTAAGAACTGGCAGCTGCCAAGCTCCTTAGTGGCAGCTGCCGCTACCTGCCTTGACGGGTGCCTGTAACGGAGTGGCAGCTGCCGCTAAGAAGTGGCAGCTGCCGCTACCTGCCTTGACGGGTGCCTGTGACGTCACTTTCTCCTGCCAGCTGCCTTTTTGGGACTGAACCCTTACTGGTTTGTAGTCGTAGACACGCCCATCGACCCACCCGCCTTATTAGCATATATTTGCATGATGTGAACTTGAAAACGAAAATGAAAAGTAGGAAACGAAAATGCTAAATGGAAAACGAAAAGTCAAAGTGCAGTAGATGGCGCTGTAACTCATTTGTGTTTGTCTTTTCATTTTTACAGCCTCAGTGCTGTTTGTGCTGAAAATGAAAATCCAAACGGGCACTTTGATTTCGGTTTATCCATTTTGAGTTTTCTTTTTAATATTGTCATAGATGTACCGATAAGCCTCAGAAAAGTAAATATGATGAAAAGATTTCATTTTCATTTTCATTTTAGCAGTTAATGTGCATGCTGTGAAGATAAAGCAAATGCAAAGTCGATATTGCTCTTTCTTTTACCGATTAGCGATTTCATTTTAATTATGACACTAAAATACCGCGAGTATATTGAAAATGAAAATGCAAAAGAGATAATGAAAAGACAAAGTGTTCTTTTAATTTTATACTTAATTTTTGCACAAATTACTCGTGCCTGAGTGGAAAATGAAAATGCAAATGGTGTTAATTTGATTTCTTTTTAATTTTTGCAGGATTTTTGCGCACAGACTATGGAAACTAAATGGCAAAGTGGAGATTGTATTTTCTTTTTATCATTTTCATTTTCATTTTATTTTTTGCAGAAAATACCTCCCATAGGTTTGACATGTGATGTTGCAGACAGATGATGAGAGAGCTGTGGATGCGAGCCTTCGTGCTTCTGGGAAATGCAGCAGCTTGGTCAGTCTTCGTACATTCATATTTACATTTTTCCCTTTAAGTCTTGCTCACAACTTCTCCTGTCTTTGAAAAGATTCTCTCTGCAGGTACCGAAGAAGCAACAATTCCCAGGGACCTCACTGCAAGTCTGCTTAGGGCTGGGAAGGTTTGTTTGTGCTCTTGCCACCAAAGCAGTGGATCCTTATCTCGGGGAATACATTTTTCCTCTGAGTACCGGCGTATTTCAATGAGTACATCACTGGCAGCTGACCGGTGATCTTGGCATGACAAAACCTGCATGTCAAAACTGTCCATATCCCCCCTTTTGTTGGAGCTGGACCTGAGGGTGCAGGACTCTGGTTAGACCCTGAGGTAGAGCCAACAGTAGGTGTTGAGCTTAGAGTTCGAGTGGGAGCTGACTGCCCTGTCTGATAGACTTCCTGCATTTCGGTGTGGAGATGTTTTTTCATTACCTCAACATTGTCTTTGTCACGAAAACCTAACATCCAGAAATGTACTGGCAGCTAGACAGTGAATGCTCTCAATACCCCTGAATCTGCACCGGCATTGCTGTGCCAGTTGTGTGGCAAGGGAGCTGCCCTGACGCCCACAGGCTGCTATAGCCCTGTGAATGAGTGACACGAGTGGAATCGCTTTGGAAACAAACATGGAAACTGTGGTGAAAAAAGGATACAATCACACTGCATTTATCCAGCACCTGCACCACTTCTGGGACAGTTTTTACACTGGGACAGTGTATGTGCAAAACATGGATGATGCCTCCATCCAGCCTTCTGCACTGCAGCAACCATATTTGCACCATTGTCTATCATAACTGCAAGGCAATTGCACATCTTATTTAGATTCAGCTATGTATGCAAACTCTCAAAATAACCTACACTAAGGGGGAATGGAACTGATAGTTTACATACACTTGCTGTTTATATAGAATGCTGTGTGACTTAAATTGAAATTGCCAGTAAAATACACAATTACAGATTATAGATAGATTATAGATATGATGTTATCTATCTGTCTAATCCATGAAATATTTTTAGCTGTATTTTTTTAAAGCCCACAGTTGCTGTTTTATTGCAAGTACTCTGTATATTTTAGTGACACCTAGCCTACGCAATCCACTGTAAATGATCTACTCTACAAGCGACTTCATCTGACTAAATCTAAGCCTATTCAATGTGAGGTGATCTCTGGGACACACATATTACTCCAAGCTGAACTCATGCAGCTATTTTTTGTAGCATGTATTTATTTCATTACTTATTTCATATCCATATTTATTAAAGTAAATTTGTACAAAATGGGATTCTCGAGTTTTAAGTAATATATCAAAAACTATAACAGATAGGACAGCGATTTTTGCAGCACAAACGAGCACAAACGCAGCACTAACAAACAAGCCCGGTTTCACGTCCGAACGCCTTTGTAGGGGGGGCTGGTTGAACTTTTGACCCTTACAAAAAACCTAATATCTCAAAAAGTAAAAGAGATAGAACACTGATTTTTTCAACACAAACGCAGCACTAACGAACGAGCCCGGTAGGGGGGCTGGGTTATGTAATCATCTGGAAAAAAATAATAGCTATTATCTTTAAAATGAAAGCAGCACAAATCTTAATTTTTGCGGCACAAACGGGCACAAACGTAGCACTAACCAAATACGATGGAATTTTAATTTCTGCCGATTGTAGGGGGGGCAGCGTCACACAGCGCTCCGCTACGTCACTCTCCTCTACTCTTCAGTTTGCTTCATCATAAACTCCTCATATTCTGTGTTATGATTTACTCTGACGTGTTTGGCGAGGTTTGTGGTGTTGCCAACACCTCACTGTTTACCAAAAACACAAATAATGCTCCTACATTCTGGCCCCTAATTGTCAATGCTAAGGGAGGACAATTACCAAAGTTATACAAAAATGGAGCCATAAAATATATTCATCGAAACGTAAGTTAAATGATATCAGTACAATTCAAACCGGTAAATAACAATAATCGATAGTGTCAATACATTTTATCTTTTTGTTTAAATCCCCAAAACTGCCAAACTCCATGAGTGTGTGCAAAAGTGTCTATAGCCAGTCCATTAGCTCATGAGAGCCCATCAAGCGCCAGTGTGCTGGTGTGTGGTCTGTAAGTTTGTCAGTATATGTGGCCAGTGTGCTGGTGTGTGGTCTGTAAGTTTGTCAGTATATGTGGCCAGTGTGCTGGTGTGTGGTCTGTAAGTTTGTCAGTATATGTGGCCAGTGTGCTGGTGTGTGGTCTGTAAGTTTGTCAGTATATGTGAATGCGTGCAGGGCATTGGGACATAAGCCTGGCAAAGGGAGCCAGACCTTCAAGCCAACGACTCAGCTTCCAAGAGCAAACAAAGCTTGTCGATAGGCCTCTGGATGAGGCTGGTCTTGGTCTTTAGTCTTTACCCAAGACACTCCGGACAAGTTCCTTTGGCCCAGGGGGTCTTCACCACCCGGCCTAAAGGCCTGGAGCTTCTGTCCTAGACTCCTACAGTTACTTTCCACTGTGTTCCTGTTAAACTGCACATTTACCCCAAATTACTAAAATATTGATATTTTAATATGAGAATTGATTCTAGAACATAAATATCTGGTATCTGAAGTATGGATATTTCAGTATTGATCCGCACACCACTATCTTTCTCTGCTCACGCGATGCCTCGGTCCGCCTCACCCCACAATATTTAAGTGGTACATTTTAGAAAAAGTGGGTAAACGACGCTCCTTACGGACACAGGTATGAACTTGAAGTGCACTAATGGTTTTTTTCCTTATTTTATTTCAACACCTATAAATCATTAGATATTCTTGCTTACATGTAATCATGCTATTGCTAAATAAAATGATCTGCTTTAAAAACCTAATGCCATTCTTGTGTTTATGCCGGAATCCATGGGATTGGCACAGCCTTTGAATTCACAGGGTGTTTTTCCAGGCTTGTCCAATATGTTTTGATTAAAACACAGTGAGTCTGTAACAAAAATAAATATTGGTTCAGTGCAGGAGAAGGTTCCATCTTAATGTAAGGGTGATCTGGGAGCATGAGAATGTTGGTGTCCAAGCTTTCTTGAGAGAATTTGACGGAGACAGTCAAGTTGGGGCAGTGTGTGCCTCTGTGCCTGTGATCAGAAGGTTGCTGGTTCAAGCCCAGCCTTGGTGTGTCTGTAGGCCCCTGAGCAAGGCCCTTAACCCCCAGCTCCCTGGGTGCTGCTATGGGAGGCTGCCCTTCATGGCCAGCTTGTTCTCAGGGAGAGAAAGCAGACTGGGGGAGGTGTAAAGAGAATTTCCCCATGGGAGTCAGTAAGTATCTGTCATTATTACTGTTATTTTCCAGAGCGCCTCGACCCCCATCAGGGCTGTTTTTCAAAGAAGATAAAGTCCAGGCATTTGTTGAATTTAAATAGGATGACCTTTATATTAAGTTTAAATTACTTTTTTTTTTTTGATAAATACAGTGCAGAAATTTTGTATGCAAGTATATCTATGGCTACTTTCTCAAGAGCTGCCTGGAAATTAAGCGATTCAAGTTTCAGTGAAAACTTTCCTTATCTGCTCATGTAATAAAAATAGCCTACAGTGCCCCTGAAATGTAGCCTAACGTGTGTAAAGTCTTTTAGGGGACTTTTCAGAGAAATTCTCCTTTATCTTAGTCCAGGCATTTGTTGATGCAGGATAATTAGTAAATAATAAATAATATTTAGTGTCAGATCTGCAGCTCTGCTACCTTCTCACTTACCCACAGCGGGACCCCCAGTGCAGAGCAGCAGCCCCACAGCGATAAACTCTCACTGACCCACAGCGGGACCCCCAGTGCAGAGCAGCAGCCCCACAGCGATAAACTCTCACTGACCCACAGCGGGACCCCCAGTGCAGAGCAGCAGCCCCACAGCGATAAACTCTCACTGACCCACAGCGGGACCCCCAGTGCAGGGCAGCAGCCCCACAGCGATAAACTCTCACTGACCCACAGCGGGACCCCCAGTGCAGAGCAGCAGCCCCACAGCGATAAACTCTCACTGACCCACAGCGGGACCCCCAGTGCAGAGCAGCAGCCCCACAGCGATAAACTCTCACTGACCCACAGCGGGACCCCCAGTGCAGAGCAGCAGCCCCACAGTGATAAACTCTCACTGACCCACAGCGGGACCGCCAGTGCAGATCAGCAGCCCCACAGTGATAAACTCTCACTGACCCACAGCGGGACCCCCAGTGCAGAGCAGCAGCCCCACAGTGATAAACTCTCACTGACCCACAGCGGGACCCCCAGTGCAGAGCAGCAGCCCCACAGTGATAAACTCTCACTGACCCACAGCGGGACCCCCAGTGCAGAGCAGCAGCCCCACAGTGATAAACTCTCACTGACCCACAGCGGGACCCCCAGTGCAGAGCAGCAGCCCCACAGTGATAAACTCTCACTGACCCACAGCGGGACCCCCAGTGCAGAGCAGCAGCCCCACAGTGATAAACTCTCACTGACCCACAGCGGGACCCCCAGTGCAGAGCAGCAGCCCCACAGTGATAAACTCTCACTGACCCACAGCGGGACCCCCAGTGCAGAGCAGCAGCCCCACAGTGATAAACTCTCACTGACCCCCAGCGGGACCCCCAGTGCAGAGCAGCAGCCCCACAGTGATAAACTCTCACTGACCCCCAGCGGGACCCCCAGTGCAGAGCAGCAGCCCCACAGTGATAAACTCTCACTGACCCACAGCGGGACCCCCAGTGCAGAGCAGCAGCCCCACAGTGATAAACTCTCACTGACCCACAGCGGGACCCCCAGTGCAGAGCAGCAGCCCCACAGTGATAAACTCTCACTGACCCACAGCGGGACCCCCAGTGCAGAGCAGCAGCCCCACAGTGATAAACTCTCACTGACCCACAGCGGGACCCCCAGTGTAGAGCAGCAGCCCCACAGTGATAAACTCTCACTTACCCACAGCGGGACCCCCAGTGTAGAGCAGCAGCCCCACAGTGATAAACTCCATCCACTGCATTTTATCTACAGGCGTCTGGCTCTCAGCGTGCCGGTTTGTGTTTGTAAAGAGGAAGTTCCCTTCCCTTAATGAGCTCATTTTTAATGGACATTATTTGCACTGTTGGCTAAAATGTAAGATAAAATATCAATATATTAATTCAGTGCCGCCGCTACGTACAAACACATCACACACTGTGCGTAGGGCACCAAGTGCCGACGACCTGCCTTATGAAGCTCTCTGTAATGCACTATACAGTAGATACCTCTATAATGAGTTATTATGTGGGTATAAGCATTAAGGATAGTTTGTACTGTATTATAAAGGTATCTATAGTGCTTCATAAGGCAGTCATAATGCATAATAATCATGGCAATAATATTATGCCTTTTTATAAATATTTATAGCCATGTTTATAATGCTTTATGAATGCATTATTTGTTATAAATGTGTTTGAAATTATTAAAAATATGGTCTTAAGTATGCTGTTACCATTTGCTTAAACCATGTAGCCTATGCCTGCATAGCATTACAGTTTTTTTCAATCGCTAACAAGCGCTTACCCATACTTCAGATACTTTTTCTAAACTCTCAGACTCACCACTACAAAACACAATTGGCCAAATGGATAATTTTCTTCTCAAAAATACATTTTGTTAAATATATACTAACTCTTCATTTCAAAATAGAACACATCTTTCTCTGCACACACTAACTTTACAAAAACACTATAAATCTGACTCAAAATGAAATTATTCTGTCAAAGAATAACACTTGTTTTCACTTCACAAGGTACATGCAGTCAATCAAAGTACACCAGGTTTCAAAATACTGGCTATTATTGACATTACAAAAACTGCATAGACTTTTATGTTTCAGTTTTACAGGTATTTGCATGCAAAACATGCAATCCACCATTTTGACACCAGAAATGTCTTGGTTGGTAACTGTATGTCCACATGTACAGTAATGTTCACATTCAATAGCATTCCAGTAAAAAGCAAACAAGTTTTTTTTTCTTTACTGTTTACTACAGGAGGTACAGTAGAAACACGGTATGATAGAACAGAAAAAGTTTTACAGTATTGCTTACAGTGAACAAAATATCCATGAAACACACAAGAGCATTCTGAACAAAAAAACAACAGCAAAAAGCCAAGATAAAAAGGGGGGGAGGGGGGCTAAAAAAAGGCAAAAAATTTGCATCTAATCTCTGCGATCTTCAGGGTTAGGCCACATGTTACCAAAAACATCACTCCTCAAAGTCTTGCCTTATAAACCCCACTGAGTCTACAGTTTTTTACAATCGCTATGACAGTTTTTTCAAAACATTTAACAAGTTTCCTAAACTCTTAACGCACCATCACACCTAAAACACACAATTGGCAAAACGGTTCATTTCATGCTCAAAATCACACATTGTAAACTAAACCCCAAAACTAATTTTCAAAATACAATAATAAACTACCACAGTACACTATGTCTAGCACTGCAAATGTTTTAAAATCAAATAATTATTCAAAACAGTAACACATGTTCCCTTCCAACAGGAACATTTAGTCAATCATAAGACATTGACAAAAAAACACTATCATCAGCTGAAATTACAGAAACTGCATTATTTTATGTGTCAGGTCTGCCCTTATATTTGAAGCCTGTCTACATTTTTGTTTTGTTGGGTTTAGTAAATGCATGCATTTTGTTTCTTTTCAATTCAATACAAAAAAGTGAATGATCATCTCAGGTAGCTTTATAAAATGTACAGTTTATGTAAAAAAAAAATACAGACACAGAACTGCTGCAGTACAGACTTTATTTGCAAAAGGACATTACTGCAAGATATACAAACAAAAAAAGCACCGTAATTATAATTGTTACGTCATGCTCCGTCCGCTCCTAGTGTGTGCCACGCCCCCTCATTCTCCACGTGTGGTTTCCTGATTGTGCCCTGCTGTTTCCTGTTTTGTCTGCCTGGTCTGGTGTATTTAGTCCGTGTCTCCGTCTCCGTACCCCAGACTCACCATTGATGTTGCCTGTCGTGCTTCCCTGGTCCTGTTGCCCTAATAAATCCCCGTTTGTACCTGAATTCCTGGCTCCGATCGCCTGCTTTCCTGCTCGCTTGCCCGCGATCGTAACAGAATGGTGAGTCTCCCCGAGAGCACAAAGCAGCAGGCCGAGCACACCCGGCTCGGCCTGCTGCAAGAGTTTGTGCAGTGGCGATCAGAGCCCGAGGTCCAGGAGGACCCGGTGGCCGTGGAGCTGGCCGACCGGGGCACGGAACTGCTCCGAAAGGAGCGCCCGCCTGGACAAGACTATCCGCTCCAGAGGGCACGGAAATACCTTCGCCGCTTGATGCGCCGGCTCAGAGAGCGAAGGGAGGAGCGCGGTCGAGAGAAGCAGGAAGAAGCAGCAGAACTCAGCCTGGGAGCCTGCTATCTCCTCCCCGCCTGGGATGACACCATCGCTGCGAGCCTGGCCAGCTCTCATCCGGAGCGGCCCCCTCCGATGGAGGCGTATTTCTATCGGCCGGAGCGCCTGGGTCTCGGCGGGATACGCGCCGTGAGAGACTCTATTCCACGGGTCTCTAAAGCCCAGAAAGGGACAGCGCCAACGCGCTCAGCGCCCCTCCTGCCTGCTCCGGACCTGCATGTTCTGAATCTGCCCGCGGCTGCGCTGCCTGCTGCCGCCGCCGATCTGCCCGCGGCTGCGCTGCCTGCTGCCGCCGCCGATCTGCCCGCGGCTGCGCTGCCTGCTGCCGCCGCCGATCTGCCCGCGGCTGCGCTGCCTGCTGTCGCCGCTCTGCCCGCGGCACCGCCTGCTGCGGCTGCCGCTGTCGCCGCTCTGCCCGCGGCACCGCCTGCTGCGGCTGCCGCTGTCGCCGCTCTGCCCGCGGCACCGCCTGCTGCAGCTGCCGCGATGCCAGCAGCACCGCCCGACCTGCCCGTCCTGCCTGTCCTCCCTGCTGCAGCTGCTGCCGCTCTGCCCGCGGCATCGCCTGCTGCAGCTTCCGCCGCTTTGCTAGCGGCACCGCCGGCACCGCCTGTCCAGCCTGACTTGCCTGCAGTCCCGGTGGCTAGCCCCGTTCGGCCTGCTGCACTAGCTGCGGATGCGCCCCCTGCTGGCCGCGTGATGGCGGCGCCCCCTGCTGGCCGCGTGATGGCGGCACCCCCTGCTGGCCGCGTGGTGGCGGTGCCCCCTGCTGACCACGTGACGGCGGAGCCCGTCCTGCCGGCACTGGAACTGCCTGTCTTGCCTGTCCTGCCGGCACCGGAACTGCCGGTTTCGCCTGTCCTGCCGGCTCCTGAACCGCCGGTTTCGCCTGTCCTGCCGGCTCCTGAACCGCCGGTTTCGCCTGTCCTGCCGGCTCCTGAACCGCCGGTTTCGCCTGTCCTGCCGGCTCCTGAACCGCCGGTTTCGCCTGTCCTGCCGGCTCCTGAACCGCCGGTTTCGCCTGAACCGCCGGTTTCGCCTGTCCTGCCGGCTCCTGAACCGCCGGTTTCGCCTGTCCTGCCGGCTCCTGAACCGCCGGTTTCGCCTGAACCGCCGGTTTCGCCTGTCCTGCCGGCTCCTGAACCGCCGGTTTCGCCTGTCCTGCCGGCTCCTGAACCGCCTGTCTTGTCTGTCCTGCCGGCACCTGCACTGCTGGTGTCGCCTGTCCTGCCGGCACCGGAACTTCTTGTTTCGCCTGTCCTACCGGCACCTGAACAGCCCGTCCTGCCCGCTGCCCTGTCTGAGGCCGCCTCTCTCGTCTTGCCCGCGGCTCTGGCTGCCCCGCCGGCGGTCACGCCCGCGGCTTTGGCTGCCCCGCCTGCGGCCACGCCCCCTGTCTTGCCACCCGTGGGGGCCTCCCTAATGACTCCTTTACCCTTGCCCCGACCAGACCGACGCCCCCCAGGACCCCGCCTGTCGGTGTCCAGTAAGGGAAGGGGACATAGGCGTCGGGTCCGGGTCCCGCCCGCCCTGCCCCCTGGCTCGCCCGGTCGGCCCCTGGCGGTGGCTCGGTGGCTGCCTGCGGGTCCTCCGGCTCGGGGTCGGCGGTCCCCTCCGGGTCCCCCCCTGGATCCTCGGGGCCGGTCCTCGGTCCCGCCTCCGGGTCCTTGTCGGCCGCCTCCGGGCCCCCCTGCTCCGGCTGGGCGTCGGACGGCGCCTTCGCCGACTTCGGCTGCGCCTCCGCCTGCCGCGGCTTCCCCCTCCTGCCTGCCTTCACTGGTGTTCCCTCCTGCTCCCTCCGTGTCCCCTCCGTCACTCCCTCGTCCCGTTCCCTTGGCCCCTGGGTGGTCCCCTCCTGCTCCCTTCTCCCTCTCCCCTGCGGCCCCTCCGGCCGCTGCCTGTCGCCCGCCTGGGCTCCCTCCTGCTCCCCTGTTTCCGCCTCCGTTTCTCTTTGTCCCGCCTGTCTCTGCTCCTCGTGCTCCCCTTGTTCCTCCTCCCTTTCCGTTCGTCCCGCCTGTCTCTCCTTCTGGTCCCTTTGTTCCTCCTTTTGGCACTCCTGGCCCTTTCGTGTCGCCTGTGGGTGTTCCCCTTGTGTCTCCCTCCTTGGTCTGTCTGTCTGCCTTCCCTGTCCTCTGTCGGGTCCTCTCTTTCCTCTGGTCCTTGTTTGGGTTTTGTGTTTCGGTCCTGTTCCCCGTCCCTCGTTGACGTTTTCCGTTTTGTCTTCCAGGTCCTGTTCCCCGGTTTCGTCCCGTCCGTCGCCTCCTCCCGGGCGCGCCCGGTGTGCGCGCCTTTGGGGGGGGGTTCTGTTACGTCATGCTCCGTCCGCTCCTAGTGTGTGCCACGCCCCCTCATTCTCCACGTGTGGTTTCCTGATTGTGCCCTGCTGTTTCCTGTTTTGTCTGCCTGGTCTGGTGTATTTAGTCCGTGTCTCCGTCTCCGTACCCCAGACTCACCATTGATGTTGCCTGTCGTGCTTCCCTGGTCCTGTTGCCCTAATAAATCCCCGTTTGTACCTGAATTCCTGGCTCCGATCGCCTGCTTTCCTGCTCGCTTGCCCGCGATCGTAACAATAATAAAAAAAAAAACAAAGTAATCTTCTATTCTGCCCGGTCTTCTGCATTTGGCCACATGTTCTCATCCACATCACACCTGATATCTTCTCTGGCAAGGTATCGTGGGAAGAATCTTTTGGCATGCCTTATCCACCCCTGGCAGTGTTCAGCTGTGCTGGGAATGGTGGAATGCCACATTGTCCCATGTGATAACATATATTGGCAAGTGGTTTCCCACCTGTCCCCTTTCTACCTCTGGCACCAGTCTTTCGTGCAGGTCTTCTAAAAACAGGAGAAGGCGGTCGGTGTTGTAGGGGCCAATCTGACATTTATGCAGGAATCAGCTGTGATTTATATATTTGCTTCCCCGCACTGGCGAGAATGAGACATGGAAGATGAATTGCAAGCTGTTTCTCATTGGCAATGGAATAAAATACAGGGAATATATTTATGTTTCAATTCACAATATGAACAGCTGTTCACTTTGACTTTAGCCTATATAAGTTATGTTTAGAACATGATGTTATCTGTTCTGACATACAATGTTAAAGCATTTGTAAATTTGACTGTAAAATTACATTGTTTTGGTCTTGGTTGAGCTTGTGTGTAAAAGAAGTTCAAGCATTTTAAATTGGTGTTAACTGTATGCATTTTGTATCAAAGCAACAAGAAATGTGTTAATTGTATAGCCTACAAAGACGGATGTTGTGCTAACGATGTTAAGAGTTTAGGAAACTTGTTAAATGTTTTGAAAAAACTGTCATAGCGATTGTAAAAAACTGTAAGCCAGAATGGAATAAGCTGTGGTTGGCCCAATTTACCCAACATAAATCAGCTGTGTGTCAATTATTCAATTGTTTGTTTATTATCAGCTGAGATAATAATATTGATATTGTTTTTGAACTGATATCATTGCAGAAGCAGAGGTTTATATACTGTATCTAAGGTTTGGAATATTGTTTTTGCTATTGTGGGATGTTGTGTGTTAACATTCGTAAATACTACAAAAACAGTCCATAATTTTGTTGGGAGGTATAGCTTGTCTGTTAAGAAAATGTAAGCATTGTGGAAATGTGTTCACTGACTGCATATTGGGTGAAAACGACATGAAATGTGTGAATGGTATGGCCACAAAAGACCGATGCTGTGCTAATTGTGTTTAGAGTTTTGAAAATGTGACAACTGTTTGGACAAACGCTTGTTAGCGACTGAAAAAAACTGTAATTTTAGGAACCATCTTGAGTGATCTAGCCAACGTTAATGTTAGCATGACCTTATAACTGTAGCGCTTAGCAGACCCAGGGATCGCGGCGGCAGTAAGGAGACGAGGCAGCTCAGCTGAAACAGGGAAGCTCTTTAACTGCGAGCCCTTAAAAGGACCGAACACAACCATCACGCACCGACACACTCACACTACACACTCACACTACGCACTCACACTGCCCACCATGCTCGTCGGCCTAACTACTCACACCAAGTCAAGTCATTCATTTATATAGCACATTTAAAAACAACAGGAACTGCCCCAAAGTGCTATCCAGTTATTTAAATGTATGATGGTGGGTATACACACACCACTATTTACAGCACTTAATATTAAACACTATTTATGATTGTACGGTACAACACAATGCAGCAGACTAAACAGTAATTATACACAGCTATTTATATCCTAGGAAGTTCCCTTTCTCAGGACCCTCACAAAGTTCTATAAGTGCTTCAGGCAGCAGTGAGCTCTACGCAGCCGCTGGGACCCAAGTCCCCCTACCGTCAAAGGTCGACAGTCCTAGCAGCCACCCCAACCCCCACCTCAACTCCATGACAGGTCCCAGGGATCTGGTGGCTTCTCCGATGACAGTGGGAGCTGTCCAATGGCCAGTGCCTAGCCGCTGGAGACCGGTCCACTGGCCAGTGCCTAGCAGCTGGAGACCGCTGGCAAAGCCGGGCTGCTAGCAGGCTGTGGTGGTGCGTCCCCTCCCCCAGGTGCCAGACCTTCTCGTTACGCGGCTTGGTGGGGATCCCCTGCTGACCCCTGGGCTGTTTGCACTGGGCCATCGGTCAAACTGAGCAAATTCCCGCTCACCGGTGGGCTTCTGTGTGCAGCAATAGAAGAGTCGCACCAAAGTGTGCATGACCACAGAGCTTCTGCTTTATTTATCTGTGTACGTAGTTGTTTCTGAATGCAGCTGTACTGTACATTTGGTCATACATACATACAGACACACAGGGGCAACACAATACAGTCACGCTTAGGGCACCAAAAGGGTCAGCCGTGGCTACAGTATTTACCCCTTGAATGCTGGTAGCTGGTGGCACAGGGTTGTGGGATCAAATCCCACCAACACTCTATCTGTGTGGAGTTTCCATGCTCTCCCTCTGCGGTGTGAGTCCTATAACCCAAAGCTACACAGTCAGTCTGGTGTTTTTGGTGTCTCTAAACTGCCTGTAGTGTTTGGCTGTGTGTAAATGTCCTCTGATAGGCTGGTAACCCTGAGAATGTGTGTAAATGTCCTCTGATAGGCTGGTAACCCTGAGACTGTGTGTAAATGTCCTCTGATAGGCTGGTAACCCTGAGGCTGTGTGTAAATGTCCTCTGATAGGCTGCTAACCCTGAGGCTGTGTGTAAATGTCCTCTGATAGGCTGGTAACCCTGAGACTATATGTAAATGTCCTCTGATAGGCTGGTAACCCTGAGGCTGTGTTAATGTCCTCTGATAGGCTGGTAACCCTGAGGCTGTGTGTAAATGTCCTCTGATAGGCTGGTAACCCTGAGACTATATGTAAATGTCCTCTGATAGGCTGCTAACCCTGAGGCTGTGTGTAAATGTCCTCTGATAGGCTGCTAACCCTGAGACTGTGTGTACATGTCCTCTGATAGGCTGGTAACCCTGAGACTGTGCCCTGTGCATCCTGGGACAGGCTAATGGCTCCAGACTAATAGCCTTTAGCTAAGTCATAGCAGCTCTGAGTTTTCTGTCTGAATCAGCTACTTTATGCATGAGCCAGTGAGCCGTTTCTCTGTCAGCCCAGTTAGTGCTGCTCAGAATCACAGGTCATGTTTCTGTCCGCAGTGCTGCAGTGTGTCAGGCATTAACGCGTCTGCAAACAGCAGCGGCTTTGCAGTTTGTCTCCCTTTGCTTGGCCTCTTTCTCAACGTCACTCACCATCGTTTGCAGCTCTCAAGTGCAAAACCAGAATCTAAAATAGTTTGTGGTTATTGTTGAACAGCAGATACGCACTGAGGCGTGTGATAAGCGTGTGACAAGCGTGTGACCAGCGTGTGACCAGCTGTGAAATAATGACAATTTCAGATGAAGAGATAAATACTGAAGAGAGAAAATAGACATTTTCTGATTAAAGTTTTTCTTGATTACTTTGCCACATTTCATGACACATTCTTAACATTCTCTATAAGAGCACCTCTCCAAACAGTTCATGCATAAACATCAACACTGCGGTTTAGCTGCAAAAGCCTGTAACTCACCCAAAACAGTTTTTCTCGATTGCTTTTGCGCATTTCTCAAATGACAATTAACATTTGCAAAAAACAAGTATATTTCCCACACCATAATGTCACTTCTGCACAGCAGAACATAATTCCTCATTTCTTCACACAAATTTCAAAATGTTTTAATGCATGTATGCAAATGGTGTTGTAGAATTGTTACTATTTGGTACAATTTTCAGTTGCTTTAGGCTTGTGCACCAAAATAGATTGTGTAGTTTCCCATTGTGATCACTTTGCACCCAAAACCGCATGTGTGTGTGATCGTGTTAGACACCACATCAAAACCGTTAACCAAGCTTTCAAAATGATTTAAAAATACACCCCCCTAAAAAGGCTGTAGTTTAAGGCGGGTAACTCCCACGGCAATAAAGTGCTCGTGTCCTTTGAACCATTATTCATACTGTCTTTACTTCCTGAGCGTTACATTAGTCTGCGGCTGGAAGTTGCCTTCTGATAATGAACGTACTGTAGCTGCGACACAATCAAAACGTAGAAATAAATGTTATGTGAATGGAAATGGAAAAACACATCAGCAGGAACACTTGAGGACATAAGGTGTGCATTCTGAAGGAAACAAAATCGAATTGTACCACGTGATGTCAGAAATTATTACATTTATTGGTTTTATTGGCTAAAACTGGAACCGCGTCTGAACTGTTTGGATACATTTACATTTATGGCATTTGGCAGACACCCTTAGCCAGAGGGACTAACACAATCGCAACAATGACACTCAGTTGACACTCAAGGTCAACTTAAATGAATGAAACAATACAATTTAAAAAATAATAATAAATAAGAAACTCCATACATATGATAAATTATACAAGGGTAACAATGAAAATTATTTAAAGAGATGAGTTTTAAGGCATGATTTAAACCGAGTAACTGAATCCAATTGGCGGATATTCAAGGGAGTTACAAAGTCTGGGGGCTGAGTAACTGAGCAGGGGTTCTTAACCTGGGGGTCGTGGCCCCTCTGTGGGTTGGGAAGTAGTTCCGGAAGGCTCAGAAGAGTTCTGAAAAACAATTGTAAAACATTGAGGAAATTATTTGCATCATAACTCTCTGGCACCATAGTGACACCTAGTGGACAGGCTGTGCATTCACGTAAATGTTGCAGTGCTTTTGTTATGATGAGGTAGGACTAGACCCAAGCATAAGTATAGAAATAGTTCGATTCATAGAAGACAGCAGGGATGTAACAGTTCGTAAAATTCGGTACAACAAGGAAAACAGAATTTGTGTTAAAATGAGGTCTTTTCATTAAAACTGCAAACATGAATGCTGAGAGGAAGAGCTATAAACCAAAGGGAATGACTGTGTGTAACAGAACCAGAGAGACACTTATGTGCACATTATAAAAAAAATATGCAAAATAAATCAAAGGTCAAAAACAAGACTATAAGACATCATAACCATCATAATGGATTAAATACGGTGTTCTCTACCACCGAGAAGGTCACATATCTGAAGCAATAAAAACCTATAATTGTTTTTTAGCCCAATCTGATTTTTCTGGCAAAAGCGCATTCGATGCCAAAATCAAAGCATTAACTTGTGTCACATACACGTTTTTTGTTGAAATTTCCTTTCAGCTGACGTGATAAGAGTTAAGGAAAATCACTTGGCTACAGTAAGGGCACAGTCCCAGTTACACTGTTAGGGAAAAAAGGGTCCATGCAGTCCCTGTTACAGTTTTGTACCCCAAGGTACAAAAAAAAAAAGCATTAATGTAATTCCAGTGGTATAAAAATGTTCCTCAGAGTCCATTTCTGTACTTTTCGGTACATTTACCTACAGCTATAGGGTAAAATTGGCAGACCCTCAAAGGTACAAATTGGTACTTTTTTCTGACGGTGTACATTAATTCAGCTGGAAGATGCTTTGTATGTGTTTGTTTTTTTAACAGCACCGCCCTTCTGGAACCTGAACAGCAGCTTTAACGTTACCATTATGTCTCATTATACATACGGGAGTCCTCCGCAGCGCCCTCCCCTGGTGATAGCAAACATTATTCTGGCGGAGAAATGAAGGGAAATGCCTAGTCGAGACAGAAAGAAAGGGTGTAACTGTCCTAAGGACATTGTTTATTGAAAATGGATTTAGTAATAAAATTAAGATTAAGTTCATATTAGATTTACAGCTAAAATGTATAAAGAATCTCTTGATTGCTGATGCTAAAAAGTGTGTATATGAATTGTTCATGTAAAGTTGCTGAGCTGCGCTTAATTTGGTGCGTGACGTGCATGGTCACATGACTTGAGCCCGGTAAGGAGTGATCTGAAGCATCTTGGGATGAGTGGCATGGATGCCACGACAGAGAGAATGGTAGCCTGCTCATGGTCATGGGGCGCACACAGTCATATTATGCACTGTGTAAATGTATAAATTTCATGATGTGTGTACATTGTCAGCAATTTGTGGTTTTGTTAAGTTTGTTATATTTACTGATGTATGTACTGTACACTTCCGATTATAGATCAGTAGGAACCGTGCCTTTTATTAGATCAGTGCAACTACAAAGGGATCTTGCAACAAATTTTGGATTTTGGAGAGTACATTCCTAACCTCCTAAGTCGGAGTGCTGCATGCAACGGGGCTCGGTGCTAGAGTCGATCATATCGGTGCGGCAGTGTTTGGGTGTGTAAGTCTCCTGAACTGTAAGGCTGTCATAACTGAACTGCAGCCCAATGCACAGACATACGGTATAGCCAAATGCTATGATGAGATCATCTTAAGAACATAAGAAATTTACAAACGAGAGGAGGACATTCGGCCCATCAAGCTCGTTTGGGGAGAAATTAAGAGTTCAGAGTTGTTAAAATCTTATCTAGCTCGGATTTAAAGGAACCCACGGTTTTTAGCTTGCGCTACACTAACAGGGAGACTATTCCATACTTTACACACTGTGTAAAGATGTGCTTCCATAAATTCATTTTAAAAAGTTCTCCCGCTAATTTCCATTTATGGCATCTTGTAGATAGTACTGTTTTTATTCACGATATTATTATTCAAAACCGACCCCTTCTTTTTAGCTTATAGCCTTTTCGGTGGGTGAACTCTAGAGGGCAGTATAGGAGTATTTTCAGGTTAGATTGTGCGGCCCTTGCAGATTTATAGCGTGCGATGTGGCCAAAAAGACGTGTTTTTCTCTGTCTTCTTTCTGTTTTTAAATATTATTATTATTTTACATGCTGTTTGCATGGTGTGTCCTGAATTTTAATAAGTAGATATATGCTTTTATTGCAGCATTTTCTAGCATGTTCTTGAGAAATGTGCTTGGTTGGAGGAATGTTTGCTCAGCGTTTGGTCAGACATTTCAAAATCTAGTTTCCTTAAAACCTTTAATTTCAATCCCACTCTGTCAATCCAAAACAAACAAAAAAGGAAGTTGATGGGTAAAAGGAGGAGGGGCGATAGAGAGGTGGTGGTGTTGTGCTGCATAGTAATGTGATTATATTGCAGGGATTTTATTGGCTGGTAATAGTCATATGATTAAAGTGCAGGGATTTTATTGCCTGAAAGAGCGCATGATGGCGTACTGACAGTGCTACAGGACTAAAGTAATAACTCAGAATTATCCAATGAATTATGAAATGGATTGTTCGTGCATTTGTTTATTTGAAAATGAGTCTATTTATAAATTATTTATAAATTAAAAGAATTATTCAAATCAGAATTAACAGGGACAACGATATAAAAACAAAATGCTATATAACGTTCATTAATTAAGCATTAGACTCAGTCGATATCCATCATGCAGCGCAGGACTCCCTAACTTTGGGCCAGATCTCCATTACAGACAGGACAGGTGAATCAGGAGGACAACTTCGGCACCGTATTTTATCACTGATCATCATAAAGAAACTTAAAGTGTAACACATTGTACTTCCCCATAAACTGAAGTTTATTTATCCTTTTTTGGACCTTGGTTTGTTTGTTTTTGTTTGCTTTATTTATGTGCTGCTCTGTGCTCATCCATGTTTAGGTGTAAATTCTTGTTTCAGAACTTTTCCTGTCTTGCAGTTTTTAATGTCACCAGTAGAGGGTAGTGTAGGCTTTTCAATCCATCTTCTGACCGGGATGTGACTCTGATCATCATCACACCTTACATGATGTTAATGCTTTGGCCAAAGTCAATAATGCTACAGAAGCCGGTGAGGACGGTGACCAGATCCACCTGTTACAGGGACAGCAGGATGAACAGAAAGGAAAATATAGCAGGGAGGAGTTCGAGCGAGAGAGTCCACCGACCATGGAGACGGTCCACCGACCATGGAGACGGTCCACCGTCCATGGAGACGGTCCACCGACCATGGAGACGGTCCACTGTCCATGGAGACGGTCCACTGTCCATGGAGACGGTCCACAGTCCATGGAGATGGTCCATTGTCCATGGAGACGGTCCACAGTCCATGGAGATGGTCCACATTCACTGCTCATCCACAAAGTCACATGCAGAATACTGTTAACAGAACCCATCCAGCCTTCTCCCTGAGAAATGCATTATTTTTTTGTCTACATTTGCCAAAAATGTACTCAGCAATCCTCTGGGAATAAATGTGAGGACCAGTGGCCTTGGTAATTAATGACTCTAAAATTTTTATCCAGTCCTAAGGGGAAAAAATACCTCTGAAAAAAAGACTTACTGCATAAATTATGGAAATGAAGGCCAATGAATGAGTTTTTAAAGCACTTTGAACAAACTACATGAACTGCTCTGCTCAGTCCAGCCAAACTGCTTTGGTCTAATTGTTTTAACCACCATTGTGTGATTTTATGAAACAGTTTTGTACCCCCCAAACCCCCATGCGTAGGTTATACCCTCAGCCCCCCCCCCCCCCCCAGACTGTTCTGGATTGGAGGAATTGCAGCCACAAAGCATTTTGGGTATTATCCAGGGTCCACATACCAATGTTGTTCTGCTGCATGACCCAGGACCACTGTAATGACGAGCCTGGCTACACCGTCACCACTGGGTAGCAGCTACTGGGACCACTGGGATTCCCTTTTGGTGGCCAGCAGGCCTGACCCTCACTGTACCTGAGCGAGTCCAGGAGGTGAGCGGGTCATGGCATGACTGAGACGGCCAGCATCTGCTATGGCAAACCTGTCCGACGTGCCTGTTAAGGGAGTTGACAGATGGCGGTGATTAAAATGCGGGTTGTGTGTCGCAGTGCCATCGCACCGCTGGGCGGGAGGACTGATGTCATTCAGGGAGACGCACAGCTGAATTAATAAGTCATTAGGAGTGCTGTCACCAGCCAGTTAAAGGGACGTTCTGTCTAAGACAGTGACTGAATGTACACACATTTCCCCCCCGACGGGGACACACCCGGAAACACCCCCCAGATCGCACTGAGACTTGCACCTGAGCTGGGGGGGGGGGGGTATATTTATATTTTATACGTACATTTTACATATTTAGCCGACGCTTTTTTCTGAAGCGATGTACAACTGAGGCATATTTCACTGGAGTGCAGTTACATTCACTCTGTTTCAATTTTTACCCTTAAATGTGTTTTTGGTGTGTAATACAATGCATGTCCTGTTTAGTGTATGGGACCAAAAAATTACTGCACTGACTGGACATTTCTACATATACATTTTAACACCAAATGGTGAGTACTGTGACAACACTGTGGGTAATGCATCCATCCATCTATCCATACATCCATCCTTTCCTCTATCCTATCATCCATCTGCCCTTCCATCCATCCATCTGTCTTCCAGCCTTCCATCCTGGTCAGGGTCGTAGGATGACCTGGACCCCTCCCTAGGCAGCACTGGGCCACAGGCTCAGCACTCAGAACAGAAGAGGGGACTGACAGGTCCTGAAGACGGTCCAGGAGATGGAAGTTAAATCCAGGGCGGGAAGCATGCAGGATGCTCTATGCCGTAAGTCAGCCATGTTTCAGGTGCAGCAATCTGCTGCAATGCAGTGCTTCACTGGTCACAGAAGGAGGAAGCTGGTCTTGGCAGGCATGTGTGTTAAAGGGCGGCCTGCACAGGTCGACACCAAGGTGGGGGGTGCAGCAGATACTGATCCAGCGGCGCAGAGGCTGCAGTGGGATCATGATCTAATTAGTGACTGGACTGATACCTGACAGATAAAATTTAATGTAGATAAATGTAAGGTAATCCATGCAGGGAGCAGAAATATGAAGTAAAGATACTTTATGGGTTCCACTGAAATAAAGGCAGCTGATTATGAGAAAGACCTCGGTGTGTATGTTGATGTTTCCATGTCTTACTCTCACCAGTGTGGGGAAGAAATTAAAAAGGCCAATAGGATGTTGGGTTACATGTCTATGTTTGTGGAGTTTAAGTCAAAGGAGGTGATGTTACATTTATATAATTCCTTGGTGAGACCCCACCTAGAATATGGTGTGCAGGTTTGGTCACCATACCTTAAAAAGGACATTATTTGCCTTGGAAAAGGTTCAATGAAGAGCTACGAGAATTATTCCTGGTCTTAGAGGAATGTCTTATGAGGAGAGGTTAGCTGAGCTGAATCTGTTTAGCCTTGAGCAAAGGAGACTAAGGGGGGACATGATCCAGGTCTATAAGATTCTAACGGGTCTGGATGCTGTTCAGCCGAATGGCTACTTTAATATTAGTTTAAGTACATGAACTCGTGGCTGTAGGTGGAAATTAGCAAGAGAACATTTTACACTGGATTTGAGAAAGCACTTCTTTACACAGCGTGTAGTTAGAGTATGGAATAGTCTTCCTGTTAGTGTAGCGGAAGCTAAAACCCTGGGTTCCTTTAAATCAGAGCTAAAGATTTGAACAACTTTAAGCAGTTAGTTGAATTCTCCCCAAACGAGCTTGATGGGCCAAATGACCTATTTGTAATTTTCTTATATTCTTATGTTCTGGCCTGCAGACACGAGGATCATTGCAAAGCGTGGTACTCTGTAGACCTGATTTCAGGACCGAACCTTCCGGAACCTCCCACGGACCTGTCCTTAGCGCTCGTGCCTCCTGTCACATGACCTCAGCCCTCACAGCTCACCTCGTCACTGCCATTTGACTTTTGGTCACCTTTTAATAGTATCATTTATGGAATTAGTTATTTTGCATTTTGTCATTTGTTTTTGCCATCATCATCTACACTGATACAAACCATCAATATTGTAGCCAAAGGTGTAAATACAAAATACCTACTTAGTTTTTTTTAAATATTATCTGGATATTTTTATATGAAAGTCACTCCTAATAAATCACATAAAAACACTCGTAATGGCTATGTATGCTTGGGTTTATTTTGGGTGAGTTTGCTGGTCTGGAAAGGGCAGTAATTTGACCCACATAAAAAGGAAAAGTGTTTCCGTCTAAGCGTCCATCTTCCAGCAGGGGGCAGCAACGTCATTTATCCCCCAATAAATAGACCTCTGTACCTAAATAACCAAGTTGTGTCCCTCCAATATCAAACTCTAATGCCACTGGGCTGGAGCCTCTCAGGAGGTACAGGGCACAGGGCCACTGAACCGGCCAAATAAATTCCTGATTCTTAGGGTTTTCCTCAGTCGCTCTGGTACATTTCTTGAATCATCCTTAACCTTTGCAAAACAGTAAGCGCATTTCTCAAAACGAATCGTACAAACAGCACCACATAATAGATTACCGGCAAAAGCCCAGAACTTTCTCAAAATTATTAGTTTATCTCTCAAAAGTAAATATTTATACCGATGAACTTGTTAGTGCCACCAGAGTGACAAGTCCTTGTGTCATTGTTCAAAAACAAGATATCCAGTATGTAACTGTATAAAGTAAATTTACTGTATACAGATGCTCCTCTACTTACGAATGAGTTATGTTCCGAATGGCCGTTCGTAACTTGAAATGTTTGTAAGTCATTATTCAACATCATCTTAAGGGTGTACGCAAGTACAAAGGACTAGGATGCTGGGAGTACGCACGCTATGCTGCTGCGCGCTGGGAGTACGCACGCTACACTGCTGCGCGGCAGGAGTACGCACGCTACGCTGCTGCACGCTGGGAGTACGCACGCTACACTGCTGCGCGGGGGGAGTACGCACGCTACGCTGCTGCGCGGCGGGAGTAGCGGCCAGAAGACGTACTAGGCGGAAACTGGGGCACAGAAAGAAAAAAAATTGATATTGCGGACAGGAAACGGGAGCCCAATGAACACAATTTGGACGTACAGTCCTCTTCGTTCGTATGTCTGAAAGTACGTAAATTGAAAGTTCGTAAGTAGAGGAACGTCTGTATTATAAAATGCACTGGAATACTGGAACATGAAGCAGTGCAGTTAGCATACAGTGTTAGAGGACAGTGCACATTGTTAGATTACATACCTGTTGTCTCTATGAATCGTTTGAATGACTGAGGACACGGTTGTTCTCCTAACATTCTGCTGCAGCCTTCGAGCAGCCTCGTCATCGTAAGGCCATGATTGAGGACACGGTCCGTAATTGTGGCCCTTATTCCATCAGGAACTTGCCTCTGGTCTTGGCCTCCTCTTCCTCTACCCTTCCACCACACAGCCTTACTCCTCTTCCTCTTACTAGCTGCTGACCCTGTTAATTTCCCTCTTGTTCTTCCATTGCCAAAGTGTGATATTGTGTTGTGCTTCTGTCAATGTATGTTGGCTAACTGAAGGTTCATGAGCTAATTTAGAGAACTGATTCATCGCTGGTCGATCTAATGCTTTAAACATTCCCATCTATTGGCGAAAGTCAAGACTAAACTGAGAGAAATTCATCAGTTCAGGACATATTTATATAAAAAACTGTAATAGATGTATAGAGAATATGTCTGACAGATTATGACAATTGGTTCGAACCTTTTGCATATAATGACTTATATGAACTAATACCTAGATGTTTTGGGGGGTAAAACTATTCAACAGAGAACCAGTACAATACATTTTGACCAGCATGACATAAACTAGCCTGTAGAACAGCATAGGAAGTGTAGAGTGTCATTGTTAGTAAAGTGAATTACAGGTATAGCCAATAGGAACAGTCATATCACATATGTGGACATTTAACACTTTCATTTCTGCAACAATATCAGTTATTAATGTTTGGTCTGCTGCTTTTAAATGACAGTAAAAGTTATGGGAAAAAAATACTTTGTAAGACATTAAAGCAAAGATCAAAAGACAAGCATTACTTTTATTGACAATTGTTTGAAGTCATAAAAGCAGGATGTTCTCCAAGTAGCAGCTGCATTTTTGGAGCAGGATCACTGCTTCCTGGAAGTAATCGATCTCCCCGTCACTCCCGGTCTGCCACCTGCAAACAAAGGCAGCACGAGCTGGTGGAAAGGCGGCTTATGTTAGAGGCACCTTTTCACCACACTGACTATATTGAGAAGCTTTTTCTGCGGTACAGTAGCACAGGATTATCTGTCTCAGTACAGCTGGTGAGCCACCAAGCCCGACCGGCGCAGATGGGCCGACCTCCAGTTTGTGGGCGTCCCTGACCTGTGGGCACGGCACCCCGTTCGCTCACCTCTATGTCCAGCAGATGCAGGTCCAACAGAGCTGGGGGGGGGCAGCTGAAAGCCCCCCCTCGAGCGGAACACCAGGCTTTCATCTCGCTGTCACCCACCTTTAACAATCACTAATCTGCTTACGGTGAAGCTGATCCACAGCCTGTCCTCGGAGATATGAGGTTTAATGTGGCGAGAGTCCCGGACGCTGCGGCACATCGCAGGAAGCTCACGCACAGGGGCACAGAAATATCACACACTAAGGCTGTCAGCAATGTGTGTTTTTAAGCTTTCTGTGAATGAAGCATTTATGTTAAATATGGAGCCATATTAACAGTTTAGTACCATTACAGTTACTGTAGCATAACAGAGTTAACGGCATTCCAGCCACCTGAGGCTAGTGCCCGTACCCCTCTATACCCCATAATCCCAGCCGCGTGAGGCTGGAGCCCGTACCCCTCTATACACCATAATCCCAGCCGTGAGGCTGGAGCCTGTACCCCTCTATACCCCATAATCCCAGCCGTGAGGCTGGAGCCTGTACCCCTCTATACACCATAATCCCAGCCGCGTGAGGCTAGTGCCCGTACCCCTCTATACCCCATAATCCCAGCCGTGAGGCTGGAGCCTGTACCCCTCTATACCCCATAATCACAGCCGCGTGAGGCTGGTGCCCGTACCCCTCTATACAGCATAATCCCAGCCGCGTGAGGCTAGTGCCCGTACCCCTCTATACAGCATAATCCCAGCCGCGTGAGGCTGGTGCCCGTACCCCTCTATACCCCATAATCCCAGCCGTGTGAGGCTAGTGCCCGTACCCCTCTATACCCCACAATCCCAGCCGCGTGAGGCTGGTGCCCGTACCCCTCTATACCCCATAATCCCAGCCGTGTGAGGCTAGTGCCCGTACCCCTCTATACCCCATAATCCCAGCCACGTGAGGCTAGTGCCCGTACCCCTCTATACACCATAATCCCAGCCACGTGAGGCTAGTGCCCGTACCCCTCTATACCCCATAATCCCAGCCGCGTGAGGCTAGTGCCCGTACCCCTCTATACCCCATAATCCCAGCCGCGTGAGGCTAGTGCCCGTACCCCTCTATACCCCATAATCCCAGCCACGTGAGGCTAGTGCCCGTACCCCTCTATACCCCATAATCCCAGCCGCGTGAGGCTAGTGCCCGTACCCCTCTATACCCCATAATCCCAGCCGTGAGGCTGGAGCCTGTACCCCTCTATACAGCATAATCCCAGCCGCGTGAGGCTGGAGCCCGTACCCCTCTATACCCCATAATCCCAGCCGTGTGAGGCTAGTGCCCGTACCCCTCTATACACCATAATCCCAGCCGCGTGAGGCTAGTGCCCGTACCCCTCTATACCCCATAATCCCAGCCACGTGAGGCTAGTGCCCGGACCCCTCTATACCCCATAATCACAGCCACGTGAGGTTAGTGCCCGTACCCCTCTATACCCCATAATCCCAGCCGTGTGAGGCTAGTGCTCGTACCCCTCTATACCCCATAATCACAGCCGCGTGAGGCTGGAGCCCGTACCCCTCTATACCCCATAATCCCAGCCGTGTGAGGCTAGTGCCCGTACCCCTCTATACCCCATAATCCCAGCCGTGTGAGGCTAGTGCTCGTACCCCTCTATACCCCATAATCCCAATTTGAGTTGCTTGGCGATGCTGTTGTACCTTTAGTCAAGAAGCAGGTTTGATGTGATTCAGTGATTCGCATAAGTAAAACTGAATGACGTGTATTAAAATCCTACATTTATGGATACAATGTAACTGACAAGGCAGTGGATGACAGTGCTAAGCATGTACAACAATAAGTGTGGCGAACGTTGGGTTTGTCTGTCAGGTCCTGCTGTGAGGACCTTCGCTGACCTTCGCCTGATCCCACCATGGACTCTTGGCTCTTCCTACCACCCTTACTGGTGATGCTCAAATCAGGAAAACCGGCCCTCCAGCCTTGACACAGCCTCCTGCCTGTGATTATGGGATGGATTACAATACCTGTAAGGATGCAATAATTACATCCTTCGAAATATTTAATTACTGTTTAATACGATACAAGATTGTAGCAACCCAGAAGCTGCCGGGGTTTGGACTGAGGCCGGGGAAAAGTCATCCATACATCCACCTTCCCACTGCTTATCTTCGTCAGGGGCTCAGGGAGCCTTACAGCCTATGCCAGACATCACTGGCTGGTTGGGGTACACCCTGGATGGGATGCCAGTCCATCACAGGGCACAGGGCCGGGGTACAACCTGGATGGGATGCCAGTCCATCACAGGGCACAGGGCTGGGGTACACCCTGGATGGGATGCCAGTCCATCACAGGGCAGAGGGCCGGGGTACACCCTGGATGGGATGCCAGTCCTTCACAGGGCACAGGGCCGGGGTACACACTGGACGGGATGCCAGTCCATTACAGGGCACACACACTGAAACGCAATCATACACTGTCGTCAACTTAGAGACACCAATAAACTGCATGTTTTGGATTGTGGAAGGTAGCAGAAGTACCAAGGGACTCCACACCCCCGGGGGACTGGCAAACTCCACACACACACAGCACATGCGGGAGTCGAACCCCTGACCCTGATGGTGCGAAGCAGCAGCGCCGCCCACAGAGCCACCAGTCGCTCCCAAGATGCACCACTACCAGGTTACCATCTACAGATGCTTGGGGTAAAAATGTCTCTGTTTCTTCGCAAGAGCACATTGGGCAGGTGACACGATGAGGGTATTTCTGTTTGTCACGGTGATCAATAAGGCACTCCAATTGAGGGTGAACAGTGTGAACAAACTCAAGCTGTGAAGATGATGTAAGTGAAAAGACAACCTTCAGAACACATGAATCATCAAGACAGCGGCGATCTCCAACTACTGAACTAATTAGGCAAGGGCATCCAAATGCTGGTTCTGGGAACTTCTCCATTCATTTTAAAAACAACTCGACAGACCCGGTACCCTGATAATTTGCGTGCAGTAATGCATGAACTCCCAATAAGTCGCTATAAATCATTAACGTCCTGTTAAAACAGGGGTGGCCAATCTTATCCGCAAAGGGCCGGTGTGTGTGCAGGTTTTCGCTGCAGCTCCCTAATTAGAGGACTGATTGGCTGAAGAGTCCTCACACCTGGGTTTGAACAGCTGACCTACAGGTTATCCCAAAGACCTGCACACACACCGGCCCTTTGCGGGTGAGACTGGCCACCCCTGTGTTAAAAGGTCACTGGGAAACTCAAGGAGCCACAGCACTCCACCCAAAAGAACATGCTGAAAAGGGATCTGTTAAACCAGACAGGTCACATGTCACACCAAAGGCAGATCAGTATTTCACTGAAGTAGGTGCACAGTCTAAATGTAGTGAGATCAAGGCTGGATTTTGCAAACCCTCAGTGTCAGAACCCGGAAGCCTCAACCCTGACCCTCTCCACAAAAAGTGGAGTGAGTAATATATGAAGAATTAAGCTGAAGCTGTATATTATCACAAAAGCAAGCCAATGGGAAGAAGCCATCGTTCAAACACACCCGTAAGGTGCAGTACCCTCCACTGTGGCCAGAGGGCAGTGTGGCCCTAATTTTCACACCCATGTTTTTCTTTTAACAGAACAAAAGTCATTTCAACTCTCTGCCCTAAAACACACAAGACACTATTTAGTTAACGACATGACACAATGTTAACACGCTTGTTTTAATTTCATACAATCATTTTATATGCCCATTCATTCTTTTACACTCAGTTTGCATGTCTACCACAAGATCGGCGATTGTTTTTCACGATTTTGATCAATTTAATAGAACGAGTCAACAATCGTCAGTCTGACTTGCTTCAGGCACTGAAAACACGAAGCTTTACCCCTAAGGATGACCCTACCTCCATCATTTCGACTCATGTGCCCCCCCCAACCCCCAAATGGGGTTTGGCTCATTTAAAAAATTATTTGCAAAGTGCTCTCCATTGAAGAACATCTCATTCACCCACATAAACAAAGCAGCGTTCATTTCTGTACAAAACGCACCAGCACAGGCACTGGGCATCGTCCCCCAGCAGCAGGACGGCAAGTCCCAGCACTGGGCATCGTCTCCCAGCAGCAGGACGGCGAGTCCCAGCACTGGGCATCGTCTCCCAGCAACAGGACGGCGAGTCCCAGCACTGGGCATCGTCCCCCAGAAGCAGGACGGCGAGTCCCAGCACTGGGCATCGTCTCCCAGCAACAGGACGTCGAGTCCCAGCACTAGGCATCATCCCCCAGCAGCAGGACGGCGAGTCCCAGCACTGGGCATCGTCTCCCAGCAACAGGACGGCGAGTCCCAGCACTGGGCATCGTCTCCCAGCAGCAGGACAGCGAGTCCCAGCACTGGGCATCGTCCCCCAGCAGCAGGACGGTGAGTCCCAGCACTGGGCATCGTCCCCCAGCAGCAGGACGGCGAGTCCCAGCACTGCGCGTGACGTTAGAGCATTAATAAATTAAACCGTCAATCATTCCCAGGCTAAACGTTTGCCAGAGAACATCCATCAGATGAATGAAAAATATTTCAGCATTATTGGTGTCCACTGTGTCCGCGTCCCAGGTTCCCCTGCTGGGGAGTTGGCCGTCAAGACGTCACGCGTAGAACACCAGCTCTGGGATCTGCCCCCCCTGCACCCCAGTGCCGTTGGTACTGTCAGAGGAACACTGGAACTGGAAGGTTACCTTCCCGCACTGCACCTCCGTCATGCCCTCCTGCCCGAAGTAGCTGAGCTCATTCCCATCCAAGATGGCGCTGACTGTGTAGAAAGTGTCCTGCTCCACCTGCACCGGGTGCTCGAACCACACCGGGAAGGTGCTGCTCGACCCGTCCGACAGGAACTTAGTCAGGTTCTGGGCCAGAGTCACTCCCTGGCGCTTCAGCTCGATGCGGACGCTGTACTCGGCCTTGCCGCCGCTGGAGCCGTACAGGCCCAGGCCCGCGATGAAGATGCGCTTGTCCACAGCGAACTGGATGCTGTCACAGCGCCCCCTATAGCGCCACTGGTTGCTGCGGTAGGCTGAGGACTGGAAACGGTGGCAGCGCTGAGGCACCAAGCCCGTCCGGTGCACCAGTGGGAAGTCCAGCTTGGGCTTAATGCTGGCCGTGTACCAGAGGAAGATGTTGTGGGTCTCCTCCAGCGTGAGCACGTCCGACTGCGCCGCCCCATCGGCAAACTCCTCCAGCGTCATGGTGGGGATGCGGATCAGGTACAGCGCCCGGCCCAGCACGCTCCGCTTGTGGCGCGCGGTGACGGGCAGCCCCTGCCGCTTGCACTCCGCCGCGGCCCAGTTCAGCACGGCCTCGAAGACCACGGCCTCCTTGGTGTTGAGGGTCTCCCGCGTGAGGATGATCTCCAGGGTGGGCCGGTCGATCTCGCAGAAGCCCTCGGAGCGCAGGGCCAGTTCGGCCTGGGCGTCGATCACCTCCCAGCAGCGCTGCGTCAGCTCGGGCTCCTCGAAGAGCCGGCTCTGTGACAGCAGCACGCACGCGTTCTTGGCCTCCAGGCTGGTCTCCAGGAAGTTCACGCACGCCTTGGCCAGCGCCGGCACTATGTACTTCTTGGCGGCGTACAGGGTGGCCAGCACGGTGTCGGCCTCCAGGTCGATCTCGTCGCTGTACAGGTACCTGCGGGACAGGCGGCGCACCGGGGAGGTGGGTAGTAGGTGTGTTGTGGGGGTAAATGGACCAAAGACCATGACAAGAACTACTCTTGCACTTTGTATCATGAAAATATCGAATTGAGACATTTTTTGCCATTTTCACAGGTACATTGGAATTACTGCATGGTCAAGATGGTCTTTGGTCAAGATTAAAAAACACTAACAACAAAATACAAGACTATGACATACAGAAGATGCCTCAAGGAATATTATACAACTAAGTAAATGGAAAGATAAAAGCCAGGGCCACAGGCGTAAGGTTACCTCGAGTGCCAGAGGTACCTGGGGGTGTGATTTAAGATTCTGAGTCCAGTTTGACTATAAGATTTGGGTGGGAGTGGGGGGTAAACAAATGGAATTACTGCACTGAAATCCTACGGTAAACGAGCGAGGCAGGCGGCTTACTTGAGCAGGATGAGGAACGCGGCGGGTTCCACGTCGGGGATGTGAATTTCGGATTCGCCCTCGGCCAGGTCGCCGTAGAACATGGCGCCAAAGACAGAGCTGCCCACTGCCAGCACGTACTGAGGCGGGGAGAGGGAGGAGGTCAGACGGAGGCACGGAGGCCGAGGCGGGAGGTGGGGGAGCAGAGGTGGGGGGGCTCACCTTATGGGCAGGCACCTTCTGCGCCTCACCAGGGGCTCCCACGATGAAATGAACGTCAGCCATGAGTTCGTTGTTGAACATCAAGGCATTCCTACAGAGGCAGGAAGTTTAGAGTCAAACACCACGCTGTCCACGCCAGTCCGGCTCAAGCAGCCCGTCCGTCCGTGGGCAGAGCGGAGAAAGCCGCGCATTTACCTCTCCCGCAGCGTCGGGTGCGAGGACTGCCAGCTGCACGGCTCTACGTTGTTGTTGCTGATGTTCTGCTGGGTGGTGGTGGTCGCTGCGGCCGTCACCGTCTCTGTCACCTGTACGATGCTCTTCTTGCTCCCAGCTGCCACTATGGCAGCGCCGCTGTGAGGAAGGTTGGTGTTTGTGCTTGCAGGGTACAATTCTGCAGCCATCTTCTTCTTCAGGGACAAAGTCACGATCTCATAGCATGCTGGCAGCTTGCCGGGCCGTTTCGCTCCTTTTTTAATCTTTTTCAACGTTTCTGGAAGCAAAAGTAAGAACGTCAAACACTTCATGATCCGGCCATAGAGGCAATCTGCAACCGTTGTCATTAGCTGACAATATGACCAATCACTCGAATTACTAAAAGAAAAAAAAACAGCGTAACAGACTAGACTATTAAAATCCCAGATCCTTCTACTGTCTCAAAGCGTATATCTTCCTTATTGTAAGTTGACTTTTGCAATCAAACGCACGTCCAGCATCATACAGTACAAGAAGTTCAAACAGTAAGATCCAGGTACCCGGTCGGCGAAATTATCCCGCATTTGCTGGATACTTTCTTCCTCTTTGTCATCTCATCCTTTTGCTACAGAAAGATGCGCCCGAAAACTGCGATAACATCAGGGTGGCATATAGAGAGACGCAATCCCTGTTCTCCTTTTTTTTTCATGCACAAAAAAAGTCCTTACAAATCTCTCAGCTGGCGCATTACGGAAGGGGGGCTCCGCTGCCGCCGTCCCACCGACGCGATGTGCCTTCTCTCGCGCAGCGGCTGTAGGATTTTCCTCCTCCCCGATATTACTGTCTGCGTCCGCCAACCAATCAGAGCGAAGGGAGCCGCGTACGTCACTGCGCAGAGGCTCCTCCCCTTGGAGGGGGGCTGCCCTGCTCCTCAACTCTCTTCCCTCGCGGAGGAATCGACCGGAGTTGCACTTCTCTCCCTGTTTACTGTTACTTCAAACCCGTATTTTTTGTCTCTTAACTGGGAAAATAAATGCAGTGTCCCCGGTCGCAAAAAAGCGCAGCAGCGAAATATAACGATCTAAGCGCGCCGTTTATCAAACAGCGCTGCACAGCCCGTGGCGTATAAAAACAGCCACTATGCAGCCGCGTCCCTTTGCCTGTTGAAGGATTTTCCCGATCACCTCTAACCTCCTGAGTTTATTAAAATGTCCGCTAGGAAAGTCAGACAGGTTTTGAACAACGCATCGCAGCTCCTCGCTGCAAGAGCTTAAAATGAAACAGTAAGGAGGAGCAGTTTTGAAACGCAAGTCCGGGATGAAGCGCTTATCTGCGTCCTGTAAACAATGTCCGAGGAACTGAGCGCCTGTTAATTACTGCGCGGTTACAATAAAACGAAACGGATTGTACTGTCATAACAAAACATTAATGTTTGCATTGTTACCAGAATTAGGGATTTTGCTGTACATCTTAATAGGATCCGAGCATAGAGATGAGACTGTACCGGAGCTGCGTTTCTCGGACGGGCTGCGCGATCGAGGGAATGTTACCCGAACCGCGCAAATCCACGCGATTAGCGACCAACCGGGTCCCAGCGACACGGAACCTCTGAATCGCTACCTTACTGAGTAGATGGACGTCCTCCGCACGGCAAACAAAACCTTCAACTTTGCTTCGTTGGAGCCCGATCAGTGGCAGAAGCCATGTTAGATCCAGGAAGGGGGATGAGGGAAACAGGGGGCCGGGCTATCCGTGTCCTCTGAGCACCCCAGTCTCAGGCTTTCCCAACAGAGGGCTCCGTGTGCTGTGGCTTAGTGACGATATGGGCTAAGCAGCTTAGGTCCAAGCCGGGCTACGCTGCGTTCGGCCCGAGCTAGACTATATCTTATTCTATTCTGTCTTTATTTAGTTTACGCTGTTACTCAGAATTTTATCCAGTTTACGGTATGAAACTGGCCATAGAGCATTTGCGGGTTGACGGCCTCCGTCAGGGGCCCCTGATGACAACCTGCAGAGCCTGGGATTCCGATGGTTCATTTGTGAATCGTTTGTAACGTTAAAATACAGATTTTTACCCGGCCATTTAAATATTTATATTTATTATAGTGAGCAGGACATGAACTACTATCAGGCAGAGCCGCCCATAAGGAGGGAGAAAGACCCCCCCCCCCCGGCAGGTTGGACCGGCACTTAATATCAGTACTGTGTTTGGTATCTGTGATACCAGCCTTATTATTGGATCGAATCTCACACCATTTTGCCGTGACATAAACTGATACAAAAAAAGCAACTACCTGTCATAGTACTAGCTCTGCCATCCCGAGTAATAGTCATGTATAAAATGTAATATAGAATGACCATATACTTAAAATATAAGTTCAGCCATATATAAATAGAAAATTATACTGTGATGATCAGTAATAAAAAGAATACTGTAAATGGAAATTAATATTGCCTCTGACTCAGAGTTAAATCTTTGTATGCAAGACGTTTTAAAGTTAAACCTACTGAAAATAATTGTGTTTTATTGACAGTGCTCGGGAAAGGTGCTCTTCAGACGTGGTCTCAAATGACTCCTCTGGCTTCTTGCTTTTGCTCAGTTCTGCAGATTGAGTTCTAGGGTTTATTTTATACCTCTGACTGGGAATGTAGCTCTCAGCATATTTCCAAATGCAATGGTGCTGCAGATTTTTCAAAAACAGTCAAAATGCCAAGTAAACCTTTATTAATATAATAAAAATTATAATTATTAGTTAATTATATATAGTAGCTGCTTTTGTTTGTATTTCAGGGGTGAGGTGAACATAAACTTAAATGCAGCTCTGTAACTGTATTTTTTTTGCACGTTTGTATAGTATCTGTGTGAGAACTGGGACATTATGCTGCATTGATTGTGACGTCCATATCACACAGCTTTCGCTAGAACCTCGACAGCACCGTCACTGTCTCTGCAGAGGTACGGATGGATATCTCAGTGGTGTGTGTTATGCTTAAGGTTCTGCTTGTGTCATCAGAGTGATGAATATCATTATTCTGCTTCTTTTAAAAGCACGATAACATGATGACATTAAACTTCCTCTATAAAATGATACTACAGTACATAAGTTTGTTCCATTTCTAGTCACAAGAACATAAGGACTTCATTACATATACTTTATGTTGAAAATAATTATTTTATATTTTATTTTACTCTCCAATGCGACCAAATGGATTTGGACATTAGATTCTTTTTTGTTGTAATAGAGTCTGTTACATGATTGTGACCCACCGCTCTGGATGAAGAGTGACCAGGTGACAGTTTGTTGCCATGGAGACCTAGGCTTCACTTGGCCTTGCAGTCCGTCCCCTTGGCTCCTTCTCCCCAAGAGTTCCTGATTGGTTCTCACTTTCCACCGGCTTTTAGTCACATGTCTTTGTTGTAAAGCTTGTCCTTCAACATTGAGGGGTGTAAATTACACAGTTCCACATGCCGAATTATAGTATAACAAAAAGATAGTAACCTTGTAAGGACAAACACTTGGCATATTTTACATAATCTATCTACCCCTAATCCAGTAGGGGGTTGCAGCAAGCCTGCAGTCTACTGCAGTTAAAACGGGGCACACTGCAGGGCATCTGACGCCTGTCCGGCACTGGGCACACTGCAGGGCGTCTGACGCCCATCCGGCACAGGGCACACTGCAGGGCGTCTGACGCCCGTCCGGCCCAGGGCACACTGCAGGGCGTCTGACGCCCGTCCGGCACAGGGCACACTGCAGGGCGTCTGACGCCCGTCCGGCCCAGGGCACACTGCAGGGCGTCTGACGCCCGTCCGGCCCAGGGCACACTGCAGGGCGTCTGACGCCCGTCCGGCACAGGGCACACTGCAGGGCGTCTGACGCCCGTCTGGCCCAGGGCACACTGCAGGGCGTCTGACGCCCGTCCGGCACAGGGCACACTGCAGGGCGTCTGACGCCCGTCCGGCCCAGGGCACACTGCAGGGCGTCTGACGCCCGTCCGGCCCAGGGCACACTGCAGGTATTTCACCTAAGCGTACATTTTTGGATGCCGGATGAAAGGTGGAGTAGTCAGCGAAAGCCCATGTATGTGCGAGGGTGACGTGCAAACTCCACACACAGAGGGAATCCCAGCACCCTGCAGGCACAGCGCCCGTACATAATAAACCGTCTAACTAATGCATGTGATGTTAACACGTCTGCACTTGCAGCAGTCTCAGTGAAAACACTGCGTGCTGCACTGGGCTAAGGATCCTGCGGTGATAAATGCAGCCGCATGCAGATGGTATACAGGAAGGAGAGTCTTCGTACAGACCCGCACGTTTGATGGTTATTTTTTTTCTCGATAACGTCAGTGTTTGGACTGCTGTTCAGAGCATCGACACGATGTCCTTTTTCCTGGTCGGAAAGACAAACTTCCTTTTTGCGACTCTGGTTCCAGCGCCTGGTGTCACCTTACTGCCTTGTCTACTAAATGCGGCAAGTGAATAATTAATAATTCATCGTTGCTCATTTATAGGCTTGCGGGTGAGACACTTCAGACAGGGCTTCCTAATTTTCGCTGGGAATCTTTGGTGTGAAACTGCAAGGTAAATGCCAGCTCTCAGCCTGATCGGCCTAGTGGAGCCTGACCCTGGTAATATGATCCACTCCAAACAGTGATACCCATGCCTCAAAGCCTCTTGGGAAATAATGAAAACTTACAGTGCATGACCATTGCTGCTCACAGCTGCTTTTTGTGAATCTAGAATATTTTGTGATGGTACAGTGGCAAGAAGAATTCTTGAATCATTTTTGGTTAAACAGTACCTCAGATTTTTTTTCTCAGTAGAATGGTTCAGCTGGACATGCTGGGCAGTGAACTTTCCACAGAAGCCTCAGAGGCAGAAGGTCCTTTGCAGTTCCCACTTATCTTATGTCAGGTTTAATGATCAGATTGCTTACTGTTGCTGATTGGAGCACAACATAGCAGTGAAACCTTCAGATAGAGCCCCTTACCATTTTCTGAGTAGTTTGCTTGGACACCTAACAGGGCTATTAAAACTGCACTGGGCCAGCTGGGCTGAGGAGTGAGAGGCAAAAGTGTATTCTGGGAAGGGCTTCGACCTTCAGCCCCGGCAGTGGGGTTCATCACTGCAGACCCCTTAGCTCGTCATTGTGGAGAGTCTCTGTCATTCACTTCAATTCAATTCATTCTTATATAGCGCCTTTCACGACAGAGTCGTCCCAAAGCGCTTTACATGGGTGTGTTGTGATACATTAAACACCATTAGAGAGAGTAATCGGTCAAAAGTTTTCTTTATTTTACATTTCTGCTTCTTCTACCCCCTGTCTGTCTGCTCACACACTGCCCAGCCCACCCCAGCACGGATTGGTTGTCACATGCCAGCAGTGTGTACATCCCCCCCCCTGTGTGTGGGCCCATTCAGCATGGATGTCGTTATCACTGGAAGCCGGGGCACCTGTGTATCAATGCTTCTGTCCGTTCCTTGACAGCACAATTACCGTGAATGATTATTTATTTCGGCACCTATTTTTCAAATAACCTTTTCTTAAAAGAAGGATATGCGCGTACTGTATGCAAAAGACTTCTAGTTTTAATTAAAGGTTGAACTAAGGGGCAGCTTTAATGAGGCACTTAATCGCTGATGACAGACCCAGTATTACTCCGGCCCACACTGTGAAATGTCAGGTGGAGGACATCGCATTGACGGACAGCTCTTGTTTCTGGATGAGTTGTCTTCGTTTGATGGATTCAGAATTAAACTGACACCGGTGCTCTTCCACCAGATAATCAGTCGCAATCCCCCCCCACCCCCAGTTTCAGCTCTGTGGGCAGAAGCAATAAATGACTCCCCCCCACCCCTCCCTCAATTTTGCAGACGGCTGATTTGAAGTCACTGTTGTCTTAAGCTTACGGTGGATGTTTTGTATAATGAATTCATGGTTATTCTTGCAGTTGGGTCTCCGATTCCGACTCCACCCAGAGTCATACAGATCCGTCTGCATCTGCCCACTTCACCCTTAGATTCCAAGATCTTCTGGTACTTTGCAGTTAACCTCTCAGATAATTACTGTGCGAAGGGGGTTCGTGATGCCAAAACAACTGAGTTAAAAGCCACTGTTGTAACAGAAGATTATCTGGTGTATCAGGTGCAGAGTAAAGAAGTCTGCCTTTAATACGTGGATGGATGCATATTAGACCATCCTTGTACTCATTTCCTGATGTGATATTGCATGTGACTTTGAAAATGTTAGCATATATTTTAACCACAGACCTGCATCTCTCCCAGCTGAGATGTGCCAGTTTTGCTGCAATTCTGTCATTGACACCTCCTTCCCCAAACTGACCGCGAGGCTCGACCTGTCGGGGTGCAGTCCCAGCTCCGCAGGTGCTGCAGCGCTCCAGGGGGTGGGAGGGGGCGGAGCTGCCCGCCTTTTCAGCAGTGCGTGGGTGTTGGAACGCCAGTGAGATATGATGGGCTTTTCCCCTTGGCAGAGAACGCAGTGAAAGGGCTTCAGCTCAGCTCAGGAGTTCTGAAGCTGGATTAGAGCAGGCAGGGAGCCTCACTCTGGTGTAGCATTAAATGTGGGCATTAAACAGGCTTTAATGAAAAGAAGCCCTGCATATTTACCACTGCATCACAGTGAGGTTTACCACTGCATCACAGTGAGGTTTATACACCTCTGTGGTCAGGTTACAGATGCCATACATCCATCCATTCCTGCATTCTGCTAGTCCTATTGAGAATTCTGGTAATTCTTTCTTTCTTTCTTTCTTTCTTTCTTTCTTTCTTCGCACATGCTCACCAAACTATTCGAAGGCACTCTGCCCCTGGAGCGTCCTGAGCGCTTGGTAAATACTCTGAGCCACATAAGCGTGCCGCGTGGGACCCGTCCTGGTGCGCTGTGATGCCGCGGAGCAGGATCCCTCGACACGTGACCTTCCATCTCAGCCTTAAACCGCTTTAGCTGACTTAGAGGATTCACACATTGCTTAGTGCGAGTGCCTGAACTGTTTTGGAGCCACTTCAGTGATTTCAAAGGGGGGGGGGGCATCGATTTTGTGAGCATGCTGCTAACATACCTGCACTTTTAGCTCCTGTTGTCCCGAGATGATTTACTTAAACACGGACCCTGAACTTGACCCTCAACTCCAGCTGGTGACCTGCAAAGCTTGTGGCCGTGTGGGCGGACGGGGGAAACGTGTGAGGGATCTCAGCAGGTGAGGAGAAGCCAAGCTGAAGCCACCGAGTGCTGGTGGGTGAGAGAAATAAAAGCATCGCAGTCAGGAAGCCTTCAGTGGTGCGACTGAGCCAGGAGGTTCCCTTGATGGGATGTTCATTACACTCAGATCATTACACACAGGCCCCCAGTCAGAGCACTTTATAAGGACTCGTTTGAAATGCTCATTTGCCAATTCTGACGCTGCCAGATCCACTCTGTTCACCGTAAAAGCATTAAGAGAACCGGCCTTTCGTGCTGAAAACAGTTCAGGTGTTACAGGGATGGCAATCAGTCATACGAGACACTGCTTCCCGCATCTTGAGTAACAGACTGTAATACTGTTTATCAGTTGTGATTCTTTTCCCCACAGGTTGTACGCAAACAAACAGGGCTAGAAGACAATCCTGTGGTTCTGTTTTCAGTATAATAGGTCCTGAAGGCGGATTTGCTCCCACGTGAAATTGACCTGGATAAATTACCAGCTCTTGACGTGACGACCTCCTTCTGTCCATCACCTAGTTAAAGGACCTCAAGCAGAGACGCAGGCCTGATTACAGAGTGAGCTCCCAGCTTTAAAGTGCGCGAATCAGCCGGCGCCTCCTAATATTTCATGGGGTTTTTAATAAACACAGTGTGAGGAATTCCTCCTGCCGATAAATCTCACCGTGATGCATGGCGCTGTGTCTTTATTAACTTATCAACTGCATTGTTAGGTAATTTTCTGGCAGAACTCCTGTGGGGGAGGGGGGGGGAGTCGGTTAATCTGCTGCATGGCATGATAGATACTTGTAAGGGCTGCCGGCACTGGTACCCAGCTCAAAGATTTAGGTATGGCCGTCCGAAGTAAATCTCGGAAGCGGAGGAGTCAGTCATTAATGACATATTTAATTAAGTTCACTTTCATTCTGACGCGGAGCCATTTATACAGCTGTTGTCATAAAATACAGTATAATTAATGTAAGTAAAAATTAACAGCAAAGAACAGAACTTGGGCAGTATCTACATTAGTAATGTAAGTGCACCAGAAGGAGCAAAGGGAGGCAGATGGCAAAAGGCAGAACTTTTTATAATTTATTTATATTTGCTGTTAATTAATGGGTCAGTTTTTTACGGCACTGGAGGAAGTTTGGCATTGTGTGTTTGGTATTCAGAGAAGTAAGGTAAGGGAGGGGCGTCTGCATTAAGCCATGTGAGCCCATGATGATGTAACCCCACAGCTGTTGCTATGTCATCAGAGCTGGCGTGGGGCCACACGCATAGTTTGAGTTCTCTCTTAAAGGGGCAGGAACCCCAAAGCAAATATGTCCACGTGCCAAGCAGGTTCATTTTGGAAATTATTTATCAGTTAGTGAATCTGAATCAAAGGAACAGCTCAACCATCGTCTAATGATGCAGCCTCACTTCTGGTGAATATCTGTGCTTTCTCATCTTGTGCTTTGTGATCCATCTGAATGATTGTTCATTTTAAATTTGCATCAGGAAGGCAGTGTAGAGTAGGTTTTCTGGCAGATGGTGGTGTGGACAGCCGCCACTGGTGGGAGGCTGAGGACCAGGCATCTTCTGGCGGTCCTGGTGCCTCAGCCGGCTCTCAGAGGGCTCTTCTCTGCCTGGATCGGCACCTGCAGCCAGCGCTGCCCTCATCTCCTTGGCTGCACCCATGGTGGATCCCAGAGCACTTGCTGTAAGTCCATGTGAGCTTTGAGGTTTCCCTCAGCTCCGCCTGGATGTGGGCCAGCTGCATTTGGTTATCGCCTCTGATTTCTCGCTTCCTGTATGCTGAGAGCAGTGGGAGGCTTGGGCAGGCTGGCTGGGCTGCAGCCGGGCTCAGCGCAGGAGCCGTCCAAGTCTCCACTGGCAGGCTGGGGAGCACACTGGATGTACTGGGGTTGTGCCTGTCAACCATTAACTCAGCAGTGCATAATAAAGTCATATCTCTTGGGAAGAGCAGAGCTTTGTTTTATCTGCTGCATAATATATCAATAGGTGATTTCTTCATGAAGTTCTAATAACGAAAATATGAATGAGGTAAAAGTGACGTGTCAGGCGAGATCGCAATTGTGCACCTAACTAAGCCTGGACATGAAGAACCTGGGTCTTTAGAGGCTCTAGACAGAGGCGAGAGGCAGAGGCGAGAGGCAGAAGAGGTGACATCGAGAGCTGCAACGCAAACCTCTGGCGCATCTGCAGGAGTCAATATATCCTTGTGAAAAACAGCACGTGGGTCTGTCTCTCTGTCTGTGTCTTTTTATCACTATTATATTAGCGTTTTCCCTCGTGAGTGAGAAGTTCTTTGGGGAATAGTTTCATTTTTCAGTGCAGCTTCAACACAATACATGACAGCATTTTATTATCTTTCTGAGCTGCGCTGCCCTCGTCAGAAATTAATATTAAGTACAGTTTACAGAAGTATTTAATACAGTACACGGTAAAATAACAGGCTTTACATTCTCACAGACTCATACACACGCCGCAGTGTTGCTGAATTGGATATACGGTTAGAGGATCACAGGCTAGTTCTTCATGCTCCTTTCCTTTCTATCACAGAATGTGAGCACTAAGGTGTGTCCCCTGTAGCTTGTACTCATTGTTTAATAGTTTCATCTGCATGAAGAATGGCCAGATATGGAAAAGCAGTCAGCTGTTAAAGCTGCCCCTCAAGATTTTTTTCAGGGAAGAAAAAATATTCGAATCACAAACAATCAGTTACCATCCGAGCGCCACACCTTCCACGTGAAACGTGTAGAAAAACACATGAAATCACACAAAACATGCTGCTGGCTCTTTAAATACAGAACCTGCAGTCTTCAAGATCTTTCTGTGCCAGTCAACAGGCCTCTCTGTTAATGAATCGCAGGCTGTGACAGATTCAAATTAAGGAAGCATTGTCAACACTAATATCGCACCGTTCAGTCACTAGATGCCCAGCTCTGCCAAAACCAAACAAACAATCTCAGTTCCTTAACGACATAAGGGAGGGAGAATAGGGTTTCCGTCTCTGCGGATTTGCCAGCGTCGGGTACCCCCCCAGGAAAGCTAGTTACCGAGTGCTTTCGCCCCCACCTGGGCTCACGCATCTGATCCGCCGAGCTGTCGCCTCGCTTCGGCCCAGACGCGGTTCAGGCCACACAGACGGATGGTTTCATTAAAATACGGGGCTTTGCGTTTTTTTTCCTCTGCGTTTCAGCATGTGTGCTGCTTCCAAAGTAGAGTAGGCTGCAGGCTGGGGATGCCAGCCACTGTAATTCTGTACCTGAATTGCATCATGGAAAAATACATTACTTAGTGGCAAAAGCTATTAGCGACCCCCATTCAGGCTGCGGGCTTTTGTCTCATAGCTGCTTGTCAGGTGCTTTTATCCATTTACAAGGCTGGACTGCCACCAAATTCATGGGCAATTCTTGCTTACAGCAATGTGTCACCTGATTGGTGAATCAGAGTCAACCTCAGTCCCTTGACAGCTGTGCCCCCCGGGGGCAGCATGTGGCTCAGCAGACTGAGCCTCTGTCTCTGCTCAGAAGGTTGCTGATTCCAGCCCGGCTTTGGTGGAATAGTCAAGTCTGTGGGTCTTCGAGCAAAGGCTCGTAATCCCCAGCTTCATGGGTACTGCTGCAGGTGGCTGCCCTTCACTGCCAAGCTTGCTCTTACCTACGATGAGGCAGGTGAGAAGAGAATTTCCCTGCAAGGGATCAATAAAGTGTCACTATTATCATTACTTGAAGCTGCTGCTTGCATAAAGAATCTTGACTCTGTGATCAGCATACAGACCCACAGCTCTTGTCCATCAATGCCACCTGTGAATGTCACATAAAGAGACAGAAAGATTCAATATTTTATGTACAGTATTGTGCAATAGTCACTCTAAGAAAATCTTTACAGCTATTTATCTGGGCAGTACATACACTTACCTAAAGGGTTATTAGGAACACCATACTAATACGGTGTTTGACCCCCTTCCGCCTTCAGAACTGCCTTAATTCTACATGGCACTGATTCAACAAGGTGCTGAAAGCATTCTTTAGAAATGTTGGCCCATATTGATAGGATAGCATCTTGCAGTTGATGGAGATTTGTGGGATGCACATCCAGGGCACGAAGCTCCCGTTCCACCACATCCCAAAGATGCTCTATTGGGTTGAGATCTGGTGACTGTGGGGGCCATTGTAGTACAGTGAACTCATTGTCATGTTCAAGAAACCAATTTGAAATGATTCGAGTTTTGTGACATGGTGCATTATCCTGCTGGAAGTAGCCATCAGAGGATGGGTACATGGTGGTCATAAAGGGATGGACATGGTCAGAAACAATGCTCAGGTAGGCCGTGGCATTTAAACGATGCCCAATTGGCACTAAGGGGCCTAAAGTGTGCCAAGAAAACAGCCCCCCACACCATTATACCACCACCACCAGCCTGCACAGTGGTAACAAGGCATGATGGATCCATGTTCTCATTCTGTTTACGCCAAATTATGACTCTACCATTTGAATGTCTCAACAGAAATCGAGACTCATCAGACCAGGCAACATTTTTCCAGTCTTCAATTGTCCAATTTTGGTGAGCTCGTGCAAATTGTAGCCTCTTTTTCCTATTTGTAGTGGAGATGAGTGGTACCCGGTGGGGTCTTCTGCTGTTGTAGCCCATCCGCCTCAAGGTTGTGCATGTTGTGGCTTCACAAATGCTTTGCTGCATACCTCGATTGTAACGAGTGGTTATTTCAGTCAAAGTTGCTCTTCTATCAGCTTGAATCAGTCGGCCCATTCTCCTCTGACCTCTAGCATCAACAAGGCATTTTCGCCCACAGGACTGCTGCATACTGGATGTTTTTCCCTTTGCACACCATTCTTTGTAAACCCTAGAAATGGTTGTGCGTGAAAATCCCAGTAACTGAGCAGATTGTGAAATACTCAGACCGGCCCATCTGGCACCAACAACCATGCCACGCTCAAAATTGCTTAAATCACCTTTCTTTCCCATTCTGACATTCAGTTTGGAGTTCAGGAGATTGTCTTGACCAGGACCACACCCCTAAATGCATTGAAGCAACTGCCATGTGATTGGTTGATTAGATAATTGCATTAATGAGAAATTGAACAGGTGTTCCTAATAATCCTTTAGGTGAGTGTATATTTGCTCAGAATTTCTTCTCTTCTCCAAAAAGTTATTGATTACTTGTTGGATGGCTAAAAGAACACCGCTTTGGTTCCCAAATTTCCTCTCTTCAGCCATTCCATGTATTTTTGAAATTTCACGTCCAGCTCACTTGATGAATTAGTTTTATAAAGCCAGTGAGGTTTTGATTAGCCACAGTTTGCTAGTGGTCAAGTCATAAAATACACAAGTGCATTGGACGGTTGCTGCAAATGCTGGGGTGAGTTTAGGAGAGGTTTTGAACCTCGACAAATATAATATCATAGTTTTACACCAACATGAAGGTCATTTAAGCATCAGTGTTTGACTGCCTAAGACTTTTGCACAGTGCTGTGTATTGGATCCAAGCCTTCTTTGCAGGTTGCATGTCCTCACTCGTTTATGTATTGATGTTAGTGCTTCGTTATTGCTTGGTTATGCGCTTGGTTAGTGCTTGGTTATTTGCTTGGTTAGTGCTTGGTTAGTGCTTGGTTATGCGCTTGGTTAGTGCTTGGTTATTTGCTTGGTTAGTGCTTGGTTATGCACTTGGTTAAGTGCTTGGTTATGTGCTTGGTTAGTGCTTGGTTATTTGCTTGGTTAGTGCTTGGTTAAGTGCTTGGTTATGCGCTTGGTTATGCGCTTGGTAGTTCCTTTATTAATAAAAGACCTTAACATCAGGATTCACATGGGATTCCAAAGCCCTGCTATCTGCCTTGATTTGGCATGTTGCTGGTTACTGATTATGGACATGTGAGACCTGGGGAGACGGAGCACGGCCCTCATCCTAAAAGGATCCCCTTTGGATTGGCTGAGCGGCTTGTGGCTGCTTAGAGGTCTGTGCATGCATCACTGGCCTGAATGGGATGTCCTCCTGGAGGCTGTGCTCTTGGGGAGAGGAGCAGCCTGTGGAGGAGATGGATGTCTGTTTGGTGAGGTGATGGATGCACAAGGTGTGCTGCTCAATAAGAGTCTTTGTGCTTTAGGAGGTTGGCGGTGTGAGGATTTCGGATCCAATAAAACAGTAGAAATGCAGTTCCAAAGAGCATAGTACTGCCCATGGTGTCCCACGATTGGGCTAAGCGTCCTCTTAGGCCCGCCTTCTCATGCATGCACCAAAACTATATATCTAGTTTCCATATACTGCTGCTGCAGATTAAGCTTGTAGTAAAAAAAGTAAACAGAATAACCCACTGCACAAGCTATGCCTCCTCCCTCAGGAACGATCATATTACAATGAATTAACGATGAATTTAGCTGAGCACTGGAGCATGTGTAATGAGAATTATGTAAGAAATTATGTAAATAGATTATCGGCGTTATTTCCGCGCAATAGCGCGAGACAGACTGATCTCACAGTCTGATCACAATGACTCTGCCTCTGTAAATAGAAATCAATCGTCTGTATATGATTTAAAAGTCACAGTTGAAAGGGATCCTTCATGGTGGAGCCTAACCATGGTGAGCTGGGGCCTGATTGTCAGTGTTGGTGCCTGTCTGTCTCTGCCTCACGTGTCTTGCCCCTCTTTGGCCAGCAGGTGGCGCTGGTCATCCTGCTCCCCCCTATGTCTTGTAGCCCTACTCCCTAGTGTGTTGCCCTGCTCTCTGGGCTGCTGCCTAGCTCAGTGGGTTGAATGAGTGGCTCTGAAGCTGACTCCTTTCAGTCATGAGTTTGGTTTTGGTTTGTTATGTTTGGTTTTATTTTTCTTTGGTGTTTGGTATGGTTTTCTGTGTGTTATAGTTCATGTTTGTGTTCCTGTTTCGGTTTACTCTGCGTGTGCCCTGTTTTATTTTGCCTCTGCTTGTTTCCAGTCTTCCCTAGTGTTCGCCCTCAGTATTGCCAATGTTTCTTAGTTCCTGTGTTTGTAAATTGTGATTTATTCCATCTTTGTTTGTTGTCCTGCTCCTTTGTTGATTGGTTGGTTTTTGTGATGGTCCACATCTGCCCTTCGTTAGACTTTGTTATCTGAGTGTATATTAGTGCCTGCCTTTGTCCTGTTCCTCGGGACTCCTGTTCCTCATTGTGTTTTTGTTACTGTGTATTTGTAGCGCTGCTTGTTTTACTCTGATCCCCAGTTGTGTTTACTTAGTGTTTTTTTTTAGCTTATTCTTTATTTTGTCTGTTTGTTGTTGACCCCTCATGGTCCCATTATGTTTTGCTTTTCCCGAGCGTTTTCAGTGTTATTAATAAACGCTGTTTTCTCTGAGCCGTTCTGTGGATCTCACCGCTATTCTGCCGTGCCTTATTACTGATCACATGTGTATCGGCTCATTCTAGGGTTGCGATGGCGGCGCAGTTAGCATTTTTAGCGAAGACCAAAGGCTATCACTGTCTGCATTAGTATTTCAACAGGGGAATCCCCCCCCCCCCCCTACATGTTCAGCCATGTTACAACCAGAAAGTGGAGCAGTGCAAAGCCAGGAAGGAATGTCAGTGCTCTAAGACAACTGAAATCCTTTAATAGGTGTGTGTTCTGTGGGAAGGTTTCAAATGGTCATGGTCCTACTGGCACCTTTGTACAACCTGTGAAGATGAGAACATGAGGAAGGCAACGCACCAGTTTCAGGCCACATCAACAGCCAATCTCCTCCCTACTTCCTCGTCTGCTCCTTTACAAAGTAAATCAGAATCTGTGCGTGAACATCAGTCTGACCAAATCTTATATGCCGATACAGTGAGAGTCACTAAATAAAGCCTGGTTATTTTTACAGGCCAGACGCAGAAAGCAGGTGTTGTTCAGTGTTTGAGGTTTGGTCGAGGATGTCTGCAGTGCTGCTGATGAGGAAATTACAGGATTGTGGGAGCAGCAGCCAGGAAGCCATTACAGAGGCACTTTCACACCCCTCACCGTCTCGCACGCTGCCGCACGGAGGCGTCTGTTACTGTGCGGGGCTGCTGACAAATGCATTTACCAGCTTAGGCGGCGCAGTGATTCATTTTCGGTTCGCTTTCATTCAGCTCCTACCCATGTGAAGCACATGAAAACGCTTCCAAAATCCACATTTTTGGAGGGAGATTTCTGGGCACCGTGTGCCACGTGTTCCGAGGTGAGGGATTAGGACTCTCACATCATGCTTCTCCGCTAAAGCATTCAGGGGCTCCCCTCGGCTACGTGGATGTGTCAGAGCTGCGTACAGTGCCAGTGGCAGACAGGTCCACACACTTCATATTCTATCATGCGCTGTCTGGGTCCAGAGAATATAACCTACAACTGATGCAATGTAGCAGCTAGATGGGGGGCCACTGTGGTGAGAATGGGAGGATGTGAACTGAAAATTAAACCAAAACATTTGACATTTGCTGCACGATGAATTTCCTTTAGTACCTGTCATTAGCAGCTAATGACTTCATTGACCTTGGAATACCAATCTCCTGCACATTTCTGTGTGTTTCATGTCATAATATTTAAGAAGACGGATGAGACAAGTTCTCTGCATTAATTAGAGATAAGCAGATAATGTAGTTGGTGCAGTATTGATATTGGTAAGTTGGTAGATTATGTTGCGTATTAAGTGGGGTTAAATTCATGAGAATCCACACACATCCTCAATGGAGGTATTCAAGAAATAAGAGTTGAGATAAAATATTAATGAAAAGTAACTTTACACTGAGGTACATTGCCAATGGAAGTCAGGTAAAGAAAAATCTTGATATTATAGATCTTAGAGTAGCAGAGAATACAGTCCCATTATGATGTTGTAAGAAACTCAGAAGACAAATGCAGAAAACACTTCAGATTCAATTCTAGTGAGATGATTCCAAAGATGAATTGCACCAAGAAAACCTGAAGAATCAGGACACATTTCTTATTCTGATAATCCGAACATAAATGGCAGCACGTTTTCCTGAGTATGATAATCAAGTTCGGGGGGCGGGGGATGCAGTACCCCCCAGTCGCCTGAGTCAAAATTTCAATTAATTGGCAAGATCAGCATTGCACGTGTTTACGCTGGTACTGTGCACCTTCAAATAAGCGGTTTGTTGGTACCCTGTAGCTAGACAAAGTAACACAGCAGGTTATGTGTGCATCAGGTACGTGTCTCAGCAAATAAGGTAAACAGAATGCGGGTCTTTCCCTCCTAACATCAAACTCCGCTTATGAGTTGCACCTTTTATAGGGATTGTTTGCTTTCAGTGCCTCATTTTAGCAAGTGGAAAAGCCCTTAATGCATGTATGCCTGTATTATCATCGCTCAGACCGCAGCAGGCCAGGCTTCACTCAGTCACGTTAACATGCTATGCGAGTGCTCTGCCCCCCCCCCCCCCCAGAGACACCAGCGTGAATCCGTTTGACTCCAGTTCACATTCTCAGCCTAAATTCACAAGTCTTAAGAAGATTGGGGAAAAGAACCAAAATGCACTAATGATTTATGAAATAACAGGAACATTTTTTTCCCCAAAATGTCTGTGATGTCCAGACCATTTAGGAAATAATTTAGCTATAATTAGATGAGCCTGTCTTTCTGAGAACGGATCCCTGATCTCCTTCACTGTAAAGGTCGTGATCCTGGCCACTGGGACACGACACAATCCTCTCCTGAACAGACGTTTCTAAGGAGCAGATCCGAAAGAACGCCAGGTGATGAATAGCATGGTGACTAAGGACATGAACTTGTACAGTGATCCCCGCTATACTGCGGTTCAGCTACTGTATCACGCCCTCGCTATGTCGTAGATTTTTACCATTCGCTTTAAAAGTGTGTGGGAGGAGTAATTTAAGGCTTAAACTATAAAAAATTGTTTATCTAAATGGCCTTTCTATATCGCAGATTTTCACCTATCGCTGATGGGTCTGGAACGTAACTTCCGTGATAGGCGGAGGATCACTGTATTCCTGGAAGGAAAAATCCCAGTTAATGTAGGTAGTGGGGATAGAATCCCAATCCCCAAGCCCGGAGATCTGAAGCAATGGTGTTGTCCCCCCCCCCCCCCCCCCCCAGCCAGCTGCCTGACCCTCAAAGCAATTATTTTGCCTTAGAATGTTTTTTTAAGGTATTGTGATTTTCAAGCCAAGACATTGGTCAATGTGTAATCACTTTCTTTTATCAGGGCTCAGACTGTCTGCTCCAGTGGTCATTTATGTAATAATTTGACTAATTAAATCTTAATGACTTATTAAAATTACATTCTCTGCCTGGTAATACCTTCATAAATCTTGTTATGACCTCTTACAAGGTCAGCTTGTGGTCCTCACTGAAGCCTCACATTAAGGGGAACCTGCACAGTAAGTGGCTCATGAATCCATCCATCCATCCATCCATCATGAATCCAGGTGAAAATTGTAAGATGCTCTTGTGAATTTCTGATACATCTGGGATGGTTGACCAAGAGGCACAACCATGCATAAATATCCAGAACATCTAATAGCTGTATCCAGTCTCACACATTTCCATCGTAATTTCACCTCCCGATCCAAGACTTTACACCCAGATCCAATGGGCCTAGTGTCCCACAAACCATGCTGTCTGTGAATGGGGATGGTTTGTGTCGCTGCCCTGGCACCGTTCCCGCATGCGCGTGATGAGGACAGATAGACAGGCACCAGTCTTGGGTTATATCATGTCAGGGAAGGTTTCAGGATACATGGTCATGCTCCAGCTCATAATGGAAAATCAGAATAACAAGCACAGGTCTTCCTGTCCCAGCATGTTTCTCTATGCAAAACAAAAAAAAATCCATATGAATATGTTAAATGTAAGACTTGGCAAGTTTATTTGTATACAGCATTTCATATGCAATGAAACTGCTTTACATAAACACAGATAAAATCATAAAAGACACAAATAAATAAAAGGGTCTGAAAGGCACAAGAAAACAGTGATTTAAACACAGATTTAAAAGTGGCTAAAGTTGGGGCCCATCTTAGCTCTTCTTGATTTTGGTTCCAGCTGTATGTAGAAAAGCAACTAAATGTCGCTTTGTCAGGTTTGGATCTAACTCTGGATAATATTTGCTGACCAGTTCCTGAAGATCTAAGCGACCAGCTGGGCCTGTGTTCTTCAGGCATATCAGAAATATATTTGGGCCGAAGCCATCGTGATATTTATAAACAAGCGGCGGCACTTAGAATCATTTCCGTACCCGAAGGCAGCTGCCTACTCATCTCTCTCCATGCCAGACAAGTGATCACTGCAGCCTTCCGGAGGTAAAGGCATGGATGAACTTTCATACATGGAAAGTCGTGCTTGGATATGAAACCTTTATACATAAGATTTTAACATGATAAAGGGCTGGTTTATACATGCCTGGCCAAAAACAGTCTAAATCAGCAAGCACGTAAAAGCCAATAATAGCATATTTATTAAAACTTACTAACATTATGCAGCAATATGGTGAAATCAGCTGAGTACCTGAATCTACTGAATGGTCAGGTTGTCCCATCACTGGATCTTTTCTTACCTAAAGGAACGGACATATGATATTGCCAAGATTCATAGGGCTTGAGCTGTCAGAGTGCTTTAGGGAGCATGAGGAATCATTTTCATGCATGAATTGGGCAGCACAGTTTTGACCTTAACCCCACTGAAAGTCTTAGAGATGTGCTGAAGAAGACTTTTCGGAGTGGTTCGACTCACCTGTCATGAATACAAGATCTTGACGAGAAATTAATGCAAATATGGATGAAAAAATGGTTGAGATGCTGCATAAGCACATGGACACAATGCATTCACGAATGTGCACCACAATCAAAGTTAAAGGTGGCCCTACAAAATATTAAATTGTGCAACTTTTTTTTTGGCCAGGCAGTGTAAATTACCCTGATTTGGCAACTGAAGCTAAGATCTAATGCACTACAACACCAAGGTGTCTGATGTGGTTTTTAGTGTTCAGAGGCCTGTAATCAAGATAAGCAATATCATGACGTTTTTGCTCTTTATTGCCAAATACAATCATCACTGTCTTTCTCTTTTGCTTCAACTTTACTCTTTTTTTTAAAACCTGATTGTAGTCGGCATAAATATGGTACACAGTCTGGCTGTCCTGCAAGATTTGACCTACAGTAGTGTGACTATGTAAAAGGTCCACGAACTGAACCCTGCAGTACTGTGTCGTGGTGGTTCACTCACATTAATAATTGTCAGAAGATGGTGACAAATAATATGTACATCAAAATAAGATCTGAACAAACAGATACTATTCGGTTTTGCAATGTACCTACAGTTATAAAAGATAGTGTGTGAGAGTCCTTTGGAATTACCTGGTTTTCTGCATTAATTGGTCGTAAAATGTTATCTGATTTTATGAGTTACAATAAATCGTTGTATTGTTGTTTCAATTAAGACATCATTGAAATATTCATGGTGTTAGTTGGAAAACGTAAGTGAACCTGTGAATTTAATAACTGGTTGAAGCTACTTTGGCAGCAATAGCCTCAAACCAGTGCTTCCATCAGCTGTGGATCAAGCCTGCAGGACATTCAGGTGGAGTTTTGGTCCATTCGTCCTTACAGAACCTTACAGATGTGGTGAGAAGCCAGATTGAAGGTTGTCTGAACAACATTCACATTTAAGAAAAACAACCTTCTCAGTATTTTTCCCTCTGAATGGAAGATTTGAAATTTGTCTACAGCTATTTTTAATGGTGGGATCCAGGTTGCTGTTTTCCAGGAGACGTATATAGCTGCAGTTTTCAATGACTTTTTGAAAAAAGCCTGGTAGGTGTGAGCTGGTTACTATATGCAGCAAACGTCCATTGGCAAGAAATTGGAATATTTTTTATTTTTATAAAAGCCGCCGGGCAGAGTGTCAAGGTGCCACATCATATCTGCAAAAGTTTTGCAGCCAATAGCATTAAATTTTAACATTACAATCAAATTTTTTCCTGTGAGGTAATAATAAGAGCACCGTATTACAGCCCTGACCAGCATAAGTAGATAGAAGATGGATGGTTGAATTTTTCTTTTCCTGTGTGGTAATAAAGATGCCATAATTATGCTGTTTGCTGCGTGACTTTGCCTTTTACACAGTCTGTGTAAAAACTGTTTTCTTTCTCCATTGACACCAAACTACGTTCTCTCTTCTTTTTCCAGCGTTTTCTTTTTTTCCCACGTTCTCTCATCACATTTGTAACAGCTGCTGTTTTTCTTTGTGCATCTTTCTGCTTGTTCTAGACAGTCTCAAGCTTTACAGACACAATAGCAGTAATTACATTCATTGTTTTAGAGCTGAGAATCATAGAGAAAGACACCAACAGAATTTGATGCTATGCTTGGTGACATAGGCTGCATAAGTTGAATACAAGTCTTCACTTTTATGTATCTTCTTTTGACAGAAACAGATCTGGCTTGAATATCAGGATAAGCCGACGTGTCAGAGAAAATGCAGAAATGCCCTTTGCAGGTTAATTACCTTAAAACAGTGTAAGAAACAGTGATACCCTTAATAATGACCTAATCTAGCCTAGGCCCACGACTGAGACTGGGCCGAAACAAATGTGTTCTGCGGTATGTGGAAATCTCACACAAGATTACTATATTAGCGGCCTGGTACACAGCTTGTAGGATGACCTGATTGAGGGGTCCGTCAGGAACCCTGTGGTAGTGGGCAGGTCAGGTTCAGGAAACAGAGAACCCAGGAAGGATGGCTGTGTGCCTACAGATGCTCAGTGTGAATATTATATGTCAACTCACTTTTCAATGTATGATAATGCTGCTCGAGCAAATTATATCATGAGTCAAAGTCTGTCAGACTCTGCTTGAGGCAGAGAATGAAACTTTCAAGCTTTAATAGACCTGGGCAGTACAAGCTGTTGCCCACACTTACATTTGACATGGCTATCTGAAAATGAATACTGACATTTCTGCAACTTCCTCTCTAATAGAAACTATTCAGCATTTCAAAGCAGTTTCTCTCTCGCCTGCCTGCTTCAAACCTCAAGCCCATTCTGGGCGAATTTCTGCATCTTTTGACAGCATCTGAAATAAAGTAATATATATCACGTAATGGCTTTCCAATCATAGAAGGTAGAGAGATGAATCACAATCAGCATGAAAGAGTTCCATAAACCACTGCAGAAGAATTATAGTTCCAAATCACAGTAAGCTGAATTTGTGAAAGAGTAGAAATATTTTTTGATTCCTTAATATTTCAGACACTTTCTGCAAAGTAATAAATTCTGACGTAAACTGACATATTCATTGCCAAGGTCTCCCTGAACCCCTGTACCATTTCCATGTATGTGTACCGTGCGTAACATACCACTGGCATAATTAAAAGGTATATAGTAGTTACTGGGAGCTTCTCACACATGAAACACTCCCTAATGTACATTGTAGCATTATCTCTAACAGCAGAGAGGACTGCTAATAGCACGACATTTCTCACAGACACACATGTGCGCACGCTGTAACACCGAGAGCCTGGACGACATTCAGGATGCACAGAACGTGCAAAGTATTTTTGCTGCAGTCCTAGAAATAAACCAAAGCTAAAATGCATCTGTATTTTAAGCATTAAGAATAATAGCAGCAATTACAGAATGTTCTGGAATAGCATGTAGGGTCACTTTGTCCTCTCCAGATAGACAGACAGAGCATTCTACATCCGGATGATATTTTTCACTTGAAATACAAGTAATTATTTAGCCTTGGAATACCAATCTCCTGTATATTTCTGAATGGTGTGTCATGATAGTTAAAAAAAAAACCGATAAGACAAGCTTCCTGCATTAATTTGCTACTGTATTTTGCATGTACAATTAGGTTAAATTGATTAAAATCCACATACATCTTCAATTGAAATGTATAAGACATGATAGTTAAGATATCAATGAAAATAAGTTTACAATGAGGTACCAATGGAAGTCAGGTGAAGAAACATCTTGATATGAGTAGTAGAGTGTACAGTTTAGTATCTCACAGTATGATGTAAGAAATTTAGAATATAAATACAGTAGAAAACATTTTAGGTTCTATTCTGGTAATAGGCTGTCTGGGAAGGATATGGCCGATTGATCAATTGTTTAGGCTGCTTGTTAATTCTGTGGAATCTAATGTTTTCTTGTACTCTGCTACTGTTGTATGGAAGTGAATGAATGAAATGAATGAAATTTTAGAATGCCACATGGAGGGAAACAAGGTGAATTTAGTGAGTGACAGGACCTGAGTATGGAGGAAAGGCGTCTCTCTCTTTTCTGCTCTGTTTCTCCTAGAAACCAGAGACGAGACCAACTGCTTCGATTTTCCTTCTGCGATCATACCTGGATTTCTGGCAGAAGGCACAGTTGGACTTAAAAAACAAACAGATCTCTGCATGGACTGTGAGGAGTCTAATTTTATCTCACTACATCTTAAATTTCTCTTAGATTACAACAGCTTCTTCTCCTGGATTCAGTTGATTATATGTTTTTGCTTTAAAGCTTCAGTTATTTGAGACTTGTTTACATTTTCTGCTTTCAGGCTTTACGGGGGCTGATTTACGGGGGCTGATTTATTTACTGATTTGTCGCCTAGGTCAGAGATGCAGTGAGAGTCAATCTGCTCTGTGAAAATGTCCTGTGGTCTTACGTCCACACTCATTAATGGCCCTTCTGTCCTCGTGGAGCGAAAATCAGCTCCAGTCACAGCATCTGGACTGATTTTTAAAAATGAACTTTTGTGGCTTAAGAAGGGAACCTATCTGCAGATGGTTGAGAGCTGATAGCCTTTCACACACGAGCCACTGCATAAAGGTTACGCACCAAACATGTCTGCTCTCCTTTTGTGTTTAGGTGCCTCGTGTTGATGGATTTGAATCCTCTCAGCATGGAACACATTTCAGGAGGGATCCCGATCATTGTCGTTGGCGTCAGTGCATAATTGTGGTGCACTGAGACAACGACTGTGTCACATGACCTGCTCTGACTGAATCCGCCAGACAATCGGGCGCCTGGGCTCACTCGGGTTCATCCTGACAGTGACATTGTTCCCAGTTCAGGAATCCCACGACCGTGTCTCCGTTAAGGCACCTCACAAAGTCAGAGACCCCAAACCTTTGTTCTTCTTGACAGACAGCTGTGTTCTGTAAAATGAATTATAACAAATAACTCAGCCTCATCCAAGCCTGCATGACAAAGATGACACGGAGACGGTGCCTGAAGCATCACCCCGCACGCTGTTCATGAGCTTTTCAGGGAACCTCTTAGGAATTCAGCTCCTTCTATGTCAATGTTCTTCTGGGCTGAATTTGGTGTACAAACCTTTGGACGAGAGACAGTTCTATGTGGATTACAGAAAGGCAATTTTTATGTCTTCATAATGAGAGTTATGTTTTAAAAATATGTTTGGGTAAAGGAGCCAAGATTCACCAATATCCAGTATGGGGTTCTGGAAGCTTCTGTCTGCAGTAAATAGTGATAAATATTTGCTAATTGTCAAGACTTCCGGCACCTGCTGAATATAAAGAATGACCTGCCTTATAGTCTTATCCACACATGAAAATATTGAGGATTTTTTTTACATGAATATGAAATCACGTAATTTCAACACATTTTTTTCTTGAACTTTTACTTTGGCGCTTGGAAAACCTTAAATTAATGTCAGTGTTTAAATAGCATAAAAGTGGTATAATTAATGTGCCTCTGATTTTACAATTAATTTTGGGAACTACAGGCACGTTTACCTTTATGGTAGGAAGTGCCAAAGAGACGCTGTAGGAAGCTACTTTTAGGATTGGGGACAGATTTAAGCACAGACCAGGAGAAAGTTACAAAGATAGTGGCCTGTTACTGTCCCCTTAGGCAAAATATGCTCACTCACAGCAAAGCGGAGGGCGTAGTCGGGGGCGCAGCCAGAAATTCTGCATCCCCTGACAAAATGTCACCTTGTGCCCCCAGTTGAATTGCCATTTTCAATCTGAAGAAATATGGGTTACCCACGGCAGAATGTGTCGAGCAGGGGGCAGGAACTTCCATGGTAAAATTTTCAGAACAAAGGTATGTTTCCTGAGCCTACATATATATTTATATATTTTTTTCATGTTCAGGGGCCCCTGTAAAGTGCCTTGCCCCCCCCCCCCAGAATCTGCCAGGGTACTGTACCTTTGCCCCTCCAATGCCTCTGGGTGTACCATATGATCACATCTGCAAACCAAAAATCCTGGCAGTTAATGAGTTTGGTTGGTTGAGGGAAGATGTGTATCAGTAAACAATGTCGGACACAAAACAACATCTAAAACAAGTCTCTGGGATAGGTGGGAATAAGAAAGTCATTAATGTTTACCCAGAAAAAGTATCTACAAAATTCTGAGGTCATGGGTCTGAGTACTTTTTAAATGGACATTTTTATTCTTTTTGTTTTTCAGCGTAACTTGTCGTCCTTGTTAACCATCTTCATTTTGAACATGTGTGTTGTTTTATATGTATCCTGGAGGTTCACACATGGGACTCCATGGGCAATTTTAATAATAGCCGTGTAACAAATGTGCAACTAAATGTGTGACCAAAGCTGCTTTGTCTCATGAGACACCGACTTAATGGACCAGTATGCAAATGTTGCGACGGGTCCAGCAGCAGGTCCAGTGAGTGTGGCGTGACTGTTGTTTGCCTCTTTGACGTACCACCTTTTTCTTACCGGTGGGATTGGACTTGGACTTTCAGATCCCCCTGATGGTGACTGCTTTCATGCACCGATGCCGCTCTGTGCAGTGACACCAAACGCATCTGTGCAGCGACACCAAATGCATCTGTGCAGAGACAGCTCTCAGACACCGATGGTGCTCTATGTAGTGACACCAAACGCATCTGTGCAGTAACACCAAACACATCTGTGCAGTGACAGCTGTCAGACACCGATGGCGCTCTATGCAGTGACACCAAACGTATCTGTGCAGTGACAGCTCTCAGACACCGATGGCGTTCTATGCAGTGACACCAAATGCATCTGTGCAGAGACAGCTCTCAGACACCGATGGTGCTCTATGTAGTGACACCAAACGCATCTGTGCAGTAACACCAAACACATCTGTGCAGTGACAGCTGTCAGACACCGATGGCGCTCTATGCAGTGACACCAAACGCATCTGTGCAGTGACAGCTCTCAGACACCGATGGCGCTCTATGCAGTGACACCAAACGCATCTGTGCAGTGACAGCTCTCAGACACCGATGGCGCTCTATGCAGTGACACCAAATGCATCTGTGCAGAGACAGCTCTCAGACACCGATGGTGCTCTATGTAGTGACACCAAATGCATCTGTGCAGTAACACCAAACACATCTGTGCAGTGACAGCTGTCAGACACCGATGGCGCTCTATGCAGTGACACCAAACGCATCTGTGCAGTGACAGCTCTCAGACACCGATGGCGCTCTATGCAGTGACACTAAACGCATCTGTGCAGTGACAGCTCTCAGACACCGATGGCACTCTATGCAGTGACACCAAACACATCTGTGCAGTAAAACCAAACGCATCTGTGCAGTGACACCAAATGCATCTGTGCAGTGACAGCTCTCAGACACCGATGGTGCTCTATGTAGTGACACCAAACGCATCTGTGCAGTAACACCAAACACATCTGTGCAGTGACAGCTGTCAGACACCGATGGCGCTCTATGCAGTGACACCAAACGCATCTGTGCAGTGACAGCTCTCAGACACCAATGGCGCTCTATGCAGTGACACCAAACGCATCTGTGCAGTAAAACCAAACGCATCTGTGCAGTGACACCAAATGCATCTGTGCAGTGACAGCTCTCAGACACCGATGGCGCTCTATGCAGTGACACCAAACGCATCTGTGCAGTAACACCAAACGCATCTGTGCAGTGACAGCTCTCAGACACTAATGATGTTTGTGCAGAGTCAAAGTGCTGCCGCCGCCCCTCCCGTGGCTTTTACTTTGCGTTCTTCAGCAAGGATCGCCGATAATTAGCCTGGAGCTCTTGGGTCTTCTTAGCATGTCACTCTATCAGCACAGAAGCCTTGCTTCCCCCTCACGACTCCTTTACTGGATGTTTTTTCAGTCCAGCCCAGTATATAGGACTCCCGCTGAGTCGTGTGTGTTCTACATCGCCTTCCTCTGGTCCGATATGGCAGCTTCCACCCCCGGTGCTGACTAAACACAGTCATTAACAGGCAGTGGGCCTCTCCTCCAGGCTCCAAGCAGCATGTTAGCCAGCTGGTTCCTGTCCCTCCTGTTCCGCTGCTACGCCACCCGATCCGCATGTCAGTGGCACTGATTTTAGCACAGCAGACAGCTACACCCCCCTCGTCTCACTGGCCTCCGCTGTTTTTTGGCTTCTTTCTGTTATTTCCTTCATTTAGTTTTTTTTATAAGCAGATGCACTTTGTAGGATAGTAGTTGGTTTTCAGATTGGATGATAGTGAATGCATACTTAGTCTGACATAGACCATGAAGTATACTGTCAGGTCCCCGGGGCTGGTCTACACCATGGACTATGTTGTTATATCCCCTGTGCCCCGGGACTGGTCTACACCATGAAATATGCTGTCTTGTTTTCTGTCACCAGGTCTGGTCTACACCATGTACCATGCTGTCTTGTTTTCTGGCCCCTGGTCTGGTCTACACCGTGTACCACGCTGTCTTGTTTTCTGGCCCCTGGTCTGGTCTACACCGTGTACCATGCTGTCTTGTTTTCTGGCCCCTGGTCTGGTCTACACCGTGTACCATGCTGTCTTGTTTTCTGGCCCCTGGTCTGGTCTACACCGTGTACCATGCTGTTTTGTTTTCGGGCCCCTGGTCTGGTCTTCGTCATGGACTGTGCTGTATTTTCCCCTTTCATTCTGTTTATTACTGCAGTAGGCAGGTCCTGAATGGTGCTAACTGTGGTTATCAGTTGAACCAAAAAGCCTCGTCCATGTGCACATCACCACAGAAGTGCACAATTTAACAATGAGGATGAGGTAACCTGTGGGGGATGGAGGGTGGGTGGGAAGCATCGTTCCAAGCTGTGAAGTATGTTTGGTCTCTGTCCAGGCAGTCTCATCTCTCTAGGGATCAGGTTGCCCCTCCCTACTGAAGCAACTGGGAGAGCAGAGTGCAAATTCTGTTCACTGACACCTGCCAGATAGGCTGAATAGTCATAGTCAATGCCAGTCTCTGTGGACTCATTGAGTCAACTGAAGCATCTGGCCCACTTTATAAAACCAATGGCCTTTCATGGCCAATCCTTTGGAAGATGCAACTGCAAGATCTCATTAGCTTAAGCCCCGGTGAAATGTAAGGTGCAGATGTAAACGAAACACGTGTCATCCCCCTTCAGCAAAGATTGAATCAATTAGCCCTGTCATGGATGCAAGGAGATACTCATAGTGTCGGGACGGCCTGATTGTGGAGATAGCCGCACCCCCTGGAAGCGGTCCCAGAAGAGGGAGCTGTTTACTGGGTCTTGGCCGGGTTGTGGTGGAATCTTCAGACAGGAGGTTTCAGGACTACTGGGAAATACCATGGGGCTGAAACTATGATGTCAACTTCATAAATAGCTAAAAACTTTAGGAACGAGAAGCATAAATCAAGATCTTATAGCAGCACAGGATAGAATTACATTTACATTTACAATTACAATTACAAAGGATAGAATTATATTTCTGCACTGTGCTTCAAGCTTCTGGTCCCCGTTAAGCTGCACCCTTTTCTGTGGATTCCTCTTTTCGAATGTGTGAAACTTGACCATATTCTACTGGGCTTTCTGTGTCGAACAATGCATGTTAGAAGCAACTATCTCATCGTGTACTTTTGTTGTCGTATGTTGTCTAAGAAGGAAAGAGAAACTGACAACCATCAGTGTTTGTACCATTAGGTCGCTATGATAAGGGCATTTGGTCAAAAGCATAACATACAGCTCCCGCATCTGACACATTCACAACAAACCACAAGGGTACAATCTGGAAAAGACTCCCATATACTAACACTGCACAGCATTTAGTCTCAATTTCAACTGCATGGGATTATCTAAAAATAAGAGATAAAAAGGTTAATGAGGACAGTTGATGAGGGTGATGATGTTAGATAGCCCCTCTGGGGGAAGCAGAAATGGATGAAATGTGTGCCTGTCATTCCCCAGTCACCCTGCGTGTGAGGCGCTTCATGAAGGCGGTCATTGGGTGAAGGAGCTTGGGCTCCCACTGGGCGAATTAGAACTTCCATTCACCATCTGGTCACTGGGGTGCACAGCAGGGCAAGCGATAGATTCTGCCAAAGTCCGACAGGCCCTGCTGGGGCTATTAATCAGGTCAACAGCAGTCAATACACTCAGTCTTATTGAAGTGTTTCCACTCTGCAGCTGGCTTTGCCTGCTGTAGACCCACAGACAGACGACCTACCGAGTACTTATGGGAATTACAACTGAGGTCTATTGGTGGACTAAGGCAGTGTTTCCCAACCCAGTCCTTGGGGAACCCTGGACAGTCCACGTTTTTGCTCCCTCTCAGCTCCCAGCCAATCAGGAACACCGAATACCTGGTACAGGTGCGCTGGGAGCTGAGAGGAAGCAAAAACGTGGACTGTCCGGGGTTCCTCGAGGACTGGGTTGGGAAACACTGGACTAGGGAGTACACAGTCAGATACAAGGTGGGACCCTTCTAATCCCCAGGAGTTGATGTAACTCATTATCTCTATAGTTATCCTTTACATTTGACCATGTCACACCTTATGTGTGTGTGTTCCCTGAAGCATGGGGACACTGCATCTGACTTTGTGACATTCCTTCTGGTTCAAAGAGCTGTGGAGAATGACCCCATTTTACTTTGGTGGGGGGGGGGTATTGGTGGCTACTTCTTGTATTATGCCAGCTGGAACACAGAGAATCCACATGTAACCATAGAGATGAGAGGAAGTGCCCCCCCCCCCCCCCCCCAGGATAGGAGGGCAGTAAGCAGAAAGCAGGCGATTTGAGGAGAAGCAGGCAGAGTCACACGCCCGTCCCCCAGTGTCCCCCCCGTGGAGCCCCCTCCCTCTTTTTCACGTGGCCCCTGAGACAGACAAGCGTGAAAATGTCGTAAAAGCGTCTCGCGTCATGCGGCCCATCCATCGATTCTGGCTTCGCTTCTTCTGCTTATTCGCTTCTTCTGCTGTCAAACTCAGCCCTCGTCTGTCATTATTTTATTTTTATTTTTGCCTTTGTGTTGCTCTCCCTCATGCCTGATTTCCCAAAAAGTGAAAGTGTTTCAGGGTGAATGGCCCAAACCATTTGACCCTAATCTCTTGGCGGAAGCTAACTGCAAATACCTTCATTGTTCGCTGGAAAGAAATGGACCGTTTTAGACTGTCGTGGTGATAAACACAACCCAGCCTCAGTGAAAACAGAGGGCAGAGTGTTTGTGTGTCTCCATGTTTGTGTATCTACATGCATGCATTGTCCTTGTGTGTATGCATTTGTCAATCCAGATTAGCCATACAAATTAGAGTACCACTTTGAAAATTCAGTTTGAAACATAAATACAGGTCAGTACATGTCGTTAAATCACTAACTTTGCTGAATTCCACACTTCTTGTGCATTTCAGAAGTAGATTTTATTAGGAAGCTGCACTATGTCACCAAGATGGTATATTTCACACTTGTCTTATACTGCAATGGTAGCTCTTTTCACACTGGTCTTATAATGCAGTGGCAGGTCTTTGGCACTGCACTGCCAGGGCTGTAGGTCCGCTTCCTGTTGCCAACCTTCTGCACGGAGGTCACCTCTTCTCTTCATGTTGTGTGACTTCTCCAGGTGCCCCAGTTTCCATGACAACCTTAACCCCTACCCAGCCCTACCCTTAACCACAAATAATCAAACAAAATGCGAGACTTTTGGCATTTCTAGGTTTTTGATTGCATTCACAGATCTTTGTGGGGACCTGAAAAAGGTCCCCATAACACCGAAATACCAGGTCCTAAGCTGCTAAACAACACATCACCCACCAGGGACCCTGTAAAGGTGTCGATGTTAAGAAAGATGGATGGATGGATGGATGGATTATACTGTATTAATGCTAGTATTTCTAGTGTGGAAGTAAAATTGGACATTGATTTATAATTGTTCTACCACACTAGTTATGTGTTAAACCACTGACACTGCCAGTAACGTGTTCAGTGATGGTGATGATATTGCGAGACATGTGTTCAGTTATTTTAATGATTTTGCCAGTGATGTCTTCAGTATCTATGCCAATACAGGCAGCACTGCGTTCGGAATTCCCGATGTAAACAGCGAAGGGAGCGAATGCGAGTTTGCATCGTCTCGCCGAACACGGCTCCCGCAGATGGGTCAGGCTGGACCTGCTTCCTAATGAGGCGTGACGCCAGGGCAGGGGAGGCTGCTGCTCTGGAAGGCCGTCTCACCCGCAGCAGATTAATTAAACACACCTTCTCCTGTCATCGTGGGGAGTCTGGCCTTCAGAGGATTCTCACCAGGGAAGCAGGGGGGGAGCCTCATTTAAACCACCAGCAATCTTCTCTTGGAGTTACTGTTGGGGTGTGTGAGAGCCTGTGAGCTTTTTTACCTGACTGAGGACGGCCTATTGCTTCTGTCTAAGTGTTTGGGTCCTGCTTTTTCCCACACTTTATGTAACTATTGGACAGAAGGCTGTCAGACAGGCCATTTGTTGCTTCTACTAAAGGTAAACACAACAAATCCCATAGAAGCCAGTGCCCTAGTCCTTCCTTTGCACTCTGCAAAGGACAAAAATGCACCAACTATTGTGATGATGACAGCTGTCACGCACAGTGGATTACATGTGATTTACTGAAAAATCCATGTGCGAAATGCTCACACAGGCAACATGAAAGGTACAAAAAACCCTCAGGCTCTATTATAATGCATAACAATACAAATACATCAATGGGATTAATGAATATGAACACAACAGAACAATATCACTCTGCAGGATTCAAGCCTTCTAAACGAAACATTAACATATGATGTCATTAAGTGGGATGGTGCACAAGTTAGCCAACTGTGCGACTAATCATAGACATTCACATGCTCAGGCCACTTCTCTGTGGGCAGGAATTCAATAGTAAAGCCGTAAATATATTTACCAACATGTCCACTATAAAAAACGTTACCTAATTGCTAAATAAGGAGATGAATCTTGCAAAAAATACTGTAGATTGTGAACAGTTGTGCTGATTGCTTTGTCTGTTTAGGGGGTTTTCCCTAAGTGGGTTGGGACTGTACGCTCATGACCAGAAGGCCACCACTGGCCCCCTGAGTAAGGGGGAGTTATGTATGTATTACATCGGAGTGACCAAATATCCCAACCATACGATAAAAACCTATTATTTCGACATTGGGGGGACCTTTTTTTCAGTTCCCACAAGGGGAATTGTATAAAAATCTGTTAATGCAATCAAAAAACAACAAATGCCAAAAGTCTTGGATTTTCTTTGGTTATGTGTGGTTAAGGTTGTCAATATTGGGGTTATGGTTTTGCCCGTAGAAATGAACGGAGGGTCCCCACAAAGATATGGATACAGTCCAGGTGTCTGTGTCCAGCACACCCCTGGTCTCCTGGAATATGTTGCTTGTGCTTTTCAGCAGCTCCTGTGTGAGCAGCATCGTCCTGCACTGTCCTTCACTGTCCTTCACTGTCCTGCACTGTCCTGCACTGCTTCTCTGATCATTGTTTTCACTCCTTTATTCATCCATTTTAGCTGAAAGAAGCTAAATCATATAGTAATTGCTCCACGTCAATGTAAGATTATTTTTTTCTCACTGTTTGGCAGTTTTTGTTTATGAAGCACTGGGCTTCATAAAACACATTTATATTTCAGCAGGACAGGATCTGATTGGCATGAGGCTATTTGTGGAAGAGACTCGGCTCAGTGTGACGTTAGTGTGTAACTTCAGAAAGTGTTCAGGATGTGATTTCAGGAAGTGCTGAGTATGTGAAGTCAGGGAACGTTAAGTATGCAAATTCAGGAAGTGTTGGGTATGTGGGTTGGCTGTTGATTAAGGATGTTTATGTAGTGACCAGATGACTGGCATCATTTTCACATCCGGTCTCCATCCCAGAGATCTGGACTAACTGTAAGAAGGACCAAAGTCAAAAGGCGTAGTCATGCTTCACTGTGAACCTCGAGGACCTTAAGACCCTGTTCCCTAACAGGCGTGTGTCAAACTCCAGTGACAGGAGGTCGTACGAGTGTTTTATACCCAAGTTTAGCTCTTCAATCATGAATCTATTAACTTTGGCTGGGCTTTTATTGATTGGACCACAAAACGCCAATAATATGTCACTTAGCGGTCTATTTGGGACCCTGCTACAATTTTAAAGTTATATTCAAATCAATTTATATTACGCATGCCAAATAATCAGTGAATTAGTCATTTATAGCCCTTGAACAATTTAATCAGCCAATAAAATTGATTATTCTAAAGCTCCATTCTCATTCATTGCAGTTTGAGGAAACAATTGATATTTCATTATACAAATTGCGCATGTAACTGTTTTATAATATCAATGAACAAATCCGCTTTAGCGTGAGTCAAGAACTACAGGGAGTTCTAAGTTAATGTGCTCAGCTTAACATTAATAAATCAATTCAACCAAGCATTTAATCAAGGCAAAAAGGTTAATTAACTATGAGCTCAGCTGGACCAATAAGCAGCGTCCCTGCAGTCGCGGGAGGAGCCCCCCTGACCTGAAGGCCACTTTCTGCGCATACGGACTGGAAGAGTATATGCAGCAGTCTGACGACGTCTGCCGCATGCAACCAACAACCGCTTCATTACCCAACTGCTGCCCCTGTTCAGGAGTATTTTCTGCGGCATATGTGCTGTTCGTGTGCGTCGCGTGTGCTGCTCGTGTGCGTTGTGTGTGCTGTTCGTGTGCGTCGCATGTGCTGTTTTTGTGCGTCGCGTGTGCTGCTCGTGTGCGTTGTGTGTGCTGTTCGTGTGCGTCGCGTGTGCTGCTCGTGTGCGTCGCGTGTGCTGTTCGTGTGTGTCGCGTGTGTGCTGTTTGTGTGCGTCGCGTGTGCTGTTTGTGTGCGTCGCGTGTGCTGTTTGTGTGCGTCGCGTGTGCTGTTTGTGTGCATCGCGTGTGCTGTTTGTGTGCGTCGCGTGTGCTGCTCGTGTGCGTTGTGTGTGCTGTTCGTGTGTCGCGTGTGCTGCTCGTGTGCGTTGTGTGTGCGTCGCGTGTGCTGCTCGTGTGCATTGTGTGTGCTGTTCGTGTGCGTTGTGTGTGCTGTTCATGTGCGTCGCGTGTGCTGTTCGTGTGTGTCGCGTGTGCTGTTTTAGGCCCTGCCTTGCCACTTCCTGGGCTCTAGAGGAAGCCTTTTCTGATTGGCTGGAGTTATTATCCAATCAGTCCATGTTGCATTTATTCCTGAAAGATATGGGGAAATATTAGGAGACAAAAACAAATTTAACAAAGCTGTTAAACAGCCCTAATTAAAGAGGGGTTTGTCGAACAGGCTTCTCACTGTTGTTGTTCCTTTGAGTCTGTTAAATGCAGTGCTACTCCATAAATGTACCAGATTCCACTGAATTGTGGCTGATATTGACCCAAAGAGACCTGAATGACTCCTCCTTCTAGAATGACTGTAAACTCCATTGTGACCCCAGGCCATGACTGGAGGGGTCTGACTCACTTAGAGTGTGATTGGACAGCCTGTGTCACATCACTTGCAGTAGGATAGGATGTGGGTCTGTCTGGGGAAGCTTCACCTCTCGCATCACGCCTCAGTCTGCACATCCTGTCAGAACAGCTGGGCAAGGCCCTGGCTTTCAGAGAAATGGTGACAATAAAATTACTTTTAGTTTATTTAATTAACAAGGTCTCCGTCTGGAGGTCTGGAGAAGCATGTGGGTTGCCTGGGCGTTGGGCCATCACAGGCTGGAAATGGAGCGTCTATCCATGTCTGGCCCGACTCAGCTTGGCCTACCCACCCACAGGAGCCCCTCTATCCCATGTGAACACGGACCTCCATCTCCTGGCACAATCACTCTGCATCCCTTTATCTCTTATCAGAAGAATAAGAGCCTTCAGTTTGCAGAAAAGGACAGCAGGGTGAGGTTTTAAGAGGGACTGTCTTGGTTTGGAGGTTCACAAGCTTCTGCTTGTATTCGCTCTTCTCAGACTATCTGAGATGTTCAGTTGTGTGACTATTAGCATTTTCTTACTCCACCTGTTCCTCAAAAACAGGTCACTAATCACATTAAGTCTGCTGGACATACGTTGTCCTCTGCTGGACACTCTTTGGACTGGTGCTGTCCCAACCTAAAACATGGGAGAACCTGTGAAATCCCATGTGCTTCATCAGCATCCCATGGAGGGCCTGGTGTCCTCTGCTTCCTGTGACTGCCACTGCGGACGTGCGGATGTTTATGCACGGTATTTACAGTTTAGAAATGCAGTCTGATTTCTCAGCCACAGCGCAGCACGTGAGTGAGACGCGTCTGAGATGCGGCCCGTGTGCTGGCCATCTCGGCGATATAAAGGGCACGCTGAGAGCATGACCCGCCACAGCGCAGATCGGCGGGTGTGAAATCGCTCAGGGCGATGCGATAAAGGCAGCTGCTCACCCGCTCGCACCCATCTGCAGTGTGAGAACGTCGCAGTGACATGTGTGCTGGCTCCTACCCATCAAGCCACCCAACTGCACCTCTCTGCTAAAGTCTTTCTTTTCCATTTTCAGCTCCCTCGTGTGGGTGGGTGACTGTGGGGGGGAATTCTAGCAAGCATTTTGTGCACTTTCTATGCCTCAGAGGGATATACTGTTTTGCAGATAGACTCCCATTTGATGGAAGTGAGGGGCAGTGATGGATGGGGATTCAGGAAGATGCAGATCTGTATGGGAAACTGACTGTGGAGGCGAGAGTGGGGGGGGGGGGGCTTTGCGGGAAGGGAAGCACAGCTTTGGGTGAAGGTTTCCAGTCACCTAGTAGAGAGGACACCCAATGAATATGGAAGAGTGAAGGGTCATTCACAGCACTGAAGATGACATTATGCCCATGGTGAATGCTAAATGTTAGCATTGTTAGCAATTTTAGCTGCATTGAGCCTGATATTGCTGATGGTTATTGTGCTCATGTTCTGAAGGGATGTTCTGAAGGGACGTTCTGAAGGGAATACACATACGCTTTGGAGCACTGCACATCAAGAAGTGAGCTTCTTATAGGTTTGCACTAGCCAACAGGCTAACGCCTTTGGCAGAAGGGAAGGGCCCTTCCTGCTAGTTTGGGGCCTGAGGTTCTTCCCGCTCCCCAAATCAAGTGTCTGCCAGGTGCAAGATCAAAATCCTGCCCCAGTCAGTTCTAGCAAACGCTGCCTTGACAGTAAGTAAAACCATATGAGATCCATAAACAGGGAGATAGGTGACCATATAAAGGGAAGGTTGTGGTGTGTTGGATTTTTGCACCTTATTGCAGACTTTATTGATCAGATGGATTACAGAATCCCAGCCCTTGGTCCACGGATCAATACCAGTCTGTGTCCAGTATTCCGCTGGGCCACGGAGCACTGGGGGTTTTGTGGAGGGGTTGGTTAATTTCCAAAGATAAATGATATATTTTCAATTTTTGATGACTGGTCCCATTTGCACATTCTGTTGACATCTGAAAAATTGGAAATGATTAAACTTTTGAAACTGCTGCTGGATCCGCGGACATCGGAAGGTCGGCGGCCCCTCAGAGAGATACTCAGTATCTCTACCTGCAGAGCGAAGCACAATGCAGGCACATTGTCCTTCCGCGGTCAAGAACGATAATAAAACTACGAATTTCTGTCTGTCTTCTTGTTTTAATTCTGCCGCCCCACTTCTATTCTGTTTGTAGGGTGTTTCTAAAAATAGTTTTGTTTGTCAGCAGGATTTGTGAGTGACACGATGTGCTAATTAAATCGCAAACTCAGACATCGTTAATGACAAAGTTATGGTGTTTGTTGTGCTTTAATGAGGAAATCTGTGTTGTGTCTGTTATTGATCTGCCAAAATGATATTAGCTAGGCTGCGTTTCTTCGTGTCGTCATTTTGGTGCCAGCTGGACAGTGTGCATGGTGAAAGTACAGTAACCAACCTGCAAGAACCTCAGTGTGAACATGTACCTATTCATCTACAGACTCTACATATTGCTAGTATAAGCCAAGCAATTCTGTAGTGCTTCATAAAACAGGTATGAGGGCTGAGCAGGGCTGCATTAAAAATCTTATTAGTAACAGATGGAACTGTTCATCTGTAAACAACAAAAGCCTGTTTTTTTTCTTCCTGGAGAAACTGCAGGCCCACCTGTTTCAGGGAATTTGTCCTTAATGCTTGAGAAGGAGCCATTTTTTGTATGTGGTTGCCTCAGGGAGAAGATGCAATGTTGGTTTCATTTGGCCCACTGGCCACGTTGGTTTCACGGCACACAGTAAGACTGAGAGATAAGCCACTATGATGCCCCATATGGACACAGGTCAGATCTGGGGAACAGGACAGAGCTCGTCCTGTTTAGGGGAGAAGGAATAACATGCCTCCCCTAGGCTTAGATGTCAAGCACAACTGAAGGAAACACAGGCTGTCAAAAGATGAACATCTGTTAATACGCATTCGGGAATGTAGTCCTTGAAATACAGCAGCGGTGACTAGGTGTTTGGTATTCTGGCTGCAACCGTGGGGAGATGTCCTCAGCTGAGCCTCGGATACTGTGTCGATGAGGATCAGACCAAAAGACTGAGACACTGGACCCAAGAGCTGAGCAGCAACAAAAAGAGGTTGAATGCCAGAAGACCATTGCGGTACCAGGCCTTGTTCACCAGACCGGATTCACCTGAGGGACACCTAGAAGTTGTAGTGAAAAGTAGAGTCATGACCAGCATTTGCTAATATTTGGAGCCTGGGAATAAGACTTCAAGACTGAGTTCTGTGGCTGCCTAAGTAGCCCAGAGACCCGCAGAAAGCAGCACTTCCCTACATTGGGTAAGCTGAGGTATTAAGCAGTCCAGGCGTGTCGGGGCCTCTGGAGAACACTCTCAGGGTCTGCCAGCTCCTCAGGCTGCCTCTCAGCTCTGATGTCTAGAGACTTGAACTTTTGGAAAACAGATGATATTCAAAGAGAGTCTTTGGAAGCCAGTGGAGAGCTCTGGAGACTGGACACCTGCTCATTATGTCCGCTATGTTTCTCCAGGGTCCTGGGGTCTCCTTTCATCTCCAGCTGCTGCTATCAGCTCCTGCTGACAGTAGGCCCATGCTACATCCAACAAGTTTGTTTTTTTAACTATTAAGAGATCAGGAAAAGCAAGCTAATGATGCTAATCGCAGGAAGTATTGGGAGAAGCATTATCTATGCATTCTACTAGTAAGTATTAATGTAAAATTAATTTGTATTGATGTTCAACCGTGTCTTTCCATGACACATACAGCAGTGACATACTGTTAAGCACAATATTACATGCTAGGTCAAAATTCAACATTATAAATGAGCAAAATGATGAACATAAAACAAAACTGACCCATATCTGTTATTCTTTTGTATCAAAAGTGGTACGATAAAAATATCCTTTTAAACATCAAGAATGATAAACCAGTGAGATTTGCAAGTTAAAAGCAATGAGGGAACAACATGAAAATGTTCTACCCTGTGCCAGCTTCCGTAACCCGTCTGTAAATCTCGTAACAACTATTAAAGGAGAATAACAGCAAATGGGTGAAGACTAATGTTGATGCTGCCTGCTGGTGTGGCAGTTGACTTTCAGCATAAATGTTTGTGTTATTCTGTTTCTCCTAGTCTGCTGTCATTCAGAGGTGGCAGATGTACAGACCCCCCCCCCCATCATTGCTGAGATTAAAATATAAAAAAGCAATTTTGAAACAACTCAATAAAATTATATTGTAATTTTCTCTCTTCTTTGGAAAAAACACTATTGTAATTTTGTAAAATGTTTTGTCTTAAATTTCAACCACTAAATATCAAATTTCTTCACATTGTTTTGTATTAGAGCTGATTGAGAAATCGTGATCTGATATGACGGAAAGATGCTTTGAAAGCTAGGTTAGAATTGTGCTGTAATGTAAGGTGATTGTAGTTTTACTCAGTGTTAACTGTTAACTAGCAGCAGTACAGACAAGGGAATCGACAGTTTACGTGACAGTCGTATTGGGGTTTAGACACTAACAACACACAGACACTCCATAGAAAACACTGTGCAGGTACAACACTCATGTAACAATGTGACACAAATCATGCCTGTAGCCGTAATAATTAAGTCCTTGACAACTGGCCCTGCGGTGTCACAGTATTAATGTAGAGCATAGTATACTCTGTAAGCATGTTACCATGCTTTTTAAAGTGATGTTTGATTATTCTGTTATTTGTCTGTGAATAGTACCCTAGAGAATCCGCACGGTCTTTTTTGTAATGCAGGTCTACCAGACAAGCGTGGTGTTTTTCACCCAGGATAGATTTTATCTGGAAACGCCAGTAATATTCAGTTCATTTTCACCATAATCTGACGTCACAAAGGTTTCGTTCAGAGCCGTTTCAGGAGACATTGGGGGGGGGGGGATCTTGCAGAGTCAGTCCGTTGCCGGGCGGATCTGTGTGCTCTCTGTTCTCCTTGATTGTGTATATAACTGTGTGTTTAATCTCAAACACCCTAGTTGTGTTTAATCCAGCTGCGTGCAACAGTAAGATTGCATGAGCACGTTCCACATTTTCATCGACTCCATGCTCCACAACAAATTATGGCTTGTGCTGATAATTTTCACTACACTAATCCCTCATCTGCGCCTTAAGGTTCCAGCAGGGCGGGAGAAAGGATACCGGGGCCTCTGTTGCGGAACGGAAGGTTCCTTCTTGCCTTGTGGCAGCCTTTGATGTGTGTCTTCATGTTCCTTCAAGGTAACAGATGGCATCTCCCTCAAACACCTGGTTTACAACTTGAGCTGGATCACGACTCATATTATTAGCCTGATGACTGAAGCCTCAATGGGCAAAACTAATCTTCGGAGCTGCCTTCGTGTATTATAGTCATAGTGGAGATGTGTCATTGGACGTCCTCTCTGGCAAAATGCTTAAAATGGATTGAAACTGTGACTGAAGATTACGGAGATCGGAAGGTTGATTAGATATGTAAAGATTCCTAGAAGTGGCATAGTGCTTTGATAAGGGGGGCGAAATGAATTACAGTGAGGGGAAAGAGCGCTTTGTCGACCGGATGCAATAAACTTGTGGTTAAAAGCAGTTCAGAAAGTTTGTTCCCGAAATGGCAATTTCAGAATTGGATTTGAAAAGCATTTGGAGCAAGATGGGCGGTTATTCCTGGTCCAGCAGCACGAGCTCTTGGCTTCATCCAGGATTTCAACACTATCAGGTGTCAGAATCTCGCTGAGGTGTGTGGGGCGTTCATGCCATCAGTAGGGGAGTCGTGTTTCCTACACTAACGGATCAAACCGGGGAACGTGAGACTCACAATGTCTGGCCTTGTAAGACCATGACCACAGCTTCAGCCTTTCAGCCTTCCTCTTTTCTTTTAATTACGCGAGTAACTGATAGGCATGTTCACAGATGGTTGTAGGGGAGACTGTGTCTTAGCTCTGTGATGTTAAATTCTTCAAAGTCTCGAACGGCTGATGTTTGTGTCTCTGTTTCTACGGGTATTTAATAGTCTGGGATGTGGTGTGTATTTACCAGGTATATGGTTTCTAGTGAAACCAGTCAGCCAGTCACCTATCATGAGGATGAGGTCACAATTCGCTTTTTCAGCTTCTGTCTGTCTCCTGTCTGTCATTTCCTTTATCTCGGCTTGTTCTACGCAGGCCTACAAACAAGCTCTGCCTTTGTCTCTCTTCCCCCGGCTCAGACACGGTGGCGGCGGGAACCACGGCCTCCCAGAAGAGCCCCCTTCACGCTACAAGCCAAATGTCACCAGGCGTAAAAGCGTGAGGTTTACAAGCCCTGATCTCCGTCTCGCAGAGCCTGTGCTCCAGCAGGTGCAGAACGGTGAACCTGCTGGCCCCTTCCTGACGCGGAGCATGACTGCAGTACGATTTTCTTTAATGCATATGGAATTCGACACTCTACACCTTACAATCGCACCGAACACAGAGGCAGCGACACGTATTTAAATGCCGCAGCGGCTTGTCTGGCTGCAAGCTTGTAGGGTGAAGCGCTTCAGCTCCGTGGTTCTGGCTGATGTGGTTCCGGCTGATGTGGTTCCGGCTGATGTGGTTCCGGCCTGCCTGACATGGAGGTAATGCTATGTTAAGTCTCGGAAGGCACGCGAGCAGAACGAATCCGTGTCAACTTGTCACACGGGCAAATATTCAGCCTGCGGAGCATCTACATGCCTGAATGACATCAACTGGGTTGATTTTGAGAATTTGATTTTTATTTACATTTACTTTATCTGGAGTAAAGCAATGCACTGATATTGAAATAATTCTGGTTATCTTTGTGATGTATGGAATATGGCCCCGTTTCCCTGACGGCATATGCTGTTTGATGTCATTTCCCTTGAGATATATTAATATATAAGGCCGATCCTCTTAAGGTTTATATTGTATGACATAATTTCCCCTGTGGAATATAGGACAGGACACCCGTTCCCTAGAGTTCTGTGATAGATGACAAACCCAGGGAGTTTAATCCCATCCATCCTCTCCTTGTCAGCACAGTTGCTCCTCTGTGAATAAGGCCCTGCTGCTACCACTTGGCATATAATCAGGGACGGACATAACTGCTGCGCATTCACCTTTGTAAACGACACGTGCGACAATCGATTGTGGTAACAGTGCAAATGCGTCTCCCCAAACGAGCTTGATGGGCCGAATGGCCTCCTCTCATTTGTAAATTTCTTATGTTCTTATGTGCATTTGCGCTGATATGAAAACGAAATATAATGCATTTTAATCTTTATATGCCACCTCTACTTCATTTGCGGTATACAGGTTAAAATGCACATAAAATAAGGACGCATTTACACTGTTGCAAACAATCGATTGCTGCACGCATCGTTTTTAAGGTGAATGCGTACTTGCGTAGCAGTTATGTCCATCCCTGCATATAATACACTGGTAACCGCAGGTGTCATCAGAGACCTGCGAGGATGCAGATGCATTGTCAAGCTTGTTACTGGGCTTGCGGTCATGTGACTCTTGCTGTCTTTTCTTTGTCTGTTGTGAGTTTGAAATGGACATAAGTAACCTATGCACTGTTTATTGTGAAATAAGGGGTTTGTGCAGTATTGATACGTGTCTCCTGTTTGCCACGTTGGTGGTGAACATGCATTGACATGAGACATTGTTACTGCTGCGAGGCTTCCGCCTCAATTTATGCAGCACTAAAGAGTATTAAAATAGCCTGATGCAGAAGGTCACAGAAGGTTTTCAGGGTCACTGAAACTGAAAGGGCAGGAAATGAGCTGGTAGCTCCAGCGTGTCATGGCTGCCAGTCTCTCCTAATAAAGCAGCGACACGACTCCGCCCGCTGGGTTTTCATTGGGGGCAGCGTGACACATCTCTAGGTAGCTATTATCGAGTAACCAGAAAATTAAATTAAGCGACTACTACAGTCTTCGGTGGCATGTATTTAGTATATACTGCATTTTTATGCAGTACATACTAAATACATACCGACATATATGTACATAATGTAGACAATATAAAATGTATGCTAAAGGCTAATATGATTCATTTTGTTCACACAATGACTGGAACAGAGGATAGTCCAACCTTTAGACAAACACACATATGTACACACAGTCGTCAGCACACGACACAAGTCAAGTGCATTTGTGGTTCAGAATAGTAATTGTACTTGTTTGTGCTATGCATGTACAGATGAAAGTAAGGACCTGAGGAATTAAACCCGCACGCTGAGTGAAACTCCACCAACCTTCTACTTAAGAGTCAGCCAGTCTTTACCATTGCAAAATAAAATAAAATCATCCATGCATACTGGTAGGAACAGGAGGTACATTGTTTGTAGCAATGGATGACATCCACCACTATTTCCCTTGGCCAGAAGGTCTGATGGATCTGGGATGGATTAGGGAGAACATGGGGAGACACCGGCCATCCCTGAAGCTGCGGGTTACTGAGGGATTACATGCACAGATGCACTTCCTGCTTCCTGGAGTCGGAAGTGGGCTAGAAGGCTGCTAGAAAACTGGGCACATGACCGTGCCTGGTGTTAGTAATCTGCATGGCAGCTCTGGATCCTTGGCCTGTTCTGATCCCTAAGAAGGGCTGCGGAAGGTGATGGAGTCAGACGTGGGGGGAATAAACACTGCTGTGCATCACGAACAAGCCACAGCCGGCTGACTGAGATGGTTCAGACCGCTGAAGCAAACAACCCGACGCAGGAGAGAAATGTGCGACATCGGGTGCCACTTTGGGGCGGCACTCTCTCATGAAGCCCATAAATAAACGGCAGTAAATGGTGGCGATTCCTCCTCGACTCGTTGAGAAGCTCTCGACCTCAACAGGAAGCTGCAAAATAGACCCCAGGTGGATAAACTGCACAGAAAATGCTGAGTGATGTGATCCATGCATGGTGCTGCTGGGAATTAGAAAAGCACGTCCATCCATCGCTGGTGGCGGCCCAGTCTGGATCTCCTCCTGGGTTTGGTGCCTCGACAGACTGGGACTGGACAGAGGACCGTTCAGTAGTTTATTAACTGTTATGCTGCACATCCATCCATTTTAATGTTGTTTTAATTATCTTGTTTGACTGGGTCTGTTTTGAAAACAGCTTCATCTTTACAGACAAATGGAAAATGCTGGGGCTGATGTGGACGCTAAATCGTTGCTCTCTCGTTAAGCACAAGCCACAATTTACAGATGTTGATAAAAGCATATATCTAACGTTACATGCCACTGTGATATCAAGGTTGACAGTGTTTGTTAAAGTCATATTCCTTATGACTGCCGATATACATTTTTTAACGAGTTTCAGTTCTGTTTTCTAGAACCTGGAAACTGCCATTTTTATTTCATGGTTATGTTTTATTGGGTATTATCCTGGTTTAGCATCAGTCGCTTCCGCATGCAAACCATAAGCGTGTGGGATCCAGTCCCAGTTCTCCAGTGTCCCTCTCAGTTCCAGACTGTTAGTCATCTGGCCTCTCGGATGAGGTGAAGCACGTCTCAGCTGATAGGGCTTCGGCGTTGCTGCCATGCATTGAAGTCGTCTCATCCGTTGTGAATTCTGCTGGGTGAGCAGGGTGGGCGTCCGCGAGCTAAAGAGGATTAGCTTGATGTGGAGCAATCTGCTAATGCGTGTCACATGACAGGAAGCACGGCATCCGCCCGCTGTCCTCCCCCATACCTGCCAGCACAAATTCCCAGTGTCGCATCAGTGTTGCTAGAGATCCTTGCAAATTAAAGGGGTTTCTCTTTGTGCTGCTTTGTGGCGTATTCACAATGTTTCCTTCGGTAATTTCATAATGGCGGCTTTCGCTCATGTGCCACTGCAGAGTTCAGTAAGTCCCTGTGCTGTTTCCCTCTTGCCTTAATATTCGATAGTCATGGGGGGCTTTTTCAGAGGGAGCATATTTTTTGATTACAAAAGATTTAGAAACCTCACCTCTGTGTCAGAATCGTGGGGAAGGACGAGGCAGGAAGGAGATAATCCTCTGACAAGTGGGTTTATTGAAGGAAACACGGGGCAGACGGCAACAAACCAACATGAATGACGGACACCCAACTAAGGAAGACGTGGACTAATATACATGAAACAAGCCGAAATAACAGGTAACAGGTGATCACAATCGGGGATTAACACGAGGTAATGAGGTGGGCGTGGCACACACAAGGATCGGACGGAGCTGGGCGTGACACTCTGCAGTGTCTCCTGACGGCTCCTGGATGAGTGAGTTGTGCGTTGTTGTCTGGAGGTCAGAACGCGTCTCACTGTTTTCACAAGCATGATGGTTATTTACGGTATAATCGCAGCCAATCAGAGCCTTGGTGTGGTATGCAGTGCGGCCTGATGGTGGGAGTTCTTGCCTCCCCCTCACTAGGTCTGTTTGCTTCACTTGTACGAGGTAATTACACAGGAAAGTGGCAGATTAGCTCTGTAGGATCCATCCTCTGCAGGTCCAAACCCGGCTGCTGATAAAACACTAAAAGAGCATTTGCACTGTGGTAGCGATGGGGGGTGGGGGTGGGGCACTCTCTGTTTCTTTGGCATCTTGTTTCCAGGGCAACTGGCCTATTTTTTCGGGGGCAATGAGCCTGTCATAATGATGTCACGCCCCAAAGCATTAGGGGTGACGGAAATCTGGAAAACTGCGGAACAACAGTGAGCTGGTGGCCATTCACTACAGTGAGGGGGTGGCCATTCACTACAGTGAGGGGGTGGCCATTCACTACAGTGAGCTGGTGGCCATTCACTACAGTGAGGGGGTGGCCATTCACTACAGTGAGGGGGTGGCCATTCACTACAGTGAGGGGGTGGCCATTCACTACAGTGAGCTGGTGGCCATTCACTACAGTGAGGGGGTGGCCATTCACTACAGTGAGGGGGTGGCCATTCACTACAGTGAGGGGGTGGCCATTCACTACAGTGAGTCTCTGCTTTTAATGCTGAAACCTGCCTGGACAGAAAGAGGACACCCCTCCCTTTAAAGAAACGGAAACCTAAAGATGGCTATTGATTGTGTTATATAACGGCAAAATGTGCTGGTCCAGTGTGGCGGTGCGTAAATGCTTCCTCGTGTCTACATGAGATTCCGTAAGTTGACATTGTTCATTTGGTTAGACAGAGCATGATTACAAATGTGAGTCTTTGGGAAGTTTGAACAGCTTGCTTAGTCCAAGGGAAAGCAAGTGTTCAGAATCTCTCAGATGACAGTCCAGCTTTCTGCCATGAGTTAATAGATTCTGACCTTGCGTATTGATGCAAGTGTTAACTCTTTAAGGATGCAGATATATTCAGTGAGAGATACAGTAATTTCAGTTTATTAAAATCGTGTTGTAGTCCAGTAAACACAAAGATTTTTTTTTACATCAAGCATGTACCGTCATTCCTGTGTAACTCCTCTTTCTGTAGCTAAGTAAAATATTTTTATTTCAGCAGTATTAGTACATTTTGAGCTAGGTTTAGGAATTTCATTTTGATACTGGGCACATTCTGGTTTGCTGTTTGTGTTCTTGACTTCAAAGCAGAGTGTGTGCAAGTGTAGGTTGTTTAGACATCACAGGCTGCACAATTATTAGTGTAGTTCTGTGTTTCTTTAAGTAACGCATTGAGCATATCACTGAACAAACACTATTTGTAAAAACTGTGTTTTGGTTAATGATGTCCATAGAAGTCATTCACAATGGAGACCATAGTCTGGAGGTTAACTCTCAAAATTTATCTTAATCTTAAACAACAATGATTATTTAGTACATGAGATACAATGTGTGTAAATAAGCGTAAGAAAGTAATTAATTATAATTAAATAGTGGGTTGAAAATGCATTATTAGGATATTACCTTCTAACAGATGGAGCACTAGAGAGTAACATTGATGCTACAATGATGCTACAGACACTGAGGATGCTGCAGTATTAGCATTCACACTGAGGATGCTGCAGTGTTACTACAGACACTGAGGATGCTGCAGTGCTAACATCCACACTGAGGATGCTGCAGTGTTACTACAGACACTGAGGATGCTGCAGTACTAACATCCACACTGAGGATGCTGCAGTGTTACTACAGATACTGAGGATGCTGCAGTATTAGCATTCACACTGAGGATGCTGCAGTGTTACTACAGACACTGAGGATGCTGCAGTACTAACATCCACACTGAGGATGCTGCAGTGTTACTACAGATACTGAGGATGCTGCAGTATTAGCATTCACACTGAGGATGCTGCAGTGTTACTACAGACACTGAGGATGCTGCAGTGTTACTACAGACACTGAGGATGCTGCAGTACTAACATCCACACTGAGGATGCTGCAGTGTTACTACAGATACTGAGGATGCTGCAGTATTAGCATTCACACTGAGGATGCTGCAGTGTTACTACAGACACTGAGGATGCTGCAGCACTAACATCCACACTGAGGATGCTGCAGTGTTACTACAGACACTGAGGATGCTGCAGTGTTACTACAGATACTGAGGATGCTGCAGTATTAGCATTCACACTGAGGATGCTGCAGTGTTACTACAGATACTGAGGATGCTGCAGCACTAACATCCACACTGAGGATGCTGCAGTGTTACTACAGACACTGAGGATGCTGCAGCACTAACATCCACACTGAGGATGCTGCAGTGTTACTACAGACACTGAGGATGCTGCAGCACTAACATCCACACTGAGGATGCTGCAGTGTTACTACAGACACTGAGGATGCTGCAGTGTTACTACAGACACTGAGGATGCTGCAGTACTAACATCCACACTGAGGATGCTGCACTGTTACTACAGACACTGAGGATGCTGCAGCACTAACATCCACACTGAGGATGCTGCAGTGTTACTACAGACACTGAGGATGCTGCAGCACTAACATCCACACTGAGGATGCTGCAGTGTTACTACAGACACTGAGGATGCTGCAGCACTAACATCCACACTGAGGATGCTGCAGTGTTACTACAGACACTGAGGATGCTGCAGTGTTACTACAGACACTGAGGATGCTGCAGTACTAACATCCACACTGAGGATGCTGCACTGTTACTACAGACACTGAGGATGCTGCAGCACTAACATCCACACTGAGGATGCTGCAGTGTTACTACAGACACTGAGGATGCTGCAGCACTAACATCCACACTGAGGATGCTGCAGTGTTACTACAGACACTGAGGATGCTGCAGCACTAACATCCACACTGAGGATGCTGCAGTGTTACTACAGACACTGAGGATGCTGCAGCACTAACATCCACACTGAGGATGCTGCAGTGTTACTACAGACACTGAGGATGCTGCAGCACTAACATCCACACTGAGGATGCTGCAGTGTTACTACAGACACTGAGGATGCTGCAGCACTAACATCCACACTGAGGATGCTGCAGTGTTACTACAGACACTGAGGATGCTGCAGCACTAACATCCACACTGAGGATGCTGCAGTGTTACTACAGACACTGAGGATGCTGCAGTACTAACACCCACACTGAGGATGCTGCAGTGTTACTACAGACACTGAGGATGCTGCAGTATTAGCATTCACACTGAGGATGCTGCAGTGTTACTACAGACACTGAGGATGCTGCAGCACTAACATCCACACTGAGGATGTTGCATCCTGTGCCCATAAACTGGATGGATAGATGTGTTTCTCAGTCGACAGCGTTTACTTTTGTCACGACTCCCCCACCCCTAGTCGACGGCTTTTACTTCCGCCCCCTCCCACACTCATTCAGCATCAGAGAGCAAGGAGCCCTTACTGGCTCACAGGTCATCAAACTTCACTGTCCTATTTTTGTCCTTTTTGCAGGGAAACAAATCGGTGCCTCATGGTTGATAATGCAAATTGGTGCAAGTCTTTTCACTCCATTTTTATTTTGCCTGGACATATTTTTTTATTATTTGGCACCAAAGTGTTTTGTAGCCGCTTTAGTAAATATATATTTCTTTCTGGAGCAGGAGCGATGAGAACGATCCAGAAGAACCCTTGCTGCTTTCTCAGCTGTGAATACACAGGAACTAATTATCACTACGCATTTCGATACATGAGTGCCGGCCAGCATCTTTCCGTCGCATTAGATGACAGAAACCTTGAGCTCTTCGTCGCAGCCAGAGCTTCTCAGCAAAGGATTCCTCAGCTGGCTCCTATTTGAAGCCCCCCCCCCGCCCCCCCACATATCTTAAGATTTTAACTATGACCTTTTTAGGTGACTAAGTGTAAAGTAGGGGGGCTGATTGTTTAAAATGTAGGATAGCATTTCATTATGAATGTCAGCCTGGTTGATGAGTTACATTAAGACCACCCGCACCTGGCCTTGGGACTTTAATGAATAGTCAACTAAAAGGTTACCGCAGAATCGGGCACACGCACCGACCCCCCCCCCCCACACACACCTAAAGGAAATGCCAGGTCATTCACATGACCACGCATGTAAATGTATATTACATGTACCGTGTCCCAAAGGTTCCCGTTAGAAACGTTCACAGTGGGAACCCTTCAGCTGCCGGGTACTGACAGTGTAAGCTGTGTAAGGTTCCGGCTCGGGATGGAAAGCAGAACCTGAGTGGGAGAAGGTGCCGTGCATACTTCAGTTCTTTTATTAGGAAACTCTCTTCAAGGTTAAAGGGACAGGGCAGGAGAGGGTCGACACAACAGAGAATAATTTAATTTGCGCACATGCAATCAGGCAAATATATATGGTAAACAAAGTCCGGATGGATGTCAGGGGCTGACGGGGTTGGCTGGGCACCAGAGGGAACAAAAACACATCAATTTGTGAAAGTACATGTGGACAAGAGACAGGCTGAGCAGATCAATACAAACAGAGTCAGTGACTGACCCCCCTGCCGAGGAGATCAACCCTCCTGCTAATACAGCGACAGAAAGTGTTGTTTGTGAGCCTGGAGGGGCCTGTCCATAAGCAGGCTAGTCTATCATATTTATTTCATGGGACAACTGGTAAATTTAATGTTTACCCAATAAAAATTAGCAATTTGTATTTGTAGGACCCTTTCAAATAGAGCCCACAGCTAAATAGGCCTCTGAAGTGATCATTGTGAGCAGTTTCAATGAAGCACCCCCACTTTTTTGACAAATTTAGGTCACAGGGCCTCTGAATTCTGTAATCAAGTCTGGAAACATGTGAAAAGTATTTCCAAAAAACAAGGTCATTTGTCATTATTAGGTGTCTTGATTTTTAGTGATTGAACAAGTGAATCCAGCTCATGTCAATCAGTGTTTTTTTTTTCAATCCTGGTCTCCGTGATGCAGTCTGCGTGCTGATTTTCAGGCCAGCTAAGTGCTTTATTAATTAGGCTTAATTGAGCAGCTGATTGAATGAATTGCATGATTAAAATCCCGTTTCAGCAGATCCATTAATTGTAGTCAGGCTTTCATTTTGCATTCATGTTTAACTAAACTGTTGTCAGGAACAATTGAAATGATGAAAAATGCCTAGATGTTTTTAAATACACAGTAGCATTTCCCTTTAAAATGAATAAAGATGTGTTAATTATTCAGATTAATCTGCATCCGTAGCTCTTGAACAATCAAGTCAAAGAAATACAATTAATTACAAAATGCAGACTATCCAGTTTGTTAAACTTTTAACAAAATTTGAATTTAGAGGAATGTGTTTATAACAAACATTTTTGCTAAAAACTGTAGCCACAATGTGATTTAATTCATGCAGCGTTACATTTATAGCTCAAAGTCAAACCTAATTACCTGAGAGTTCAGCTAAAGCTGTATCCGTCCTTAATGTTGGGTTCTGAGATTACCCTACATTTCCTCTTTGAATTCAGCTGTCATATAGGGTTTGACTTCTAATGAGTCTGTATGTGATCAAGCCCATGGAAGATTAAAAAACAATCTTACATTTCTTCTGGAGAAGCCGCTACATCGGGGACGTCCAATGAGAAAATCCCTCTGGGCTCCGTTCCTACCATTTAGAAAAATAATGACAATTAAAATATAGTCAGAGACAGTGTTATTCACTTTCATGTGTGCTACTCCATTCCTGACTCACTGAGCAAAGAAAGAAGCCTACAGCTGTTAGTGTCTCTCTGCTTGGGCTGAGGTCGAACGTGCATGTCTCACTTCTTTACACGTCTCACTTCCTTACACGTCTCTCTTTCTTACACGTCTCACTTCCTTTCATGTCTCTCTTCCTTACACGTCTCACTTCCTTACACGTCTCTCTTTCTTACACGTCTCACTTCCTTACACGTCTCTCTTCCTTACACGTCTCACTTCCTTACACGTCTCACTTCCTTACACGTCTCTCTTCCTTACACGTCTCACTTCCTTATACGTCTCTCTTCCTTACACGTCTCACTTCCTTACACGTCTCTCTTCCTTACACGTCTCTCTTCCTTACACGCTGCATTCTGTGGGGTGGCTTGCTAAGTAAAAGTAAGAGGTTTGAAATAAAATAGCTTTCTTGACGATGTCATGCAGCAGCTGGCATGTTGCATGGATATGTTAGAACTAACCTAAAGATGGGGGGGGGCTGCTCACAGTAACTTCAGCGACTCCAGGAATACAGCTAATGATCTAAGTTCTCACTTCTAAACTTGTAGCCTGATTTCAAAGTGTTTCATCAATTTGAATCTTGAATCCTTTTTACCATTTATCTTCCAGTACCACTTATTTAGTAAGTTTGGTTAAGTGTACAGTATATATCCCAAGATGCACTACAGGACACAAGTCAGGGACAATTTAGAGACATCTGTTCACCTAAGTGCGTGTTTTTAGACTGGAAACTGAAGGAATCTGTGCAAGCACTGGGAGAACATGCATTTACAGACCGTCAGGGGAACTCTCTGACGAACTAACACTGAAGCTTACTTTGTAGCCAACCAGCTCCAATTTGCATGAGCCTTGTATTTATAAATAAAAATAGAATGCAATTTAATATTGCAAAATATATTTTATTGGACAAGCACCTATTTTCCACTTGGATGATTAGGTAACCACGGTAACCTGGTCTCAGAGCTTTCAATTTGGGGAAAGAGCTTACACACAAACACACACACACACACACACACACAGAAAGAGAGATAGAGAGAGCGATACAACAGGAAACACAATCACAATCAGAACCATATCAATCAATTTTTATTTATATAGCACTGTTTTAACCACAGGGTTTACAAAGTGCTTTACATTTAAAAGAAAATAAGGTAAAATAAGCATACACAGAAAAAAATAAAAATATAATAAAAAATAAAAATAGAATCAGTTTTAAAAAATTAAAAATAATATATACATAAAATAACTGATTATGTAAGATTATTATATGCAATGTGAAAAAGATGCATTTTTGGCCTAGTTTCGAAATACAGTATCTCTCGGGTTTTCTGGGAGAGATTTCCAGTTTGGGGCCACAGCAGCTTAAAGTTGCCTCCTCTCTCCTCAGCCGAGTTTTAAGAATAAATCAATGTCTGGTCCTTACAGATTAATTCTCAGATATTTTAGAATTGTGTAATGGGGGAAAATCTGTAAAACTGATGAATCTGACTTGATTACCTTCTTCATCATGGAGAAATTGTGTCAGTCCTGTTCCTTGTCTTCCTGCTCTCAATCTGGACATGACTACAGTACAACAAATTAATTCAATCAGTCAAGCAGTTTTGTTAGATTCACATGTAGGATGCTTGTTAAATGTCATAGTTTGAAGTGTATTCCAGATGGAGATTTTGCAGACATTGTTATTGTATTTTGTATCGCATTGAGAAACGTCAGTGCTCTTTGAAGGTGAGATCCCAGTTGTCTCACACTAACCTTTGCCTCTAAATCCCTGCCAAACTGGTCCACAGCCATTATGCTCCTTACCAGCCTATTCAAATTCCTTGCATGCATTCTCTCAAAAACTGTTTCGTAAGACCTTCTCTCCCTCGAGAAGAAAAATGCATGTGTCTTATTTTTCCGAATTCAAAGCACAAAAATTAGACCTTTAAAAAGCCTTATAAACACATTAAGGGAGCTGAATTTAGCTGCGGGGTTCTGTACCCGAGTGTGAAGTACTCTAGAGAAGAGCAAGGAGATGGCGAGGTGGAGATGCGCCAGACTGTTAAGGGAGAAAGAGTAGAATGCCATAGTCCCCCCCACCCCCCCGAAAGTAGAACACTGCCACCGTCTCTGTAGTCTAAGAGGTGTGCGACTTTAGCAGGTGCTTAGTGCATGCGGCACCTCAGGGTCAGTATGAAGTCCAAGTGATGTGTCCAATTACTCAAACATGTAGCAGGATGCTGTAAGAAGAGTATAGCCCCCACTTTATTAGGTACACCTAACTAGTACCGGGTAGCCCCCACTTTATTAGGTACACCTAACTAGTACCGGATAGCCCCCACTTTATTAGGTACACCTAACTAGTACCGGGTAGTCCCCACTTTATTAGGTACACCTAACTAGTACCGGGTAGCCCCCACTTTATTAGGTACACCTAACTAGTACCGGGTAGTCCCCACTTTATTAGGTACACCTAACTAGTACCAGGTAGCACCCACTTTATTAGTTTCACCTAACTAGTACCAGGTAGCACCCACTTTATTAGGTACACCTAACTAGTACCGGGTAGCCCCCACTTTATTAGGTACACCTAACTAGTACCGGGTAGCCCCCACTTTATTAGTTACACCTAACTAGTACCGGGTAGCCCCCACTTTATTAGTACACCTAACTAGTACCGGGTAGCCCCCACTTTATTAGTACACCTAACTAGTACCGGGTAGCCCCCACTTTATTAGTTATACCTAACTAGTATCAGGTAGCCCCCACTTTATTAGGTACACCTAACTAGTACCGGGTAGCCCCCACTTTATTAGTTATACCTAACTAGTACCGGGTAGCCCCCACTTTATTAGGTACACCTAACTAGTACCGGGTAGCCCCCACTTTATTAGTACACCTAACTAGTACCGGGTAGCCCCCACTTTATTAGGTACACCTAACTAGTACCGGGTAGCCCCCACTTTATTAGGTACACCTAACTAGTACCGGGTAGTCCCCACTTTATTAGGTACACCTAACTAGTACCGGGTAGCCCCCACTTTATTAGGTACACCTAACTAGTACCGGGTAGCCCCCACTTTATTAGTTACACCTAACTAGTACCGGGTAGCCCCCACTTTATTAGTTATACCTAACTAGTACCGGGTAGCCCCCACTTTATTAGGTACACCTAACTAGTACCGGGTAGCCCCCACTTTATTAGTCATACCTAACTAGTACCAGGTAGCCCCCACTTTATTAGTTACACCTAACTAGTACCAGGTAGCCCCCACTTTATTAAGTACACCTAACTAGTACCAGGTAGCCCCCACTTTATTAGGTACACCTAACTAGTACCAGGTAGCCCCCACTTTATTAGGTACACCTAACTGGTACCGGGTAGCCCCCACTTTATGAGGTACACATAGCTAGTACCGGGTAGCACCCACTTTATAAGTTACACCTAACTAGTACCGGGTAGCACCCACTTTATTAGGTACTCCTAACTAGTACCAGGTAGCACCCACTTTATTATTTACACCTAACTAGTACCAGGTAGCACCCACTTTATTAGTTACACCTAACTAGTACCAGGTAGCACCCACTTTATTAGTTTCACCTAACTAGTACCAGGTAGCACCCACTTTATTAGGTACTCCTAACTAGTACCAGATAGCACCAACTTTATTAGTTACACCTAGCTAGTACCAGGTAGCCCCCACATTATTAGATACTCCTAACTAGTAGCAGGTAGCCCCCACATTATTAGATACTCCTAACTAGTACCAGGTAGTACCCACTTTATTAGGTACTCCTAACTAGTACCAGGTAGCACCCACTATATTATGTACTCCTAACTAGTACTAGGTAGCACCCACTATATTAGGTACACCTAGCTAGAACCAGATAAGACCCACTTTTGCCTCCAGAACCGCTTCAAGAGCCGATGAATTGCATGCTCAATGAACCACTCTGCACACTTTTCACTTGTGTCCTTTAACACGACTGGCCATTCTCTCTCACCACTCTCATTAACAAGGTGTTTCTGAGATACGACAGATGAAATGCTACTTTATCGATCCCTGGAGGGAAATGAGGCTTTTGGCAACAGAACTGCCCTTGACTGGATGTTTCTTGTTTACCACACCATTCTCTATAAACTGTATTGCGTGAAATTCCCAGGAAGGTGGGCAAGATGTCAGTCTACAGCATAAACTAATACTCTGCAGTGCAATGCTGAATGTTTGCGAAAGACACTTTAACTGTATGGATGAAAACAGCATGTTCATAATACACATTAAGGTGCTTCCATTTGATACCCAAAACTGTTTGAATATCTGTGAAGTATTCAGGTGTTTATGGATCATACTTACTAATACTCCAACTCCTTTCATTTTTTAAAAGTGCAATACTTGGACTATTTACTTGAGTCACCTTTCTGAAGATCAGCATAACTCCTGTTATCCACCAGGGCCCAGATTGTGCAGCTATTTCATGAGGGATCTGCTTCTTCGTTTCTGCCTGGGAAAGCCCTTATCTGGCCATTGCTGTTGTACACCCATTCATTTGCTATTCAAGTCCACAATGTTAAAAGTGCGTAAAACAGTGATTCTTTGACCTCTAAATAAAATCTCCTTTTTCCTTTTGAGCAGGAGTGATGTCTTATTGTACAGCACGATGCTGTGTGGTACAATCCGCCATGGTATTCATTTAACAAGAAGTAAAATGAATTAACTCAAATATTATAATATTTATTTTTTTACAGTTTGATATTCTAGCAGGTTATTTAATATACTTTATATATAATTAAGATTCTCATAATACCTCCAGGTAACAATTCAGTCGATCAGCAGTAAAAATGTCCAAGATAATATCATTTGTAGCTACTGAGGTACGTCAATGCATCATAATCATGGTACTTTTATCAGGAAACCTTCTTCTGTTCAGAGGGGTTTGGATAATGATTGTGTTGTGAATAGGGAACCTTCTGTCTGAATTAGCTACTGCTGCCTACAGAAAAAGATCACATATAATCTAATCAAATCTGGCATATTACTGGAAAGACAATGAATAGACAAATATATTAAATTAAATTTGCTACTCACTACGCTAGATCATTTATCAGGTTTAATAATGCAATTATGTAATTAATTGAAAGAAAGGTAGTATAATTGTGTATGTCATCTATCCTCGTATCCATCCATCTATCCATCCATCCATCCATCCATCTATCTATCCATCCATCATCCATCCTTTTCTCATCCACCCACCCATCTGCTAATCGGTTATCCTGGTCAGAGGCACGAGTTGGGCCTGGAACCCAAACCAGGCAGCACAGACACTAAGGCTGGGATTCACCCCTAACGGGGTTCCAGTCCATTGCAGTCTCCGGTTATCATAAATGAAAATGCTGAATACAATATTTCAGATGATGCTTGCAAAAACAGCATTCCCCCCCACTCCGAGAAATCTGCACCATGACGATGATTTCGCCTCAGTGTTGGACTGTGAGCCTTGCTAAGATAGGAAAACAGTTTGGTGGGAGGGTGTGTTCATAGTAAACTTTGATCTCTTATGTATTCACATAGAATGTGCTCAACCCCAAAAGCAATCCTGGACCTAAGCCAGCGGACTGGATTCTGCACGGCGCAGTAAGCTACCAAACGTGACAGCCAGAGCTTAATAATGCAAAATGTTTAGTTAAATGTTTACATGTAGATGCCTGTTTGAGTAGCTTGCCGCAGCTATTTTCTGGTAGATAAGAACATGGATGAATAATAATGAGCATCCGATCATCATCACCTCCCGAGCACTTAATGTGGTTTATTCTGAAAAACACTCAGATCTAAAATGCTTGAACTGCAGCTCTGTGCAGTAATAGGCACATAAAAGCTAGCTAGTGGTAATTTATGACGTAATGTAGTGCAGCACAAAGACTGGCAGCGAACCGCATAGCCTCTCCTGCTCTGCCAGGCTATTCTGGGTGGTTTGCTATTCATTTGTTCATTTGTTCATTCGTTTGTTTGATGGAATGAACGTACAAAGTCAATTGTACCGTAGTCAGTAGAGCTGCATTCTGCCCCCTCCATCGACGTCACGGTGCCGTGCCTTCTGTGGCTCCTGCCCCCACACGGAACGGTCATGTGACCGGCTCGCTTTAATAACTGGGTCATTGTAATGGAGGCCTTGAAAACAAGTTATAAATACCGAGGAATGTAAATCTTGTGCATTTTCCATTAAGTGCACTCAGTCATTAACATAAGTCTAAACAATGTCAATACTCAACAATACTCACAGTGATTGTCCAATTTTTGTTGCTAATAATGTTCAAAAGCCAAAAAAAGAGAAAAAAAACATGCGGCAGCCTAAAAGTGTTGCTTTTTCTTCATAAAAAGTTCCTTTCAGCTGTGATAGTTTCCTTGGCACCTGTGATGGCGCTCAGACGGGCTGTGAGCTGATATTCATTCGGCACTATGAGTTAAAGGGCAGCCCTGGCTTATGCAGATCGAAGGAGAACAGCTGGAGAATCCCAGCCCCCGAGGCACATCGCTGCAGCCTTGCTGTATGGAGAGCTTCCCCTGGCAAGGCAGGCACCTCTGTCTCAGGCTTACGGCCAAGCGGCCAGGTGCCGCTGGGCCACTCTATATCTCCCATGTAAGGAGACGGTCCTCCATTGTCTGCTGTAACAGCGAATGGCCCAGGACTGGCAGACGCTCAAACATCTGCTGCGCTAATCATAACTCTTCCTGGAATATGTTCTGTTGTGGCCAGAATCTCAAGCCCTTTTATCTCACAGGTGGGCTCCAAGCCTCCCCCAGACTGGATCCTACCTAAAATAAAATATCCCGACCAGAAGAGGAGAGGGACTCTGAAATCCCTTAGCAGAATTCCAGAGTCTTCCACAGAAGTCAATCTACCTACTGAGTGTGTGTGTGGGTGTAGATGCAGGTGTGAGTGTGTATGTGTAGCTTGGCATTAGCATATGCTACCACAACCTAGACGTGAGGCTTCAGAACTGGATCATGCCTGTCGGTAGATTGCTGACTTCAAAATATCAAAATATTGTGTGTAGTAAAGACTGGAAATGAAATATTAAGAGGATCGGGGGTGGGGAGCGGGTGCATGGCTCAGCAGGTTAGGAACCTGTGCTTGTGATTGGATGGTTGCTAGTTTGAATCGCAGGGTCAGCAGAGTGATTTCGCTGTTCTTCTGACAGAGGCCCTCAGCCCCCTAATTGATACTGTCTGATCCTACTTTCTCACAGAAAACTTCGCCATAAAAATGAAAAAAGCAGGCAAGTTGTAGGATGAGGCCTGAAAGTGGGGAAGAGGCCAAAAGCCCGGTGAGGACGCTGGCTGTCTCTTGGTACAGCTGTCCAAGGAAGCTCCTTAATTAAAAGCAGAGACTATTTGGACAGGCTAAGCTATACAGGCTGATTTGTGTCATGCAGCCGTACCAAAGACCAATAGTTGGATTACAGCCTAACAGATCTGAAGGACAGGAGGGGGATTTTACCTGCCCTTTGAATCATTTTCTAAAAACGCTCTAGCGTGCAAGCACAGGCTGGACTTATTCCTGTGCTTTAAAGCCCCATCTTCAGCAGATGCGGCTGGGCAGGGCTCGAGCTGCTAATGGCGCTCAAAGCAACATCTGCTCTTCACAGTGAATGGAAGGGGAATCCCAGAGTCCTCTGCATGCTGCAGCACGAAGGAGATCACTGCCAGGCTCCGGATTACCCACAATGCACCTGTGACAGGTGCTGGGGGAGAACAAGAAAGGGAGAGGAGCGGGCGGGGGGGTGATTCTCCTTCGGGTAGCGGGGCGAGTTGTGAGGGGTACGGTGAAGGCGACCGGGGGGGCCTGAATCTGATGAGGGAGATGTTTGCGGTGCGATCTTTGTTGCAGTGCTGGGAAGAGCGTGTTTCCCTCCCAATCCGTGCGAATAACATCAGTTACAGGCGGCAGGTGGCCGACATAATTGCAGCTTCGTGTCTCCGGAGGGATTTTGCTCCTGCAGCTCCGGGCCGCTTCACTAAACATTATGCGGCACGTAGGATGTCCGTCGCTCCGGAGACAAGCAGCACGGGGGGATGCCGGCAAATGAGATTTACTGTGAGGGTCCAAGCGGGGACCACAAGGCCGAGAGTCTGTGCCATCAGAGGCTGGAACTGCGGCACCGAGGCAGGTAGCAAACAGCTACCTTTCTGAACTCTGTGACGCAGGAAGTCGCAACTCAGATGGTGCAAAGCACATCTGGATTCTCCTTGACCAGCTTTCACCCCAGAGAAGAAAATATCATCCCTCCCCAGGGGGATTCCACGTTCCTGTATGATGAGAGATGTGGTGACATTTTCAATAAATGTAAACAAAAATAGCTGCCTGCTTTCTGTGGCGTGACTTTATTGTTAAATTTGCAGAGCTCTGGATGCAGCTGTTTATTTATAACACACCAGCAGATTGAGTTTGGTGTCAGAACGAAGGCCGAATGCAAATTGCAGTTCCGCGCACGTATTATGGGTTAGAGCTCGACGTAAATGACCGCTTTTGAGAGACGCCTTTGAAGCGTATTACAGAGAACACCGTTCACGCGACGTGAGCGGGGGCCGCTTAACTACACACCCCGCTGGAGAGCCTTGTCGCCAGATAAGACAATTATATGTTTCTCATGCGCCTGGAAATTCTCGTCTTATTTTTTCTAATTTTCTTAAAACGCTGCGGGTATTTTAATTGAATTTAATTATAACCAAGAGCGACCTCACAAGGCAGCTCCCAGCAAGCTTAGGCTTCGTGTACATAATAATATTCATGGGCTACCCTACTGTACACATGCTCTCTGGGAAAATACCTGCACACATGAAGGTAAATACATCCACTTTACAGGCTACAAAGCAGATTTAGCCCCCTTTTACTTAACAGCCCTTAACCTGGCATTAAATCCTATAAGGCTGAGAACCTCGTTTCCCTGCCAACAGCATCTCTGCCCCCCCTCCACCATAGCTAATTCGCAGATCAGATTTTCTTGCCACGCGTGACGCTGGCAGGGGTGGGGGTGCCTTTCTGCGAGTCGACATGTGCCTGCTGTGCTGTGCAGAGGGTCCTCCTCTGACAGCCGGTTGAAGCAGAGGCAGAGTTTTGTCAGAGAGACAAAGAGAATGATTCAATTACACAGATTGGGGCCCTGCCAGCCAATCAGAGAAAAGACCCGCCCAGTTCATTTCAGCTGTTTGTCTGTCGCTTATCAGAAACAGTATTTCTCCATTGTTTCCCTTCATAGGAGTTTTTTACCACGTATGTATCCGGCTGATTTTTTTTTTTTTGAAAATTTGTGTCACTAAACCATAGTGCTTAAGAAGGCTGAACTAGGGAGCTGGTGGCTGATTCGACTCAGGTATGTCGTAAGCAAGGACCATATGATTCAGGAAAAGAAAATCCAACCACCTCCCTAACAGTTTGTCCAGTTCAGGATCATGGTGAGCTTAGAGGGAGGTAAGAGGCTCCCAGAATGGACAGCAGCCCATCCCAGGGGAATACAGTCACACACATGCACACACACACACACACACACACACGCATGCAGGCACGCACACACACACACACATGCACGCACGCACGCACACACACACACACACATGCACACACACACACACACGCACACACAAACTCACACACACACACGTGTGGGGTAAACATATCCTTATAGGGCCCGCTCATTCATTTCAATGGGAAAAATGCTAACGCTAACTATGACAACCTTAACCCCTACCCTGCCCTAACCATAACCATAAGTAACCTAACAAAATACAAGAGTTTTTGCATTTTTAGTTTTTTCATAGAAGTCACCGATTTTTATAAAATAGAGTTTTCCCTTATGGGGACCAGGCAGTGCCATTGTCAGTCGCTCACATCATTTCCCCGCAGTTTATCTAGGATAGCTGTAAGTAATCATGAAAATATGACAGTACAAACCAGCAGGACCAAGCACTGATGTGCTTTACTTGGTGATGTTAATGATTTTTACCATTCCGTAGTCCTTGTTATGAATATCATGAAAATCTCCCTAAAATGTTAATGCTTCCATGAGGGCTAAGTGAACTGAGCCATAGTGTAACTGATTTATTTTTTAAACAAATGAAAGCAATATATCAATAGCATGCTAAAGAGTTCAGAAAATCCAGCATGCGAATGGGGTGCACTGCACCGACCAGAGGAGTTTTGATCCAGACTGGTACAGTAGTTGGACAGCGAGACTAACTGAATGTTATGGGCACTCGACTGCTGGACCAATAGCATGCCAGCATAATTTATATATACCCTGCTGGACCAATAACATGCCAGCGTGATTCATCTATACCCTGCTGGACAAATAGCATGCTGGTGTGATTCATCTATACCCTCCTGGGACCTCCAGGATGCAGAACAGGGCCTACAGTCCTGATCATGCTGAGGAACCCCGCAGAGACACCGGCATCATCCCCGTTAATGCTAAAAGCAGGCCTTTCCTGTTGGTTAGGGCCAGCTTTCTGTCAGTGAGGGCCAGCTTCCTGTTGGTTAGGGCCAGCTTCCTGTCGGTGAGGGCCAGCTTCCTGTTGGTTAGGGCCAGCTTCCTGTCAGTGAGGGCCAGCTTCCTGTTGGTTAGGGCCAGCTTCCTGTCAGTGAGGGCCACTCCGCTGCCCACCCTGACTGGAGATCCAGCTGCAACGGGGGGAAAAAAACAGGAACCAGATTCTGCTCCCCAGACAAGCTGAGGAAATTGACTGGTGAGCGTAAAACCAACATTGTGTGTGATGTCCCAGGTAAGACCTGGATTACTTTGCAATCTCAGGAACATGGAGAATCATCCGTAGCTCTTTAAAGACGGGATAGACGAGTCCCTTGGGCCTGAGACACCATCGTAAGTCTCTTCATTCGAAGAGCATCCTGCCTTTTTCGGCACGTTCAGTGCTCATGAAGCCCCGTGTTAGTGACAGAGAATGACATGGGACAGTGTGTGGCTCAGCCTGTGACCCGGCCTTGGTAGAATAGTCACACATGTCCCCATGTCCACATGTGGATGGATAAAGCATCTCTATTAATTTCACAGCTGCACATGGGAGAAACTGAATCTGCAATGCACACAGCTGCCACTGGGGGCACAGTGGAAGGGTCTGAACACAGCACCTTGTGGGTTTGTCATGCCCTAGGACTGCATGCACGGGTGATATAAAGGTCTCAGACAAGCATATGTAAGTGGGGAAAGGCAGCAGGTGGCAGAGAGGGAAAGGGAGTGACCAGGATGTGTCAGGTTTGAGTCCCAGCAGGGAAATCTGCAAAATCTGCAAGACCTCAGTAAGAGAATAGGGTGTTTGTTTGCTGTTCGTAAAAGCCTTAGTGATATAAATAAATGATGTGACTAAATAGCACTGGGGAGTTTAAAGTAAAGATCATGCTGTAAGTTTAATGTGATTCCTCCATGCCTGATGTGTCCCTTTGGAGGGCTGTAGTGGATCAAAGAAGATTCGGGGGGGGTGACTGACAGGTGCAGTAATGTCTCTGACAGGCCTGAGGGTAAGTGCAGCAGACCTGAGGATGGGGGGCGCTATAGGGGCGGCACCTGAGCCCCTCCCCCCCACCAGCACACTTGCCACCCCCAGTAGCCCATATGCACCCCCCTTCCAGCTGCAGAAACACCCTCTGCCCGCTGAACAACCTGTGGTTAATGGCTGTTACACCGTCTCCCCGAAGCCTGGCTTTCGAGGCTGTTTGTGTGTGGCTGGCATTGGGGCACAGCCCGGCAGCCACCGTACGGCACCAGGCATGATGGGACATGAGAGGGGCCCGGCAGCCACCATACGGCACCAGGCATGATGGGACATGAGAGGGGCCCGGCAGCCACCGTACGGCACCAGGCATGATGGGACATGAGAGGGGCCCGGCAGCCACCGTACGGCACCAGGCATGATGGGTCATGAGAGGGGCCCGGCAGATGTTTGGGACCAGCTCTCAGCTGCAGCACTCAGAATGCGGCCGAAAGAAAATTATGCATAAATCACTGCAAGTGGCTATCCGTCAGACTCCCTGGTCCATTTTGACCATCGAGGAACCCCTACCAGGGGCAATTTTATGATTTTTTTTAATGTGGGGGGACATAAGAGAGCTTATGATTCATGCAGAGTGGCCAACTTTACCATTAACCAATGGTATGCTTTGAATGGGTGAGTGAGAACTCTGGGGAACTCTGGTGGCCAATCAGATACCAGTGCCATTGTGGCCGCACCCCCAAACTCTATGTTCTCTAGGTTTAACAAAGCAAAGTTACAGATGCTGAGGCAGTTTGAGAGAGTGACATCACCCCCGCAGACAAAGCTACTTCATTATTGATAGCTCTTATTTCGTTGGAGAGATTACACATTAATGCGCCGTTACAGACTGGTTTGAGTCAAGCTGCACACACATGCAAACATGCAGTGCACAATCAGAAGCTCATATACATGCATGCACACACATGCAAACATGCAGTGCACAATCAGAAGCTCATATACATGCATGCACACACATGCAAACATGCAGTGCACAATCAGAAGCTCATATACATGCATGCACACACATGCAAACATGCAGTGCACAATCAGAAGCTCATATACATGCATGCACACACATGCAAACATGCAGTGCACAATCAGAAGCTCATATACATGCATGCACACACATCTTTTTCATTTCTTACATCATAAAAAGTGCCGTAGCATTCAGAATACCTTTTAGGAATAGGAATATTTTTCAAGCAGTCAGTTTAATATAGCTGGTTGAGTTTTCTGCGGTTAGAACCAATTTCTGATATGTTGCTGATGTGACCAATGGATCCTCTTTAATCTGTTTTTTAAAACTGTACGACTGCCTCCCTATGAGACAGTGGCTGAAACTTACTGGCTTGTTATGGGTTGAAAATTAGACAATTCGCTTTACTCTTGATGCAATATTTTGTGTAATTGCTTCAATTTGTTTACGTCGGTTCTGGAGACTGTAATTAGGAACCTTCGGACATATTTAATCGGAAACCATGTTTTATCTATTGCTAAGAGGATTCTATATTTAAATTTTGTCTGATTTCACTTCGCCTCATTAATTAGCTTTATATTTTGCAGCAATTTGATGTTTTCAGTCCAGCGTTTGAACATTCAGCGTGATTGTTCCTTTGAGGTAGTTTATTTGTTCTGGAAATTTAATTAGTTTGGTGGGCACTCAGTGCAAAATCACGGATAGGCAGAATGTGCACAAAATGCGTAATTCGGAAGCATGTTACCGAGCCATAGACGTTCAGACATGCTGGTGTCGCCGATCATCCGTATCATCCATTGTCCTTAAATGACCACTTACACAAGCAGAATGAGTTTATGGGCCTTTGGCTGAGACCTTAAAGGGATTCATGTGAAGGACAGTCACACTGAGGACAATTTAGATCAACCCTATCACATAAAGCACGTCTTTGTATTAGGAAGTGGCAGTGGTGGGCGGGGCTCCGCTAATCCGCTAACCACTAATTAGTGAAGCTAACTTTTCGGTTAGCTGTGCCCACCACTGGGAGCAGGCCACCAGAATGCAGAGGAGTGTCAAGTTTGCCACGTGTTCCGAGGGAGATGGTGAAATTCTTGTGCCACAGTTACAGGGAGGGGACAGGTGCATGGGGGGGACACAGGACAAAGGACAATGCAAACAGGACAAACAGCAGTGCAGTAAGTGACGAGACAGTGCGAGACAAAGGACGGTGCAAACAGGACAAACAGCAGTGCAGTAAGTGACGAGACAGTGCGAGACAAAGGACGGTGCAAACAGGACAAACAGCAGTGCAGTAAGTGACGAGACAGTGCGAGACAAAGGACGGTGCAAACAGGACAAACAGCAGTGCAGTAAGTGACGAGACAGTGCGAGACAAAGGACGGTGCAAACAGGACAAACAGCAGTACAGTAAGTGACGAGACAGTGCGAGACAAAGGACGGTGCAAACAGGACAAACAGCAGTGCAGTAAGTGACGAGACAGTGCGAGACAAAGGACGGTGCAAACAGGACAAACAGCAGTGCAGTAAGTGACGAGACAGTGCGAGACAAAGGACGGTGCAAACAGGACAAACAGCAGTGCAGTAAGTGACGAGACAGTGCGAGACAAAGGACGGTGCAAACAGGACAAACAGCAGTGCAGTAAGTGACGAGACAGTGCGAGACAAAGGACGGTGCAAACAGGACAAACAGCAGTACAGTAAGTGACGAGACAGTGCGAGACAAAGGACGGTGCAAACAGGACAAACAGCAGTGCAGTAAGTGACGAGACAGTGCGAGACAAAGGACGGTGCAAACAGGACAAACAGCAGTGCAGTAAGTGACGAGACAGTGCGAGACAAAGGACGGTGCAAACAGGACAAACAGCAGTGCAGTAAGTGACGAGACAGTGCGAGACAAAGGACGGTGCAAACAGGACAAACAGCAGTGCAGTAAGTGACGAGACAGTGCGAGACAAAGGACGGTGCAAACAGGACAAACAGCAGTGCAGTAAGTGACGAGACAGTGCGAGACAAAGGACGGTGCAAACAGGACAAACAGCAGTGCAGTAAGTGACGAGACAGTGTGAGACAAAGGACGGTGCGAACAGGACAAACAGCAGTGCAGTAAGTGATGAGACAGTGCGAGACAAAGGACAGTGCAAACAGGACAAACAGCAGTGCAGTAAGTGACGAGACAGTGCGAGACAAAGGACAGTGCATTATGAGGAGTGAACCAATCAATGTGCAATGAATAGGTTGACACACTTGGAAGGATGTGGATGGACACTGATGTGAGGTGATTGTATTAACATGAACCCCACATCACCCACTCAGGGAACATATAAAGTTAGAGCTGGGCTGGCCTTTGACCCTAAAGCACCCCAGCACCACACTGGAGCTCCAGCGTCCACTGCTAACGCTGTAACGGTGCCAGGTTCCCGTTCCGAATGGCATCCCTCCTGTGGCACACACAGTTGTGGGAAAAGGTGTCCCGTTCACGGGCGCGCTGACAGATCCCCATGTCTGCTAAGCTCATCAGGAAAGCAAACCAAACTTATTCTGCTTTAACGAGACCTTACAAACACTGGTAGAAGGGGATTATTTGCAGCTCGCCGTTCGTATTTGTGGTTTAAGTTCTCATCGCGTACTTCAAAGAGAAGGACGCATCCAGAGCTGTGAGTCTGTCTCGTGCTTCAGCGTTGCTTTTTTTCCTCTGGTCCTCAACGTGCTCAGATTGTTATTTTCCCTGGGCGACGTGAAGCATTTCCATTTAAATTTCGCAGCCCCAGGAGTGGAGATGACGGCTCTTTGTGCCGCTTTATCGGGCGGGGCTCCTGCTCGGCCGCGATAAGCCACACGTCAGGGGCAGATGGGGATCTGTCGCTGAGACAGGCAGTGGGGGGGCGGGGGCACTAAACAGCCCCTCCCAAAATCCAGGGAGGGGACGTGTCTATGTCCTGACCCGGGGGGTGATAAGCAGCCTCCCAGACACCGAGCTCGTGTGCAGCTGGGGACACGCCGTAGCACTGGGGGGGGGCTTAATTCCAGCTGACGGGCCACGGCCGAGCCGCAGCCGCTCTCCTCCGACCCACAGCCGCATGACTGGGCTTCCTAATTACCCCGGAGTGGAAGAGGAAAGCGAGCCCCGCTCAGTCACGTTAGCCGGCACGGCCGATCCAGCCGTCTCGGCGGAGTCGGGGTTTACTCCGCGGCGTGGCTCAAGCAGTAGCCGTCCGGCGTTCAGGTCTCAGCGACTCGGGCTCCCGGCAGTTGGGGACGCTCTGTCAGCAGGCAGTCATGACGCTGCCGGGGGTGTTACAGGCTCTGCCGAGAGTCACTTCCACTGCGCTGATGACACCATGCTGTTGGAGGCAAACCATGAGTATACTCACTGAAACCATGAGTATACTCACTGAAACCATGAGTATACTCACTGAAACTTACTGCATTAAGACACAAATGTTTATTTTATAAGAGTTAAACCATGTATCTCATGTACAAGAGATTTTAATGACTTTAAACAACTGGTTAAACATTCTGACAAAAATATGTGCTAATTAGTATTACATAACAATGAGAAAACAAGTCTTGCGATATACAGAGATTCTGCGCCACTGTTACATGAGAAGTATTTAGGGTAATTGATCAAATTTATGAGCTACATTTCTTATAAGTTTGATTTTTCACACTTTCTTTTATGTAAATTTATAGATAACAATAAAACCCCACAACCCTGACTAAGATAAGCAACTTGAAGATGGATGGATGGATGGATGGACGGATGGATCCCTATGAAACATGTGTGTTCCCTGTCGCCACACGGCCAGAACAGCTACTGCCTGCTGTCGTGCTGCAGTTAGTGTGTCTATGAGTCACACTGCAGTGCCACTGGCGGAGAGCCGTCCTTCCACATGCACTCATTTATCCTCGACCCGCTGCTCTGTTCCTCCCTCTCTCGGCTCTCCACTCTGAGAGCAGACGCTGTTGACAAATCTCGGTAATCTACCTAATTTGTTGCAGTGCCAGTCCCATAGGGCAGATGTTAAAATACTACCCAGGGTGCAGTGCGGCATCTTCCTTACGCAGCCCTGCATCAGTCTCCCTCTGCATTCAGCACTTGCAGAAATTGCTAGAATCGATTCCGGTTGGCTCACACTGGAGTCCGGACTGTTCTTTATTCTGTAGTAGTAGACATTCGAGGCTGGTTATTAATGGCAGATAGTGGGGGCTTCTTTCTTGACAGGAATCATTTTCAGGGTTAAATCTGTAATGAGAGTGGCAGACCTTGGACGTCGACTGAGTAGCTTTTGTCCTGCGAATGTTAATCTGCAAAGTACTTTGTACACAGATAAGTCATCTGAACTGTTCAGGTTATTTCCAGACACCAAGTCCTGTCTGAAGTTTTCTGCAGGTGATATAGATGCCCAGAAGTGGACTGGCAGCCCAGTATGTGTCCATCTGGTATAATGCTGGTTGTACTGGTGGTCAAAATGAATTGAATGCTATTTCCTTTGCAGTTTCACTGGTCTCGGGTATGTACAGTCTTAGAATGAAAATCATCAATGTGACCACCTCACTCTGCCTGCTCAGCCAATCAGTCTGAGGACCTAAATCACTTTCTGGCTGGAGCTCTTTGTTTAGAGATGTCCTGATATCTCTGCTGGACATTAGACCATGTGAGGGGGGGGGGGGCTTGTGGTGTATCCACTGTTTGCACTGCATGTTCGATGCTGTGCCAGAATGTCTGGCAGGCCAGCAAGTCGATCGAAGATGTGAGAGACAGTGACTAGCTGGTGACCAGACCTGCTACTACTAACTTTGGGATGGGAAGAAACCACAGTGTCATCAAAAAGGAATTCACTACCAGGGTTAACTGACTGGAGTGACATTATCAATTCAAGTATCTACATGTATTTAACAGTTTTATTACCTTAAATAGTAAATAGTCTGTAGGGTTTGCAAACTGGCCCAACACTTTTTATGCAGTTAAGTTTGTACCCCAACCCTAACCTATCACGTGCAATGTGTCTCTGCAGACGGTCTTCTGAAAAGGAAACGAGCTGTGGAAGGCGTCTCCTCTACCGTGATGCTCTTGGTGTGTACACAGCTCCCTTAATGAGAAGCCCCATTCACTAGACTAGGGGTGATATGGTTTGCAAAGGTCAGAACAAGGTTAATTAACTGATATCCAGCATGCAAAAATGTGACAGTCAAATCAGAGGTAATTTCACACTTATCCTGTTATTAATCAGATGCTTGTGATTGTCCTGCAGCGCTTGCATGGTGTAGAAGGTCCAGCTGATGCCTCCCATTCCCGTGTCACACATGCGGCCTCCACGGCATGCCTGCCATCTCTGTGTCTCTGTACGTCTGCTGTGCCTGTTGTCTCTTTGAGCCAGAGCTGCTGTATCTCAGCACTACCCATGACGCACTTAGTCCTGCATACCTGAGTGTCTCGGTGCTGCACATGCAGCTTCTCCATTCTTACCCATCCCAGGTGCCCCAGAAACTTGTCTCCTCTGGTTGTAGTAACGGCGAGAGATGTTGTCATTATGAATTCTGTCGTGCTGTTAGGTCCGTGTCGTGCCTCAGTACCATCTCGGCCCTCATGGCAGGAGCTCTGCCGTTTTGCTTGCACTTGCAGAGAGAGGAGGACAGTGTGCTGTGGCCAATCACATGATCTCCTGGGCCCCATGTGATCGTCAGCCTGTACCTAGGGCCGGCCCTGACTAGGTGATACCAGCTGATGCCCCAGGACTTTTCAGGACCAGAATAAGCAGTTACCTTTTCAGAACCTTTTCTAATGGTTTTCTGTACAGTGGCACAGAGACATCGCCGTGTGCTCAGATGCTCTGTATCGGATTTTAATCTTCCTGAAAGAATCAAAGAGCCCCCATTACTCCAGTTACTGCCAGTTAATGCTTTGAATACTCAGGCACCATCTTCCATCATTATACATTCAAGTCAGAATTTTTATGTCGAATGAGCTTTAGTGCATTAATCCTATAATTTAATCACATCATCATTTAGTGGGTAGGCATTCAGCAATCCATCTCCCCATAGGCTATAATCTGGAACCTCTAAGCGTGTGGGATGTGTCACGTTGATGCCCGTGATTCATCTTCGGAGACGTTCACCAGCGTGACTCTGTGACGGCTGCACCGCCTAGGGAGTTTGTGCCAAACACCCGAGGTGCGGATCGTCGGCGGGACGCGGTGGGCAGGTACGTCACCTGAGGAGGCGCGTGATGGGAGCAGCGATGCAGCACGGAGCAGGCAGCTGCGCAGCTACAGAAAGTGCGGGAACGTTAAGCGGTCCCCCGAGGTTCACTGACAGACCGCAAGGCGGCCCACCCCCTCCGACGGCTCCCTCATGTCTCGCGGGTCGGTTGCATTTGGACATGTTACCTCAGACTACAGCAAAGTCCAAACGATGGTGTTCCAGTGGGATTCCATTACCGACCTGCTTTTGTTGCAGGATGCAGTTCAGCTGCAATAATTTAATAGACTGTTCTAGAATGTGGGTGGGAGCCCCAGTGTCTACTGTCAGCTCAGAAAGGTTAATTAAGTCATTAAGGCAGAAATCAGTAGCTGTAAAATAAGTCATATCAGCCGGTAGGTTAATGGGGAGCAGTTCAGCACCAGCCTTTGTTGGGATTTAACTGCATCAGTGCTTGAAAAAGTGTCACATTCATCTCACGCTGGGACATGTAACCGTCACCAGACCAGGCTCTCGGGCAGATACAGTGTGACCACGGATGACCAACCAAGTTACCTTATTCATCAGTCATTGGAAAAGAGCTTTACGAGGAAATCAAGTTAATGAACTAAATATTGCCTGCTTAGATTTTCTGTTCAAAGGGGTAGGTGATTACTACAATATTCTATTTTCAGAAAATTCTATTTGTGTGTCTATGTGCTATGTTCTCGCTGCTGCATGCACCAGAATTTCCCCTGGGGAAGATTGATGTCTATCTAACATCATAAAATCATTGTCAGGAACAACCTCAATTAGTATATTTAATTTGCACACAGTTACTAAGTTTATCAAATACATGATAAACATGTGTGTTTGTGTGTCTGTATATATATATCTATATACATACTCAGCAAAAAAAGAAACGTCCCTTTTTCAGGACTGTGTATTTCAATAATAATGTTGTAAAAATCCAAATAACTTTACAGATCTTCATTATAAAGGGTTTAAACAATGTTTTCCATGCATGTTCAATTAACCATAATCAATTAATGAACATGCACCTGTGGAATGGTCGTTAAGACCTTAACAGCTTACAGAAAGTAGGCATTTAAGGTCACAGTTCTAAAAATGCAGGACACTAAAGAGACTTGTCTACCGACTGTGAAAAACACCCAAAGAAAGATGCCCAGGGTCCCTGCTCATCTGCGTGAACGTGCATTAGGCATGCTGCAGGGAGGCATGAGGACTGCTGATGTGGCTAGGGCAATAAATTGCCATGTCCGCACTGTGAGACGCCTAAGACAGCGCTACAGGGAGACAGGAAGGACAGCTGATCATCCTCGCAGTGGAAGACCACGTGTAACAACACCTGCACATGATCGGTACATCCGAATATCACACCTGCGTGACAGGTACAGGATGGCCACAACAACTGCCCGAGTCACACCAGGAACACACAAGCCCTCAGTCCAGCCTCTCTCGGCCTATTGCGGACAGTCTGAGCACTGATGGAGGGCTTGTGTGTTCCTGTGACTGTGAAATACACAGTCCTGAAAAAGGGATGTTTCTTTTTTTGCTGAGTATATATAATTTCTGAAACATATCTTAAGGTCTACTTGTGCATGTATCAGATAATAGAGCAAATTCAGAAAACAATGATTTAATGGCTATTCACAACCACTCATTTTTTCATTTCAGGCCTTGTATGACTGATAGTAGCGTGACAGTAATTAATTGTCCAGAGTTACAAAGTCAATGTCTGTCTGTTAGTTATATGCAGGATGTGCACATCTCATACATCACACTGGATAAGACCCCATCTGCATATGCAGGCCAGTTAGAGCCTTGACGCCCTAATTTACCTCAGGATGCTTACAGGGTGCCCAGCGGTGAGAGAACGCCGATGGAAGAAGAGACGCTTCTTTGTCGACACTGGTCAGTGACAGTATTCCTGAACCCTCACACCCTATTCCTGGCACTGTAATCACATACTTCTGATGTGTTTTGAGGTTTGTTTTAGCTAATGGCTCTGCCTTAAAGGCAATAGTTACCGCTTCTCTCTTTCCGTTGCTAATGGATGAAAGTCACTTGCAAAAACAAAAAGTTGCAGCAGCTTAAGAGGGGAGAAGCACATTAAGAGCTGCTTGGTTTGAAGTTACGAATGAGGACCTTCTGAAGCAAGACCCACACTAATGAAAGGTACCTCGATATTTATCTGGATGATCATGTTTTTTCATTGTCTGCTGCCCCTTTGCCATAAGCTAATGTCAGATCCCTGTTTACCTGCTGCACCTCGTACAGTGGAGCCCCACCTCTTACGCAGCGTTACCTGCTGCACCTCGTACAGTGGAGCCCCACCTCTTACGCAGCGTTACCTGCTGCACCTCGTACAGTGGAGCCCCACCTCTTACACAGCGTTACCTGCAGCACCTCGTACAGTGGAGCCCCACCTCTTACGCAGCGTTACCTGCTGCACCTCGTACAGTGGAGCCCCACCTCTTACGCAGCGTTACCTGCTGCACCTCGTACAGTGGAGCCCCACCTCTTACGCAGCGTTACCTGCTGCACCTCGTACAGTGGAGCCCCACCTCTTACGCAGCGTTACCTGCTGCACCTCGTACAGTGGAGCCCCACCTCTTACGCAGCGTTACCTGCAGCACCTCGTACAGTGGAGCCCCACCTCTTACGCAGCGTTACCTGCTGCACCTCGTACAGTGGAGCCCCACCTCTTACGCAGCGTTACCTGCTGCACCTCGTACAGTGGAGCCCCACCTCTTACGCAGCGTTACCTGCTGCACCTCGTACAGTGGAGCCCCACCTCTTACGCAGCGTTACCTGCTGCACCTCGTACAGTGGAGCCCCACCTCTTACGCAGCGTTACCTGCTGCACCTCGTACAGTGGAGCCCCACCTCTTACGCAGCGTTACCTGCTGCACCTCGTACAGTGGAGCCCCACCTCTTACGCAGCGTTACCTGCAGCACCTCGTACAGTGGAGCCCCACCTCTTACGCAGCGCTACCTGCTGCACCTCGTACAGTGGAGCCCCACCTCTTACGCAGCGTTACCTGCAGCACCTCGTACAGTGGAGCCCCACCTCTTATGCAGCGTTACATCTCATCTCACATCCCTCACACTGTCACCCCAGGTGCAGGTATGTTTATTCATTTCCAATCAAAGCTGCATTTCCTGCATTGTCGTCCTCTTCCCACTGTCAGCAGACACAGATCTTCCTGTGTTTATTAAGCCATTTCCTGTGGCAGCCGAGAACAACAGGAAGCACAATCATTAAGGCTGGGAAAAGGTTTGCAGACTGACAACCGGGGGGGGCGCCCTCCCCCCCCCCCCCACGATATGTGGGCATTCATGTTCATGTGAGTGCAGGGGCCGTCCTGGGATTTGGCCCCTGAAGCAATACAGGACGCCCCCCCATGATTAGATTTGCCAAGAGGAGGGGGATCCCCACGATACAGTCTGCCGAACTGCTGGTATGACATATATCCTCCTGAGACCCCACCCATTCATTTATGTCCATTGTAGTGGACATTTTGTTTTTGCATCTATCTTTTCACTGATGCAAGGAAACATATTTATTCCTGTTGTCCACTAAAGAGGACATGCTGTGAAATTAAAAATAAAAATTAATTTGAAAAAATCTAAATTGTAAGATGTCTTATTTCCTCCAAAGACAAATAACCTAAAATTGAAGGACACTTTTTTCCTTGGGTCTCAGGAGGATACATACGAAAATCCAGGATAAATTGCTAAATGGTTTTAGAAAAACTTTTTTTCAGGGGAGCAGCGATAAAAAAATAAGTGTGGGGGGGGGTGAAGCCCCTCTGATTAGGGCCTTGGACCAGCTATGGTTCAGGGTGTCATTTTACTTTTACATTTGGATTTTTACCACTAGTGAATCTTGTTTTTCACCATAGCGGTATAACTACGGAGATGAGCCTGCTTTTACCCTGGTACGAAGCCAATAGCAGTATAACTACGGAGATGAGCCTGCTTTTACCCTGGTACGAAGCCAATAGCAGTATAACTACGGAGATGAGCCTGCTTTTACCCTGGGACGAAGCCAATAGCATTATAACTACGGAGATGAGCCTGCTTTTACCCTGGTACGCAGCCAATAGCAGTATAACTACGGAGATGAGCCTGCTTTTACCCTGGTACGCAGCCAATAGCAGTATAACTACGGAGATGAGCCTGCTTTTACCCTGGTACGAAGCCAATAGCAGTATAACTACGGAGATGAGCCTGCTTTTACCCTGGGACGAAGCCAATAGCATTATAACTACGGAGATGAGCCTGCTTTTACCCTGGTACGCAGCCAATAGCAGTATAACTACGGAGATGAGCCTGCTTTTACCCTGGTACGAAGCCAATAGCAGTATAACTACGGAGATGAGCCTGCTTTTACCCTGGTACGCAGCCAATAGCAGTATAACTACGGAGATGAGCCTGCTTTTACCCTGGTACGAAACCAATAGCATTATAACTACGGAGATGAGCCTGCTTTTACCCTGGTACGAAGCCAATAGCAGTATAACTACGGAGATGAGCCTGCTTTTACCCTGGTACGAAGCCAGTAGCAGTATAACTACGGAGATGAGCCTGCTTTTACCCTGGTACGAAGCCAGTAGCAGTATAACTACGGAGATGAGCCTGCTTTTACCCTGGTACGAAGCCAGTAGCAGTATAACTACGGAGATGAGCCTGCTTTTACCCTGGTACGAAGCCAGTAGCAGTATAACTACGGAGATGAGCCTGCTTTTACCCTGGTACGAAGCCAGTAGCAGTATAACTACGGAGATGAGCCTGCTTTTACCCTGGTACGAAGCCAGTAGCAGTATAACTACGGAGATGAGCCTGCTTTTACCCTGGTACGAAGCCAGTAGCAGTATAACTACGGAGATGAGCCTGCTTTTACCCTGGTACGAAGCCAGTAGCAGTATAACTACGGAGATGAGCCTGCTTTTACCCTGGTACGAAGCCAGTAGCAGTATAACTACGGAGATGAGCCTGCTTTTACCCTGGTACGAAGCCAGTAGCAGTATAACTACGGAGATGAGCCTGCTTTTACCCTGGTACGAAGCCAGTAGCAGTATAACTACGGAGATGAGCCTGCTTTTACCCTGGTACGAAGCCAGTAGCAGTATAACTACGGAGATGAGCCTGCTTTTACCCTGGTACGAAGCCAGTAGCAGTATAACTACGGAGATGAGCCTGCTTTTACCCTGGTACGAAGCCAGTAGCAGTATAACTACGGAGATGAGCCTGCTTTTACCCTGGTACGAAGCCAGTAGCAGTATAACTACGGAGATGAGCCTGCTTTTACCCTGGTACGAAGCCAGTAGCAGTATAACTACGGAGATGAGCCTGCTTTTACCCTGGTACGAAGCCAGTAGCAGTATAACTACGGAGATGAGCCTGCTTTTACCCTGGTACGAAGCCAGTAGCAGTATAACTACGGAGATGAGCCTGCTTTTACCCTGGTACGAAGCCAGTAGCAGTATAACTACGGAGATGAGCCTGCTTTTACCCTGGTACGAAGCCAGTAGCAGTATAACTACGGAGATGAGCCTGCTTTTACCCTGGTACGAAGCCAGTAGCAGTATAACTACGGAGATGAGCCTGCTTTTACCCTGGTACGAAGCCAGTAGCAGTATAACTACGGAGATGAGCCTGCTTTTACCCTGGTACGAAGCCAGTAGCAGTATAACTACGGAGATGAGCCTGCTTTTACCCTGGTACGAAGCCAATACCTGCCAGAGAATCTGCTAGCGAAACTGTGAGATACCACATCTGCACTGGAAACTAAATTATGTGTAATCATTACACTGTAATGGTAAACTGATAATCCCAGCCGATAAATGATAATCCCAAGGAGGTGTACACAGGGGCATGACCCTGTCAGCGTTAGACAGTGCTGGTTAGCATCTACTGGGAGACAGTCCCAGGACTGAAATGTTATCTAGAGAAAATCTCAGTAGAGAGCTTCCCGGGGGTGGGGTTTGTGGGTAGAAGGTAGAAGCCGGCCTTGTGGGACACTCTGGGAAGATGAAGCGGAAAGGATCTCATCCTGAGAAAGAAAATTCCCGCTTTTGGCTGAAGGTTCCTAGGCCTTTTCCATCCAGTGCTTCTCTCTGGTAGTTGGCAGGATAGCATAAGAGGCACATATGGAGCCCATTTTGTGCCACCAGCAGCATCATCTCCACCCAGGGTTGTGTCACATGTGTGATGTGGCACCCAGTAGCTGGGTGCCACATCACACATTAGAATGAACTCAGAAGGTCTGGAAAGTCCACCTGTGGATCACAGCGTCCCCCAATGGCTGTCTGCACGCAGTGACACCACGGCTGACATTCAATGATGAAACGTGAGGAGATGCAGGATTTACCCTTAACAAACTGCTCCTCACTGCTTGTAACTCGCGTGTATTTAGGGCATTAATTACTAAGAGGAGAACAACAGGCCCCAACCTCAAAGGAAAGGTGCTTGCACAACTCCACGCCTCACACCTCCAACCAAATATCCACGTGTCAGTCTTTACTGAGGGTTTAGACTGTAAACCCTGAAAGGGAAGCAAGAGCTGTGAGGCCGTAGCACTCCTCAGCAAAGCCCTTCACCTGTGTTCAGGCGTGCTGAGTGTGGCGTAACCTGGCAATGAGTGTGCGGAGGTGGCGGGGTCACGTGAGGGTGTGTACCTCTGTAAGTGTGAGGCATTAGCACGCCCAAGGCAGAAAACAGGCACACCCTTACAGCTGGCTCTCAGCCGCGGCAGGCCGCGTCGCATAACATGCAGAATCTGCAGCAGTGGTGTGGTCTCTAGGCCTCCTGCAGCATGGGACAGACTCACCCGCAGCCCACCTGTCAGGACTAATTCTGGCGACAGATCTCAGAGCACGATTGTGGATCCCTGACTGGTTAAGCTATTGCAAGTGAGCAAGTCCTGATGCCAATCACTCCGTCACCGATCTCTGTGATGCTGTTTTGTAAAGGGTAATTGTAATTGTAATTGTAATTGTAAGAATTTCCCAACAAAGGAAAATAAGCAGCATAAACAGGTAACCGCATGGTCATCACAATGCCGTGTGCTGTCAAAGAACTTCCCCGTTTCTCCAGAGAGCTTATGCAACCTGCATTTTTCTATCGGGTGCAGATCAATGAAATAAATTGCACAGACATGCTTGTTTTGTTATATCTACACAGCTCCTGTTGAAATGCTTGAGATGGATGGATGAAAGTGACGTCACCTGAGGAACACAGTCCCTCTGGCAATGCATGCAGTCCTACACTGGGCCCTCAAGGGCCACGATGCCTTCATTAAATGCTCCCTCTCGTGGTCAGCACAGTGGTATAGCTGTTAGCTCAATAGGCGCACACTTCCAGAGTTGGGGCTGTGAGTTTAAATGCTTTCCCAGTTTAGTTTTTTTTTGGGGGGGGTGGTTCTTCTTAGTATTCTGGTTTCCTTCTATGGTCCAAAAACACGCAGGCAGATGAAGTAGTGACTCTGAATCCCCCATCCTGCGTGAGGGTGCGCCCTGCATTGGACTGGCATCCCAGATATCTTATCATGCGGTTCCTGGGATAGACTCCAGAATACCACGGCTTGACTGACATCTGAAACAGCAGGTGAGACACCTTCCTTCTGAGATCATTATTTCAGAATGATATAATGTGCAAAATCAGTAATGTTGCAGTCCGGCTTTGTGAATACATGTAGACACCATGTGATCTCTGGCTACTTAGCTTTTGGCTCTGAGGAACCTGCCTTTACTCCTCTATTGCACTCTACCCTGAAGAGACGGAGTTTCTTATAGCCTTAGTTGTTTTGATTCCTCAGCGGTCAGTGCAATAACACTGCCATTCTGTTTACAAAAGAAAAAAACAAGGAGGTGACCTGTACCAGGCAATCCATTAAGCCACACCCCCATGCCTCTTTGTTGGCTCTGATTGGCCCAGTTGTGACCAATCACAAATAAATTAAGGAGACTTAAGGATAAATATATTAAAAAGGTGCTAATCAATGGTGCTTAAAAACAGAAGAGTTTAAAACTTTGTTTCATTATAGAATGTTATAGTAACATTGATGAATAAAACTTTTAAACAGAACTAATGACTTCCTACACTGGTGTGTGACACTTTACAAGGTAGGAAATTACCTCAACAGACAAGCCTGAATGGACTCATATGCAAGTATAACTAGAAATCTTGTATGCCCAATTTGTGTGAAAACAAAATACTTTAATGCTAATTGGATTTGCTTCTTAAACTTGGCCAGGGCAACAACTATGGATTTATGCTAGCAAGTGTTTTTCCACAGCAGAGACACCATATAGGAACTAAACTGACCAGCAGGATTCCACTGACTGACAGCGACACCACAGAAGGGATTTGCTGTAAACACAATATTTGTATTGTTCCCCAGCAACACATGGGAGTCTTTTGAGAACCGATTGCCTGTGAAAGGCAGTGACCTGAGCAGAGGGGGTGTGTCTGACAGGCAGCCACAGGAGCTGAGATTGTAACAGGGGGCTAGACCTGAACTACGCCTGGCTTTGACGTGAACCTTGCACTTTGTCATGTAATGCTGGTGCGTGTGCTGCTTTCCCAGTCACCTGCGAGGGGTACAGCAACTGCAGAGTGTGGAATTCATTTCCCAGAAACGGGATGAAGTTCCTGGGTGTTAAAACATGTTCTTTCCTTGTCTGAAACTTCCCTAGAGACCACTCCCAAGAATGTTTCAGTTCTATGTTGCTTTGGTAATAGCATTTGGACAGGAGGTCTATGTCTGCTGCTGTGACTAACAGTTATGTTAATGAGGCTAAAGCTATTTAAAGCTAATTACTTTTGGCAGAACCCAAATTAACTGAGGCTCACTGCTTTGGTACTCTGACAATTCTGATCTCCCACGGTAATGTAGCAGCCCCTTTGTAGACTCCTCCCCCCCTTCGTCTTTCCCATTGGTATGCTCCAGGGCCTCCCATTGTCCACAATGGTACACACCCACTCAATGTAAAAATATATATGCTAACAGCTTGGCTTCAAACATTAATGAGGTTCATTAACCTCAATAACGGGGCCCTGACATGCACCGGGTATGGAGTGAATAAGTTTAATCTTTAAAATCCATCCTCTTTTATTAGTTTTTTTTTCCAAGTGCACGCAGAAATTCACAAAAGCCTATAATGGAATGAAATTTCCGCTTGTATTTTATAAATCATAAATTCATCGTTAGGGCAGTGAGCCGGCACTCAGGAGCCCAGGGTCTTGTGCCCCCAGGGTCTTGTGCCCCCAGGCTGGTTTGGGGAGGCAGCATAAATGGGAGACAAGAAGTGCAGATTCTATTAAGAACATTTATTAGCCTTTGTCAAATTAGGACACATAGTTCCTGTTTTTGGAAATACATTGTGAAGGTAGCTGTTGCAATTTTGTGACACAAGGTGCCATTTACATTGTTAAGCCATATTTTTGTAAAAGTAGGTTTTATTTTCTCTGTTTTTTTTTCTTCACTGCTCAAAAAAAAAAAAAATTTGGCTGATATTCTCGTTTGATCACAGATCTTATAAACATCATGAGTGATGCTCAGCTTGGGCTCAGTGGGGAGATGCAGCATGGTGAGCTGCTATCAGCTCTGGGACGCGTCCTGGACACTGCTCGCTGTCTGCCGCAATGCCGTACGCTCTGGGACGCGTCCCGGACGCTGCTCGCTGTCTGCCGCAATGCCGTACGCTCTGGGACGCGTCCCGGACGCTGCTCGCTGTCTGCCGCAATGCCGTACGCTCTGGGACGCGTCCCTGACGCTGCTCTCTGTCTGCCGCAATGCCGTACGCTCTGGGACGCGTCCCGGACGCTGCTCTCTGTCTGCCGCAATGCCGTACGCTCTGGGACGCGTCCCTGACGCTGCTCTCTGTCTGCCGCAATGCCGTACGCTCTGGGACGCGTCCCGGACGCTGCTCGCTGTCTGCCGCAATGCCTTACGCTCTGGGACGCGTCCCGGACGCTGCTCTCTGTCTGCCGCAATGCCTTACGCTCTGGGATGCGTCCCGGACGCTGCTCTCTGTCTGCCGCAATGCCTTACGCTCTGGGATGCGTCCCGGACGCTGCTCGCTGTCTGCTATCTGTGTTCCTTATCCTTATCTTATTATTATTACTGAATATTATTCAGTTTGATGCTGCCATGAAAAATCCTATAATTTCACGTTCGTTCCTCTATGGATTACCATCTCGCCATCATGCCACACGACAAAACATCATTAATTTAATTGATAGACATTACAGTTACTAGCCATACATATAACTACAACGATTTCTCTCTTTGCACATTTATGCAGCTAAACATCAAGAATTCTGTGGTACAAAAGTCAGACACCCACTTAACAGTTAACTTTGCAAACTTTTGATCATGTCACAATTTGCTGAAATCCTGAAAGTGTGTGTCTGTACGGGAGCTTTGGGAACATGATTGATACACGGCAAAATTAGCATGAAATGTATGTGGGCTGAAATATGGCCATTAAAGAGGTTTTAAATATGAGATCCCAGCTGGCAAGCTTTTTATTTTGGCACATGTGATGGGACTGAAGTTCTGACAGCAGGCCAGAGCCAGAGCAAGTCCTGCCAGTAGCATGGAAACGACAGCGGTGAGGTGATGGGGATGGAGCCCATGCATGAAGAAAGAAGGAAACAATAATGAGGAGGTTTTGTGCCCATAGCTTCTGGGATCCAGACCCCCGCAACCCTGAATAGAACAAGCAGGCACAGAAAATGGATGGATGGATGGATGGCTGAAAATGTCTTGTAAATATTGTAAGTTATCTAGAGTGTAGTAAGTAATTAATTATTCACATCACCGGTGCTTGTTTGGATTCATCGTGCATGTGTACGAGGTGTACAGACATCGCACTATCGTGTGTCTCCCAGTGATGAACGCCTTCATTATTTTCATAGGAATTGTGTGCCTTCCTCCTCCCACCTCTCAGCATTCTCAGCCAGACCGACGTATTCCGGGACCAATTGGAGAAGACATCTAATCTCGGATATTCTCTCTCAATACATCAGCCTTGTCAGGAGGGATGTATCTGCTGGCTTCTGGAGGAAATTAGGTAAATACCAGTCTGACAAAAATGATTTTTACAGTAAAGACAAAACAATAATTCATGATCTTCCTGCTATTGTCTCAAATATGTGACAGTTTTTCTTTCAGGAGCTGCTGCTGTTCCATGTAAATCAGTAGCTTGGTGCCCATGTATGTAAGGGTCTGAAAGGCGAGCTTGTTTGATTGGAGGTCAGAAGCAGCATTCTGTCACATGATTCGCTCCAAAATTACCCAGAAACCACCCTGTTACGACCTCAGCTGCTGAGTCCACGGGCTGAACTGAAGGGGGTCCCCCAATCCCCATTCTGACATGCTCCTGTTTTTTTTTTCCCTTCAGGCATTAGGTCGCATAGCATAATTTGTATTTCTGTTACTATTCACGTTTCATTCTTGTGTTTTATTTTTTGTAGTATTGCATCCTGTACTCTGATTTGCTCTAAAGGTCTATTTCTAGTCCTGATCCTCTGCAGGTCAGGGATCAAACAGCAGCCATTTCCCCCTTACAACCCGAGGATGTTTTCTTAGCAAGGAGCCCAACAGGAATGAGTCCCCTGCCGCCCATTGTCTGTGGTCTGTGGGGCCTCTTCCTTGTGTTCCTCATCATGAGACCCCAGTCATTTTGTGCGTTGAGGGTTTTTCTGTGAACAGGGTCATATTCATCCATTTGCAGCGCTGAGGTTGTGTTCACGGCTCAGCCCATCCTCTGCAGGTCATTCTCATCAACATACCCGTCACTGACATCGCAAGGCGATCATCCTCCTTTCGGCAGTGGCACCTGGGGGGCAGGAGAACTACCTGCCCTTTGAACCGCAGAAATGGCACCACTCAGCACACCTTAGACCTTGTTCCGGCTTATCAGTTGGATGGATGTCCTGCTGAACTTGGGTTATGATGGGCAGATATTATTTAGAGACTGTGGTATAAGGGGGAGAGTCTGGGGTTGAAGGGGGGGGGCTGAGATGCCAAATAGATGTGTCATCTTTTAGATGAAAATATTGAGAGGCCAAGGGCCCTGAATGAAAATAAAAATCAATCACAGAAGGGTTACGGAGGATGAGGTTTGGCTGGAGCAGAGGGCAGGACGCGGAGCAGCAGCTCCTCTATCACTGGCTTGTTTTGACTGGATCTGACCTTGTTTATAGCTCCCATGTTCAGAGGAGCAGTTCTGAAGTCATGGCAGCCATCTGTACATTTTTGATTAATATCTCTGTGCACTTAAAGACTTCTGCCCACATTACAATCCTATCCAATTACTTCTGCGCGTCTGAGATAGATTGGCACAGCAGTACAGGGGCTGGGAAAGGTCCCTTTATAGAAACATTTTAAAAGGTTGTTTTGACATTAAAGGGTTTGAGGGCAAGCAGATGATTGTGGGGGGGGGTGATTGTGGGTCATTTGACAATGTTTTTGTCTTTCAGGACATTCAGTTTTAAATAGGATGCAAGGGGGCAGCCACAGCGGGGGAGGCTATTATGTGGTGGGCCACATGTGATGTGGTGGTGCAGCAGTGCATTGTGGGCCACATGTGATGTGGTGGTGCAGCAGTGCGTTGTGGGCCACATGTGATGTGGTGGTGCACCGGTGCATTGTGGGCCACATGTGATGTGGTGGTGCAGCAGTGCATTGTGGGCCACATGTGATGTGGTGGTGCAGCATTGTATTGTGGGCCACATGTGATGTGGTGGTGCAGCAGTGCATTGTGGGCCACATGTGATGTGGTGGTGCAGCAGTGCATTGTGGGCCACATGTGATGTGGTGGTGCAGCAGTGCATTGTGGGCCACATGTGATGTGGTGGTGCAGCATTGCATTGTGGGCCACATGTGATGTGGTGGTGCAGCAGTGCATTGTTGGCCACATGTGATGTGGTGGTGCAGCAGTGCATTGTGGGCCACATATGGTGTAGTGGTGCAGCATTGCATTGTGGGCCACATGTCACCTGGGCCACATCACACCCTACAGGGCAGGTCCCTGAGCAACTATCTATGTCTTGATGTGGTTAATGGAAAGGCGCCATATAATCCAAGAAGATGAAAAGGAATAGATGGGATCCAGTGCAAACTTTGTTCAAAGGAGGAGGTTTGTACACATTAGCGTTGAGGTGATGTTCATGAGGTGGTCCCCTCCCACTTCCACACCATCTAACTCACCTTGATGGCCAAGCAGCACAGCCGGCACTCCTCTGAAAATGTCACATGACGGTAACTTTCACTCATGATTTGATACGTCACTACACCACATGACACAAAAATTCACGGTTACTCTGCAACGCAGTCAGTTCTTGTACAGTACGTTTAGCTCCTGTGTGGTGCTTTCAGAGACTCACAGTGTTTTTAGGACCTGTGTATTTCTGCATGACGTTTTTAGACGATGTGTAGTGTATCAGTCACGACATTGCTTGCGGTTGCTGTTTTAAAACTGAAGCACTTTAGTGCTGTTACTGCATCATGAAGCACTTTAGTACTGTTACTGCATCATGAAGCACTTTAGTACTTTTACTGCATAGTACTTTCTGACACTGTAATTTTACTGTATTGCAACTTCACACACTAGTTATATATGATTTCCTTTAAAGGTACAAATCATGAGAGTATTCTTAATATAATTAATGAAAATCTGCAGGTGAATTCTAAACCAAGCCATTACATGTGGTGATTCTGTAACGTTCCATAAATCTGAAGTTTTTCTCCTCGGTGATCTTGTACAGCTGCTTTTGACTCTTTATTGCCAGAAACCAAACCACCAAAACTTTATTTTTTTTCTTTTAATCCGCTCGTGAGGTCATCCCCACCACGCCTGTGTTTTTCAGATTTCATTTTCTTTTTGATGTAAGTTTTATTACTTTTTAACAAAACAAAGAAGTGATCTTTAAAAAATGTTTATGAAACACATGTCATATGTATGCCAAATGAGAACACTGGAGCAGTGCTCTACTGATGAGTCTTTTGCGTTTTTATTACGAATGAGCGATCATTCTGCAGAACCCACACGTCCAGTGAGGAAGCTTCTCCAACACAATCAATCCAGAACATCAAAGAACACCAAAGAGCAGCAGCAAACCTCAGCAATAAACCACATCTGCCTTGGCACTGTAACTATATTTAGCACATAAGCAGTATGTTTGCATTTTTATTTTCACACAATTTCCTGGGGTTTCAAATGGATTGTTACTGGACTTAACACAAATCAGTCACTATTAGGATCTGTCCCTCCAAGCATTGTTAATCACAGCAAAGTTCAATATACGACCAACACAGCAAAATGGATTTCAGTGTCAGTCATAATTAAGAGGATTGCTGTGTGTATCAACCACAGTAAAATGGATTTCTGAGTATGTTGATTACACTGAAATGAATTTAAGTCTAAATCAACCACTGGAAAATGGATTTCTGAGTATATCAGTCATACTAAAATGGATTTGTCTACCTCAACCACAGGAAAATGGATTTCTGAGTATGTCAATCACACTAAAATGGATTTAAGTATACATCAACCACAGTAAAATGGATTTATGAGTATGTCATTCACAATAAAGTAGATTTAAGTATACATAGACCACAGTAAAACTGGATTACTGAGTATGTCAGTCACAGTAGAATTGATGCAAGTCTACATCACTGTAAAATGGAGTTTTGAGTATTTCAGTCACAATAAAATGAATTTAAGTCTGTCAGCCACAGTTAAATTGATTTCTGAGGATGTCAATCACAGTGACATGACCATCAGCATATGCCAATCATAGTCAAATTAATTTCAGTTGGATTTAAGTATACATCAACCACAGTAAAATGGATTTATGAGTATGTCATTCACAATAAAGTGGATTTAAGTATACATAGACCACAGTAAAACTGGATTACTGAGTATGTCAGTCACAGTAAAACTGATGTAAGTCTACATCACTGTAAAATGGAGTTTTGAGTATTTCAGTCACAATAAAATGGATTTAAGTCTGTCAGCCACAGTTAAATTGATTTCTGAGGATGTCAATCACAGTGACGTGGCCATCAGCATATGCCAATCATAGTCAAATTAATTTCAGTCTGTGTCAATCATATTGTTTTTGGAGCTATGTGTGCTGGAGGAGGACGACTGAATGCCATGACAACATCGCAGCCATTGGAGCTTAAGAAGATAAGTTCAGAATTCAGTTCAAAAGTCAATAATTCTGGGATGTGTTTTGACCAGCTATTACAACTGAAAGGTCAAATTCAAATAGCCATTGGCCTCTGAGTCAGCAGTTACTCCAATCATATTCACCTGTGATGCTCTCCATTGTTCTAAATTCCAGCAGCTCGCCCAATCACATTCACTCTTCTAATTATATTCCAAAGATAATCTAATGTAACAATATTGCCCCTGACTTGTACTGATCGCTAATCATTGGCCAGGGACATTATGTTCCCCATTGTTTGTGTTTCTAAACCCCTGCAGGTCAAGTAAACATTTTAATAAGCAGCCCTACATTAACCAGAGAATTGGTACCATATGTATCACAGAACCATAATTCAGATGAATTATTAACTGAAAGAACCAATCTATTTCTTATTATAATTATTGTGAAAATCATGTAGAAATTGTGAAAATAGCTTTTTATCAACCAAGAATGCAACTGCTTTTTAAGACGGTGTTTCACTGCACCATTTCCTCTCTATACGGTCTCTGTAATTTCGTTATTTAAGACATTTGTTTCTACTCACATAGTCTTAACTGCTGGAATCTGTAAAGAAAATGTGTAATGAAATGACAGGGAAAATAAACCACAGCCAGTGTCCTGAATTAAAAAAGGGATTCAACACTGAGAAAATGAATGGGGTTTACTGACCAAATCCAATCAGCACTGCCCCCCCAAACCTACAAAACCACAACATGCAGTGAGGTGACATTTAAAACAGCACTGAAATTCACATTGTTACCCTAGCAGTGTGTGTGTGTGTGTGTGTGTGTGAGAGAGAGAGAGAGAGAGAGAGAGAAAGAGTTATGTATCTATTACATTGTGGGGATCAAATGTCTCCACAATGTGATAATAACCTGTCATTTTGACTTTGTGGGGACCATTTTTTTTCAGTCCCCATAGGGTAAAATTCAGTTTTATAAAAATCTGTGACATCAATCAAAAACCTAAAACTGCCAAAAATGCCTGTATATGTGTGCCTGTATATGACTGTGCGTGCCTGTATATGACTGTGCGTGCCTATATATGACTGTGCGTGCTTGTATATGATTGTGTGTGCCTGTATAGATTCTTCTGTCTTTCTTCTACAGTGAAATAGCCTGGATATTCAAGCCATTCAATCTGATTTTTGGCTTTTTGTTTTTTTGTATTTTGTCCTGATTCTTGCCGCATACAGTATGACATGCTGAATACAGACCTAATTAGCTCTCTAAGTCTTGCTTCTTTGATGAAATAAAGCCAGACGCACAGACACACACACTGACGTACATGCAGAAACTGGCAGACACGTCCGTGCACACACGCGGACGCAGTCCAACACGCACACACACGCCAAACTCGCCGTGAGATGGTGGGAGGCGGAGCCATGGCACGTGGTTGGATTAGGGTGAGCTCCCGCGTTGCCATGCCGATTGATCATCAGCTCCACGCCTACAAATGCCTCAAATAAGGAATCCATGCTGATTCTACCTGGGAAAAGCGGCACTTCAGTACACTCAGCTCTGTGGGTTCAGGAGACTGAGGGGATCTTTCCGGAAGACATGTTTATCACAGTAATACATTAATATTACTTTTGCACCGTTGAATTAAAACAAAGATGTCTTTTCCATGCCTTTTTGATCCATTCAAAGGAGTGTTTTCCCAGTTTTCCTTTCGTTTCACTCTGATATCGTGGTGTCCTGACCCTCTCCTCTGTTTTCCTGTCCAGAACCCGTACTCTTTCACAGACACGCAGGCTCTTTGTTCTGCAGTTATGGGAGGACTTTCTGGCCCATGTCTCACTGCACATGTCTGCCAAGAGGGAGCTGGTCTGCGTCCTGCTTCATACCCACTGCTGGCTCATTCCAGCTTCCCTCTCAGCTGCTGGTCTGCGTCCTGCTTCATACCCACTGCTGGCTCATTCCAGCTTCCCTCTCAGCTGCTGGTCTGCGTCCTGCTTCATACCCACTGCTGGCTCATTCCAGCTTCCCTCTCAGCTGCTGGTCTGCGTCCTGCTTCATACCCACTGCTGGCTCATTCCAGCTTCCCTCTCAGCTGCTGGTCTGCGTCCTGCTTCATACCCACTGCTGGCTCATTCCAGCTTCCCTCTCAGCTGCTGGTCTGCGTCCTGCTTCATACCCACTGCTGGCTCATTCCAGCTTCCCTCTCAGCTGCTGGTCTGCGTCCTGCTTCATACCCACTGCTGGCTCATTCAGGCTTCCCTCTCAGCTGCTGGTCTGCGTCCTGCTTCATACCCACTGCTGGCTCATTCAGGCTTCCCTCTCAGCTGCTGGTCTGCGTCCTGCTTCATACCCACTGCTGGCTCATTCCGGCTTCCCTCTCAGCTGCTGGTCTGCGTCCTGCTTCATACCCACTGCTGGCTCATTCCGGCTTCCCTCTCAGCTGCTGGTCTGCGTCCTGCTTCATACCCACTGCTGGCTCATTCAGGCTTCCCTCTCAGCTGCTGGTCTGCGTCCTGCTTCATACCCACTGCTGGCTCATTCCGGCTTCCCTCTCAGCTGCTGGTCTGCGTCCTGCTTCATACCCACTGCTGGCTCATTCCGGCTTCCCTCTCAGCTGCTGGTCTGCGTCCTGCTTCATACCCACTGCTGGCTCATTCCGGCTTCCCTCTCAGCTGCTGGTCTGCGTCCTGCTTCATACCCACTGCTGGCTCATTCCGGCTTCCCTCTCAGCTGCTGGTCTGCGTCCTGCTTCATACCCACTGCTGGCTCATTCCGGCTTCCCTCTCAGCTGCTGGTCTGCGTCCTGCTTCATACCCACTGCTGGCTCATTCCGGCTTCCCTCTCAGCTGCTGGTCTGCGTCCTGCTTCATACCCACTGCTGGCTCATTCCGGCTTCCCTCTCAGCTGCTGGTCTGCGTCCTGCTTCATACCCACTGCTGGCTCATTCCGGCTTCCCTCTCAGCTGCTGGTCTGCGTCCTGCTTCATACCCACTGCTGGCTCATTCCGGCTTCCCTCTCAGCTGCTGGTCTGCGTCCTGCTTCATACCCACTGCTGGCTCATTCCGGCTTCCCTCTCAGCTGCTGGTCTGCGTCCTGCTTCATACCCACTGCTGGCTCATTCCGGCTTCCCTCTCAGCTGCTGGTCTGCGTCCTGCTTCATACCCACTGCTGGCTCATTCCGGCTTCCCTCTCAGCTGCTGGTCTGCGTCCTGCTTCATACCCACTGCTGGCTCATTCCGGCTTCCCTCTCAGCTGCTGGTCTGCGTCCTGCTTCATACCCACTGCTGGCTCATTCCGGCTTCCCTCTCAGCTGCTGGTCTGCGTCCTGCTTCATACCCACTGCTGGCTCATTCCGGCTTCCCTCTCAGCTGCTGGTCTGCGTCCTGCTTCATACCCACTGCTGGCTCATTCCGGCTTCCCTCTCAGCTGCTGGTCTGCGTCCTGCTTCATACCCACTGCTGGCTCATTCCAGCTTACCTCTCAGCTCTGAGATATACTGCGATTTCAGATTTTCATTTATTTAAGCTACTGCTCCAGACTCCTGGGGGTCTATGTATGTATTGACTTAAAAATACTCTCATGAATGAACTATAATTTATAAACTTTATATGTTAGGACCCATTGAAACCAAGACAATGTCTGATGAAAACTCCACCTGGCTTGTAATCATTTATTTTTCCTGTCGCTTAGGTTGTGCTGCTGTCATTTGTGGGTCTGTGCTCCGTCACGTCCCAAAGTTACAGAATCTGATTTTGCCGTCATGTGACTAATACAGCGACGACGCCCCGCTGCACCCTGGGACTTCGGCTTCTGGTGGCATCGCTTGACCTGTCAGCACATGCGTTTATTTGCACACGTGAAACACGCGGCGGATGCCGAGGCTCCAAGGAGGCTGACGTCAGGCCACAAGCCCCCATATTCGCCTGTAAATAGTTGCTATTATTCGGGAGACAGAGACCGTGAATGATGGCCCGTCTCTCCTGACATCATGATCTGCCTGCTTAAGTTAGAAAGCAAAGCTGTTTGCCTTCCTGTCCTTCCCAGAGAGTCGTGGTTAAATGATTCGGTCCCGGCGATCTGTAACAGGCAGGTATTTTTAGGGGTTTATCCATTGCCTGCTGTGATTTTGTGTGTGGGGGGGGGGGGTGCTTTTTAAGTGCAATGCCATCCTAGGGAGCGTGTGTACCATGTAAGCCTTGCCTTTATTCTTTGAACAAAAGCATCAAATATACAAATAAATGCAAATGTAAGTGGATGTGATGTGTACTGGTGGTGGAGAGGACTGGCAAAGGTGCTTTGTATTGCACTTTAGTTTTATTTTTTGGTTGATTGAGCACTAATTGTGACCTCCAGACCCTCCACTCTGGTGGTAGAAGCCTGTGAAACAGGGGTGGGTTGAAGCCGCCCCCCCCCCGCACCTGTAACTATCTGATAGTAACAGGAAATTAGTCTGTTCTGTGTGTGGGAGAGAGACTGCGGGAGTAACACAGCTGTCAGGGGTCACAGTGTGTTTGTGTTCTGTCACTTTCGCATTTCATTCACATTTCATCCCAATAAATTTCCGGGTTCCTTTTGCCAAAAACCTCATGTCTTACAGATCCCACGGACCCACAGACCCATGGACCGACGGACCCACGGACCCACGGACCCACAGACCCACGGACCCACGCCTAAAGAAGAATACAGTCTCTGTGCAAATATTTAGTCACGTTTTTTTACAGTGTTTGAGAATTTTAATGCCCTTAATTGCCTGTTGTTGCCCCCTCCCCATTGCCTTTATTTCTCATCTCTCACAGAAATGCTCCCCAAGGCCAAAGCCTGGGAGGGACTGGGAGGGTGAGGGAGTGATGGGGAGGGTGAGGGAGGGACGGAGAGGGTCAGGGAGGGTGAGGGAGGGTCCGGCGTGTCGTTGTGGAGGCCAAGGCCTCATTATCAACATCAACTCTAGTCACAACCAGCTTATCATACAGGAAAAAGGAAAGCCTCCTCAAAATAAAATACATTATTACTGAGTGGGACGATTTCACTTCCTATGCCCTTGAACAAAATAATGAAACTTAATCAGGCAGTGGCTCTTTGTCGCCCTCTGCTGCTCCAATGTTTAATTACCTGTGGCAGCCCTGAGTCTCCCTGCAGTGAAGCTGCATCTCAGGCCTGCTCCTTGCTTGCTTCACTGACTGCCTCCTTCCTCGGGAGCAGGCCTTCGCATGGGGCCGACGGCGCCGCGCGCTCTGGGCCAGCCCTGGAAGCCAGTCGCCGATCAGCTTGACTGAGCTAACGGTCGGGCCCGTCTGGACCATGGGACAGTCTGGGGGCCCGCATGTGGACGGTGCCCCGCTGTGGCTGACGAGAATCGCGGCGTTCACGCTGCGCCGGCCCCCGTCTGCCATCGCTGCCAATCGCGCTTATGGAAATGGAGCCACGAGAAAAGAAGCAAACTAACATCAAAGGGAAAACAAAGTTAGAGAGGGACGGCAGGCGGAAACGACGGAGCGAATCAAAACGACGGCACTGGCCTCTAAAATAAGCCGCAGACGGGGCACTCAAGGACTCAGCCATGCATAATTAACGGGAGGCTGCAGATTGGCGCCCGACGGGGGGGTGGGGGGTGGAGAGGAAGCGCTCGTTAAAGGACAGTCAATTAAGCATCTCGCGGATGAGCGGGGGCCTCTGGGTGTTAACATATTCATGGGCCAAGCGAAGGAACACCAGGACGAGTCGGGAGGGCTTGGCAGCCGCCGTCACGAGCACAGAGCACGCCGTACACACACACACACGCGCTCGCGCGCGCGAGACGGTTTACCTATCCTTATGGGGACATAATGTCCCCATAACATGATAAATATCCATTTTTTTTCCTTTATGGGGACCAGTTTCCTGGTCCCCATAAGGGAAAACTCTATTTTATAAAAATCGGTGACTGCTATGAAAAAACTAAAAATGCAAAAACTCTTGTATTTTGTTAGGTTACTTATGGTTATGGTTAGGGCAGGGTAGGGGTTAAGGTTGTCATAGTTAGCGTTAGCATTTTTCCCATTGAAATGAATGAGCGGTCCCCATAAGGATATATTTACCCTACATTTGCGCACACACACACACACACACACACATGCTCCTTACCGACACGCACAGACTGCGTGCACTGAGTCAGAGTCATGCTTGTGTTATTTTTTCAAAAATGTCCCCGATTTTTCCCTCCCGTAAGCCCCCCCCCCCCCCAAGCGGAAGACACGCACGGTGACTCGGCGGGAGGGGGCTGTCACACTGTCACACGCCCCCTCCAGATCAGCGCGTCTGGCAGCCACCCGCTTCCTAGCGCTTGTACAGCAGTGCCTCTCGCCTGACTCTATCCGCGGCGCCGTGAGGCCCGGTGGGCTGAGGCCGTCTCAGCTGCTCCTCCATGGTTCACTTCTACATACTGTAGTCAGCTGGGGATTCCGTGGGCCACCCTGCCGGCAGAGTGCGGCTCCAGGCCCTGCGCTCCACGTAGGAGACACCGCGCTTCCTTCTTCTGTTCCAGGATTCTCCACCATGCTCCTCAGGACCATCAAAGCCATCACTCAGCACATATGCCAGGTAGACACCCCACAAACTGGTCACTGATTTCAGTTCAATTTAATTTTATACAACGTCTTTCACAATACAGTCACCCCAAGGCAATTCATCACTGTGTCATTTATACAGTATGGTCCATGAAGCATGGAAGAGGGACAGAAATAAAGCCAGAAGACAACAGACTGGCTGCCAAACCCTCCCCCCCCTCCCCCAAAACCGAGATTGTAGAATACGAGGAAAATGGCCCTAGCTGTTAACTGTGTTCATGGCTGTAAATTACTGGGTAGATTTACGCCAGGAGATCGCTGGCTGCTTGCACGGTGTCACGGTCTGTAAGCGAGGTCAGGATTCACGCACAGACCACGATAACGTCCACAAGCCGCTTATAAGGTCATGAATCAGACACACAGAGCATATTTCAGCTCGGACGTGTACCTGATGTAATGGTGTTCGTTTCGTGAAGGACACACGGTAAATAGCTGACGCACCAGTCTGCAAAAGAATGGGGGCATGAAGATCAGGTAGGGCTGAGACCAACACAACGCCACAAGCAAACAGCGCCAGTCTGCCAAAGAATGGGGGCATGGAGATCAGGTAGGGCTGAGACCAACACAACGCCACAAGCAAACAGCGCCAGTCTGCCAAAGAATGGGGGCATGGAGATCAGGTAGGGCTGAGACCAACGCAACGCCACAAGCAAACAGCGCCAGTCTGCCAAAGAATGGGGGCATGGAGATCAGGTAGGGCTGAGACCAACGCAACGCCACAAGCAAACAGCGCCAGTCTGCTGGGACACAGTCAACTCTTTGCCCATCCTTTTTTTTTTAAAAGAAATTGCATTGCATTAAAACTGAACAATTTAATGGGCAAAGTATGAGTGAATGTATCATGGTCTTAGTCAAGAGAGGAAACGCCATTTTAGCAATAAATGTAATGAAAAATGAAAAAAAAATGACATTTTGAAGAAATTCATGCTCACAAAAGCAACAGGAGTGCCATCTGTCTGGAATTTTAAAATACCAGATCGCCATCTGCTGGTAATTATTACACAGACTTGCAGATACATCCACATCCATATCAGATGATATTACATCCACATGGGTGCAAATGCTAAGAGAACTTCATAAAAACTTTCAAAAGTCCCTTCTGTGTAGGAAGGCATGTTCCCTTTCGTGGAGTCATGCATAGAGCTCAGTGTATGATTTTATATTTAACTCTCAATCTCTCCATCTAACCGTCCCATGCTAAAGCTACATATTCTTAAATTTAAACATATTTATTGCGGTTGTATTTATTTGCTGACTCATCGTTTTATTTCTATTATTTTCTGTACTGTTTTTCGCTGTGTTGTTTTAAATGTATTTTTGCATTGTACTGTGTTTGCTGTGTCTGGCTGCCCTATAATCTACCATATTCGGGATTCAAGATTCTTAATTTGTCATGTACATAGTTTTACAAGTAGATCATGCAGTGAAATGTGCACCTGGTCACTCTGAAGAAGATAGAATATATAGAAGATATACAGTGTGCCTATGTTTAACGTGCAGTGCATCCATGTACATTAAAGTGCAGTGTGCAGTGGTGTTTGTGTACTGAACCGTAGTCTGAGTCTAGTGAGTGACAGCAGGTCGAGTTTAGATATAATTTTACCAATTTTTATTCTGTAAGGAGCAGTATCAGGAAACAGGGTTGACACCCAAGGTGCACGGCATTATGGGTTAGTCTGGTGTTAAAAAAAACGTATAATATGATCACTTGATGTAATGTATGATCATTATATAGGACTTTTTGCTGCTGTCATGGTCTGGCATCCCATCCAGGGTGTCCCCTGCCTCAGACCCAGGTCTGCCTGGGACAGCCTCTAGGTGGCAGTACACGCTGGTGTACCAAAACCTTTTCAAGGATTATTTTCAAGTTTTATTAACTTTTAAAATAAATAAGTAATTTAGGGTGCTTGCAGTGGACAGAGCTGCGGTCTACGGACAGCTCCCAGCGTGAAATATGTCATTCAGGGTGCTTGCAGTGGACAGAGCTGCGGTCTACGGACAGCTCCCAGCGTGAAATATGTCATTCAGGGTGCTTGCAGTGGACAGAGCTGCGGTCTACGGACAGCTCCCAGCGTGAAGTATGTCATTCAGGGTGCTTGCAGTGGACAGAGCTGCGGTCTACGGGCAGCTCCCAGCGTGAAGTATGTCATTCAGGGTGCTTGCAGTGGACAGAGCTGCGGTCTACGGACAGCTCCCAGCGTGAAATATGTAGATCCACTCTTTAGGTTAATGACATGAATGGCAGCCGAAGTTACGTTGCCCTGCATTATGTGCTCTGAGTTACTTAACGGAGCTTGATATTTAATATGCTGGCAAAATCACGTGAAATGTCCATTCATGCAGCCGTGCCTAATCACCGATGCTGTAAATCATCAGGTTTTGTCTCTCGAACCCCAGGCGACAAGCCCAGGACTCTCCCGTCCAATCATAGCCCTTCATAAAGATCGATGCCTTTTTTATTTTTCTGTTGCCCTTGTGCTGAAGCCAGAATAACAGCCACTGTTGTTCCTCCCTACCTTTTTGTTAAACCTGTACCCAGATAATACCCCCAGTTTGCCCCCCCCCCCCAATTTACCATGTTGCGTGTGTCTTTGTCATCACGGCCAAAGCGAGTCTTACAGTCCCCACCCACCAAGGCATTAGGGATCTCTCCAGATAAGGCCGGACACAGTCAGGCGTCCAGTGGACCACGGTCACCATAATGGAATACAGGGTTTGAATGAAATGAGCAGCCACAAGCCAATTTAAGAGAGGTTTATTGTGTTTTGTGTGTTTGGATTTTTTCACGTGGAATTGTTCCATCTCCAGCCTGATCTGCTCAGTGTAGATCTTCACACATCTTTTAACTGTGTGAATTTTTGGATTTTGGATTAACTGGAGAGAACTAGTAAATCACCTAGAGAATTCGGCAGGTACAAGGGCGTAACTTTGGCTGGAACATTGGGCGGTTGAGGGCTCCACCCATTACAAGGGAAACATGGTTATTTGGGGGGTTGTATTAGCTGGTTTTGCTTTATTGGGGGGGCTACAACCCCCCCATCCCCCACGTAATTTACGCCCATGAGCAGGTACAAGCTGCTTCAGATGTTGTAGAAGAAACCGGATGTTTGTTCTCGAGGTGTCAGTCTAGGGCAGGGGTGGCCAATCTTATCCGCAAAGGGGGTGTGTGTGTGTGAGTTTTTGCTGCAGCTCCCTAATTAAATTACTAATTAGAGGACTGATTGGCTGAAGAGTCCTCACACTTGGGTTTGAACAGCTGACCTACAGGTTATCCCAAAAACCTGCACACACACCGGCCCTTTGCGGATAAGATTGGCCACCGCTGGTCTAGGGAGACTCTGAGATCCACAGAAACCATCTAGGAGGTCAGCTTTCCAGGGGGGGGCATTGGCAAATATGTAAGATCATGTCGATCATGTTGGTCATGTTGAGCTGGCGGCTAAGAATTCATTCCACTGTTTGGCCAGGGAAGGTCTTTCTAGCTTAAATATCAGAGGGCAGTGACAGCGAAGAGAGGTCGACGGCGTGGATAAAGAGGGGTTACTAGGCTGCTTAGCCAAAGTGAAATATTTAATGGGTAGAAAACTGAACTTTAATTGCAAGGGAAGACCTGATTTTGACCTTTGTCAAGGAATATAATGATATAAAATGAGGAGAAGAAGCCAGCAAGCTGAGAACCATCAAGGTGAATCATCAACGGTGACCTGTCAAACAGGAGTGCATTGAGAAGGTTGGCTATTTCATCTATAAAATAGCAAAGACCTGGTGATGAATTACCAACCCAACTGAGTGGTATAACAACAGCTGTCACCTGATTTTCTGAGGAAGAAATAGACCGATAGATAAGAGATGATCTTGGGAACCAAGTGTGACATACAAATAAAGTAAAGGCTACCCAGTCCAAGGAGTCGGGGCAGGGGGGAACTGGGGTCTCGCCGACGGGCCTGCAGGAGAAGCTCTTGGTCGGGTCTAAGAACGTAGCAGACCCTTGAAATAGCATTAGCATTTACACCTTGAGGTCAGATAGCCAGTGTGATGTCAGGGGGTTGACTTTTATGTATAGGTTCATGCTTTTAGATGTGCAAGTATTGCGTGGTAACTTCCTTTATGCTATAAATCTGTCACCCATGCAGCTGCCATAATAGCTTATATCCAGCATGAAGAGGTTTTAATCACCTTCACAGCTGATCCGGAAACTCACTAGTAAACACTACAGTAGGGCTACAGAGTTATTTCCATCCATCCCTCTATCCATCCATTTTCTGTACCCGCTTGACATATTCAAGGACGCGGGGGGTCCGGAGCCCATCCCAGAAGCTATGGGCGCAGGGCAGGGAATAACCCTGTATGGGGCCCCAAGTTATTTATATGAATTAATTTATATGTAGCAGATGCTTGAGACAACACAACATACAAGAGAGCAAAGGTCTGAGACAGAGAAGAGGGTGAAGCAGCATCCCTAGGGCTGCAGTGGCTAAGGGCCTCGCTCGAGAACCAACCAAGATACAGTGACTCTGCTGGCTACAGGACATGAACCCACAACCTCCCAGACACAGATATCTAACCTAGTGAGCTATACACAGTACATTCTTCAGTCATGACCACAGGCCCGATTTCAACCCTCATATTATCGTAAAAGCTATGTGATTCTACGGATTATTAAATCGCAAAAGCGGACAGGAGAGGCAGGACAAACAAAGCAGAGGCAAAAATGTTTGTCCTAAAGCTGTCCGCTGTCCCTAGATGGTAAGGGACCAAGTAGAGTGCAGCAACGACAATGACAGAAAGAGCAGCAGCAAAGGCAGAAAGAGGAGCAGAGGCCTGCCAAGTCCTGTGTCTGTGCTGATACTGCACTGGCCTAATTATACGCTCTCAGAAACACTCAGTGTGTCTGGGCCCCGGCCAAAGCCGCCGTACACATTATCATGAAACTGGAGCTCTTAGATGCTTCGCTGCAAATCTAAGAATCGGCTTTTATGACCATCAGACTATTTGGCAGACATATGTACTGTTTAATGGTGACTTGTGGCTCTCTGGTAGTCAGCCAAAACTGCAAGCATACTGAGTGCAGACATTGTTGGGCTGCCCCAACGGGGCTGATAGTGGCAAGACACTGGCGCTGTCCGGTGATTGGCTGAGGGCAGGCGCCATGGTGATGTAGACACCTTCGTTAGTGGTGTCATGGAAAGTTCCAAATGCATTCTGGATAGTGAGTATCTGCTTTTGCGAGGTCGGGATGTTCAGGGAAGTTTTTGCTCACCCCAGCTGCACCTCCTCGGGCTAATCCAATTTCCCTGAATTTCAGAAGGCCGCAATGGACAGTTTCCTGTTTGTTGCTTTTTAAGTGTATTGGGGTCACACGATAGCTTCATAAAGCGACACAGGAAATCGTCAGGACAAATAAACAGCTGCAGATAGACTTTATTATGATGCTGTACCAGCCAGCTAGAATATCTGCTTTCCACTGTGCTTTAAGCCCTGCTCTAATGTTACTGGAAAATATACGCTGGGAAGTATTCCAGAGGAGACACTTCAGCAGAAATGGAGCCTTCTTTTTACTCTTCATTATATTTTCCTGCTGAGCACAGACCAGATGAACTCAGTTCACGAGATGCATGTTTAAAAATGTACCTGGGCTTTCCTCCAGGGGGCGGTGTTGTTAAGTTTAAGAGACCACACTCTGGAGCAGACAGGCATCTACAAGAATATGTTGCTACAGGCACCAGTTAGTGAGCAAGACAAAGGAAGGGCTCTGTGTGGGAGAGAACAGCCTCAGATGAGGTGCAATCTGCGTGTGGAAGAGCGCAGACTCCCTACATTATAACCATAGAACTCTAAGTCAATCTTTTTAGACCAAATAAGAGGTCTTCTTAAAACTTCCGTAAAAGATTAATATGTAAATGTAAAATTGTCATGTTTGTTTGGATCTCAAATTTGACAAAAAGTAACAATCATTGTGACTAAATTACAATGAAGAAACAGTGATTAAATGAAAATGTGTGACTCTTGTATCTTGTTTAATGAGTGACTGATTCATCTACATGTTGGGCACGCGATGGACTGCACTGCAGACATATGTTAACACTGCACTGTAGGATTCAGTTTAGCTTCTCCAGCCAATTAATTTTAAACTGTGGTGAGTTCACGTAGAATCTCGACAGTTGTGATGTGCAACTTGTGCAAGAACACCCTTTTTGTGTTGACTTCCTGGAATAGGGTTCAGGCTGTAAGTGCCCATGGACTGGATACATGGTCATGAGGGGTAAATCGATGAACGTTTTGCATTCCCAACTACGAAGCTGAATCTGAGCACAAAGCTAAATAAAAACGAAGGCTACGGCTGGCAGACTATATTCCAGCCATGTGTCCGTATCTCATCGGCAGCCTTGACCCCCTTTGTGCTGCTGTTGTAAGGTCATGCCCCACAGGGTTTCCTGCTCTCCGGAGAGTCAAGAGAGGCATCCTCGCTTGGACCAAGCTCAATATTACAGTGACAGGCAGAAGCCCCACCCACTGCACCTCTCCTGTATTCTGATTGGCCGTTAATCCAAGAATGCCTATCCACAGTGCCTTATGTTCTGTAGCGTCTGACCTGAAAAAAGGAAGCCTAAGCCAAACCACTGACTACTCTGGGTTTTGGGTTCCTGGTGCCGTAGAGGATTATAAAGGCAGTCTTGCGGCTTCTGCAGTCTGACCTGAAACACGCTCACAGACCAGCATCAGTGTGTCATCCTGTTCAGGTGGAAAATGGTCTTTGAATCCTTGGTGAACAGTGCTTTAACATCTTAAAAGATCGTGCAGCAAAACCATATAATATCCTGTCTGCCTGTAGTCTACTGTCTTTGCACTGTGTGCCTAAGCCGGCATGGCTGCATTTCCGCTGGGGATCGCATAGCCATCGTCAAAGCAGTTGTTTACAGTCATTTCTGCCTAGTTTTCAAATTTCATGGCTCTGCGTGTCATGCTAATGGACCGACATCTGTAGGACTCTGTGTGCTGGGGCAGTAACTTTCACCCTCAGCAAAGGGCACATTTCTCTGTGCCAAGCCATAAAAAGGTAATTGATTAAGAGGGTAGAAAGCAGGAGGATCTGTGCTGCCTGTGTCCTGTAATTAGCTCTGCTTTGTTGGCAGTTTATTGTGGCAGTAAACGTTTGTCCTCTGGGAAATGGCTGAGATGCATCTTGGCTTGTGACCACACTGTTTACTTAGCTCTCTTAAATAGGGAAGGTCCAGGAGGCCAGAACGGCCAATTCGACGGCAGCATTGTCATCACTGTCCTGTTGCTGGACGTCGCTCATATAGCTGTTTACATTTGTCTGAGATACAGAGATTTGTCTTGGCCACATGGGTCTGGAGATGGTGGTGGCTGTGGTCGATCTCGAGCCCAGCGGCATCAGCACGCCCAACCACACCGAGTGGGTGTTAAAGAGGATTGTGGTCAGTGCACTTAGAGTTACAAAAAAAGGGATGTTTTGGGGAAAATGTATGCATCACTAGGCAGGCTCAGCTGAGGATTTCCAGGGTGCAATTTTGTGGGTAAAGCGTGAGGCTCACTGACAGCGGCGGGCCGTAAGTCTCCTAACACACTGGCACCGTAAGTTTTGGGGGTGGGATCTAAGACCACAGCACTGCCGTCACAAGGAGGACTGAGGGTGGGGCCACATGCTTTAGTCCCGCCCACAGCATGGGTTTTCTGTGGGCTAGGATTAAGACTTACTGAAGCAAAATACGTCTCAACAGGAAACGTGTCCTGATGCCAGGATATGCTGCAACAAACCCAAGACACCAAGAGGTGGACATATGAATTTCAAAGGAATTCCTTTTTCTGTAATAGGTATAACTTTCTGTCTTATGTTTAATCGACGGCTCAGCAACCAGCGAAGCAGGCAGAACTGACTCTGTAAGACCCAAAGTGAGGGTGCAGGTCTGAGATGTTGGCAGGTAGGGGGTATAAAATGCCCCGGAGCAGCACCAGGATGGAGGAAGGTATGCAGGGCAGGATGGGACAAGCTTCCTGCTCTCAGACGGGCTGCCGTGGGATCAGGCAGGACGCTGGGGTGTGTTGGCATGGAGGAATCTGCCTTACCAGAGGCATAAGAGCCCATTGGAGTGGATGTTAGGGGAGCAAAGTCGCTGCTTCTCTGCTGGTACGCACAAGTCACGCACATCAGGCACACAGGCGAGCCAGCGGCCGTGGCCCAAATGAAGACGGTGGCTGCCATTTATCCTCAGAATCACCGTAAAAACTGTCACATGCGGCCAGTGTGAACCGACATCACGTGAGCTGCCTTTGTATTATTAGCAGGGCTCTGGTAAAGCCTCCCCACCCCCACACCCCCGGCCAGACTAGCTCTCCGTGTAGCTCCTCAGTCAGGCGCTGGGTAAATGTGCAGCAGTGGAGCAGACTAAGGAGAAGAAGTTTCTTGATACACGGGCTCTATTCTGCAGACCTCAGCTCAGAGCTCAGGGTCGGACAGCTCGGTCCCAGCCGCACCCTGTACGAAAAAGGCAGGGTGAGAAAACAAAAAGCATTCAAACACATACATGACGTACAAACGGTGTGGCCCAAACACACCACTACACTCTCTGTGAGGGCGCCAGCCCCTTAGGACCTCTGGGAAGGCTGTGGAAGCTACTCTATGTGAACCGATACCTGTCATGGCCACTCTGAGGATGGTGTGATGTCCAGACCATCACACAGCCTCCACAGAGAAAGATCCTTAGCATCTTCTGAGAGCTTCAAAGAAACAAACACCCGAGAGTGTAAACAGGGCAGGAAGACAGGAAGCAGAATCTGTGAGGAGCCCAAGCAGAGAGAGAGCACTGCTTTAAGATTTATGGTTACCACTGCTATTTGGGCTAAATTATAGCTACTGAATAATGCAGCCCTGCACGCTTTGGCATTATGTAAGGCCTTGATCTTCAGCATTTTGTGTGCAGACCTGCCCTCTAAAACAGCCCTTTGCTCTCCTGTAATGACAAAGCCTGCCTAGCGATTTCAGTCGCCGTGGCTTATGCCGCTGCTGTGGCAAAGGTGAAAATGAAATTCCCCCCGCCGATGGAGCGGGAGTGAGCGGTGTGCACCTCCTCACCACTAATGAGCTGGCTCCCCGCTCCTCCTCAGCCAGTGACGCGGACTCCCTGTGTCCACAGGCGATGTCCAGCTGCCTCGCTGCCAGGCCCTCTGATGCTGGTTTATGACAAGATGGGGGAAGGGGGGGTTCATTATCACTCTCCCCCACACCTCAAGAAAACGTCAAGTAGCGTGACAAGGTGTCGGTCATGTGGCTGACCTGAGACAGAGAGAGCAAGTGCCAAGACGATGCGAAAGGATACGAAGATGAGCATGAATTCTTCTTTAACGTGAATCGATGGCGCTGTGAAATGGCCCATTAAATGCGAGTTTCCTCCTGAGGATGGGGGGGTTTGGTTTGCTTACATTAGAGACTCGTGCTGGGATGGAGGCCAGTTGTCATCGACGTCCCCCCCCCACCCGCCCCCCCCAAGCTACCGTGCATTTTCATCGCTCATGGTCTCTCTATGACTGTTTCCTGAAGGCAGGAAGCACAAACACACAACTTGCGAGCAGCTTCAGGTCGAGGCTGAATTTTCTGCTGCTCGGAAGCCGGTGCGCTCCGGCGTGTCATTAAACTATCGCAGCGCGGCAAAACCGGTAATTACCGCTCTCAGTTGGCGGCTAATGACCCCCGCCGCAATGCGGTTTGTTGTCATTGGATGCTGGCCGTGTCACCTGACCCTTCTGCTTTCAGCCATCCTCCCTAAGACATAAAGGGAGCTTTTTAAGTGCGTCTGATTGAATGACCAAATTGCTGGCGTGTAGAACAGTGTAATGGACCTCCAATGAAACAGGAGATTATCAGCTCAGTGTGTCACGCATTGATTTTTGTGTTTCGTTACTAAACGGCAAGCCTGTCTGAGGTGGCGCGATCACCCGGGGTGCCCTCTACGGAAATCCCACCCGCGCCCACTGCTGGGTTCGGGTCAAGTTTAGCAGATTGAGTTACGTGGTACCTGGAGCCTGAGACTGTTCATCCAGTTATAAAAACAATGTTGCTTGGACTGGACAGCGGGCCTGGAAGGGTCATGTGACCTCCACCCCAGTAGGACTGGCCTTTTAAAAGGCCGGCATGAACGAGGGGTTTAATAAGGCATTGGGTTCCCAAGCCTTATAGGCCACACCCCCCCCAAAATAACAGGTGGTGGGGGGGTGTCATTAGTGCCGTTGGCACATTTTCCCCTCGACTCTGTATATTTGACTGGTTGAGCTTATGGCTGCGATGGAATATTTTTGCATTTTTAAATTTTTATTAACGTACCCTGGAAAATCTCTCACCCACTTGAGGAGGCCCTGTAATGAGGGGGTGACGCTCTGTGATGTCATGGTGTCCCCAGGGTAAAACACGCACTTGCATGTGTCCATTGTGGGTCATTATCATGGGTCAGTGACCACCATGACACCAAATGCGTTGACATTTCCCACGTGAGAATCACCATATCTGTGCCACGGTACCACCTCTTAAAGTACTATGGTAAATAGCACAGGATACTGTGGGACACTCTTACAGCCCGTCCCGATGAGACGCAATACATAAAGATATAACCCTTGCAGTCTTCACTAAGCCAATGATTTCAGAGACTTTTATTTATGACTATTTCGAAGCATGAAAACAGGCGTGGTTGACGTGATGGGAGGGGTTAAAAAAATAAGTAATAATGACCTTCAGTAAATGTAGTTTCAGCAAGCCCTAAAAATAAAAGGGACATTCGTTATGATGGGTTGGTGACAGGGGCTGTTGCCTTGACAACTGTGTCAGACATACGTTCCTTGCATTAAGAGTTTCCTTTAAGAGGCACTGAACCATATAAAAGCAGTGTGTGACACTCATTTATGGGCATACCTGAGCAATCATGCCATCCATGTTGAGCCCACGCACAGCCAAGGCCCCCATGATGACTGCATGCACCATCAGGGCAGCACTGGATTAAACACTATGGGCTTCCCCAAGCCGGGCAGTGTCTATGTGTGTGTGTGGATGGCCCCCACAATGTGTTCGAAACCTGTTATTTTGATGTTGTGGGGACCATTTTTCAGGTCCCCACAAAGATCTCTGAATGCAATCAAAAAACTAAAAATGCCAAATGTGTGTGTGTGTGTGTGTGTGTGTGGTGGGGGGGAGGGGGGGGGGGGGAACCACCACAATAAAAAAATATATACGGTATATATTCTGATATTCTGCAGTTGCTCCAGGTTCTTCATTTACATTAAGATAAAACTGGAGGACTTTGGATTATTATGATTGCTCTATAAAATCTGAGAGTACATTCAAAAATCACTCAGGACTGATTCTTTGGCTTAAATGCATCTGCGCAGTAACGTCCATCGATCTGATTTGATCTGCTAACATTTTAAAAGCGTTCGTGTAACTCTTTTGTGATTTATTTAAATGGATCTAATGGATAAGAGTGAATAAGGTTATATCTGTCTAGGAAATGACACAGAGATTAGTATATCAGCGAGTCATGCCATTACAGAAGGGACTTTTGCCACAAACTAGAGCTGTTTCCCTAATATGGCTCTGTGGGCCACTTGGAAACTTCCTCAGGAAAATTGTCTCAGGGTGCAAATTCTACGCTTTTCCGAATTTTCCCAGTCGGTCCTCAGAAAACAAAAAGCATCCATTGTTGTGGCTATTAGACCCTTTTGAAGGTCTGGTACACTGTAAACTTCCCATTGGACCGAATGATTGGGTTCCTCACTAGACAGCGATGTTGTTCTTTTTCAGATCTTCCTTCCTCACTTCCTCCTTGTTCATGCCGTCATTGCCGCTTCCTCCGTCTCGTGCCGATGTGCGACGACCCAGGTGGGGCTTCCATGACTCTGTCTGCCACCAGAGAGCAGCCTCCTGTCACAGGGCCCACATTTAATCTGGAGTGACAGAAGACGTCCATCAATGACCAAGATGAGACACAAGAGTTCTGAATCGTCCCATAAAGACTGTGTGCACCCCAGGAATGAATAAGGTTACTGGATGAGATTCAGATGAGAAGCGAGGCGCATCATTAGTGATCGGCTTGGTCAACTAGCCATCGTTGCTGACGTATTGTGTGGCAGTTCTTCCGACACAGCAAATACAGATATATGCTGCATATGTTGGCACTTAAAGCCATATTTTTGCAAACAGAATACAGCAGAATTCCAAATGGAATGATTCTTAAGAGAAGCTGAAGATACAGTGTGATTTTACAGGAACTGCAGGGTGGCATCCACCTTCTCCCTCACCACCCAAGGTCTAAGGATACAAGGGCCAGTGGGAAGACGAGGACCTTGAGACTGCATACCTCGAGCATTTCACTGCAGGCCTCTGTGTCCGAGGGCCTTGACACTGCATACCTCGAGCATTTCACTGCAGGCCTCTGTGTCCTTACAGTCTTTTGCACATTCTCCAGAGGTCTGTGGGTTTTCTTTTTCCTGACCTCAGCCCTGCGTAAGACACCCCTCTAGGGGACTGTGAACAATCATCCCTCAAGGGTGCTGAGGTCTGTACCAATTGCTCAATACTAACTGGCATGCCATAGGCACTGGTGCACCGTGATTTTCAATGTCACATTGTTTTGTCTGTTCTTGTTTATGCAGATGTAGATCTGCAGCAGCAGGAGCACGATATCCTGCCTGCCGTGCAGGGCGTCGAGCTAAGGGCCGGGCAGGAAGCTGGCCTGAGGAGATTGGGACGAGGCTGTTTGGCGCTGGGAGTGGGCCCGTTGCGGCGGGTTACATCATCCCCGCAGGGGACGCCTCGCCCGCCGCTCCACTCAGCGGCTGCCATTAGCAGGCCCGCTATCGCATCGATCGCCGTTATCACTGACCAGGCTGGGGCAGGCCGGCTCTCTGCACAGCGCTACAAAGCCAAGGGCCTTCCGGGCTAGCGGCTCTCTTTCAAACGCACGGCATGGAAATCTGGAACGCCCCACGTCTTGGGCAAGCCGTGCCGACATGGTCCCCATGAGAGCATCCGAAAGATTTTAAAGCCCCCCAGTGTGAGGCATTCTTTGCAACAAAGTACTGTTTCACATTTGGTCCAAGCCATTGTCTCCTGCAGGGAACAGTGAAGGAGGGCGTATCTCATGAACTGGAAAGTACGCTGCACAAAAAAATAAGGAACTGCACTGGGAGCAGTTAGACTGGCTCCCGCTCTGTGACCCCTAACATGACCAGGGCCCATCCAGAGGCACAGGACAGTCCCATCGTTGTATTTCTCCAAACTTAGCTTACGAGAGAGACTGTGTTCCGAAAGAATCTCAGCTTGTTTGGAATAAACAAAAGCACTGGGCTTGTACATCTCCGCCATTGCTCTGGAGCGACAAGAACGTTCCTCGATTATCCTGAACAGGATGATGCAGAGCCAGGAGATTATTCCAGGAAGACGCACGGCAAGGGACACCCTGCAATGGATGCCAGTTTGCTATAATCCATCAGTCCTCAAACTTTTTGGACCAAGTACCATTTCTGATCAGACCAAAGCAGCTACGTACCACCTGGGGCCACTCTGAGCTCCACTGGGGCTCCACTGGGGCTCCATGTACTACAGGCTGAGAACCAGTGATATAGACTATTAGGTATAAACCGTAAAACAATTTCAAATATTAACTGTTGCTTAACTACACCGTCCCTTGTGCCTAACAGAACTCAAAGAGCTCAGCAGCTAGAAGCAAATCATCTAATAGGGCATTTGAAAGAAGCTGCCTGCTTGACCCTGGATGTTCTCAGAACAAAAGTAGGACATTTATTTACTATTTTCAGCTTTCCCTCAGTGGAGCGGGATACGAAACATCTCTGACTGGGATATTTTCACCCATCCAAGGACAGTGTGATGAGAAGAATCCATGTCCAGGGAAACTGAAACAGTGTGACCTTAAAGAATATCAAGGGTGCATCAATTCATACAACATCCCTAGAGATGTACTGTTTGTTTGGGGGATGTAAGCGTAGAGAAGTCACCTCAGCTGGTCTGGATGAAGACTTAGCTCAGGAGGATGGACCGATTAGGAACCAGGAGTGGTCATGACATCATGAATAAGATAGGGAGCACCTCTGTTTATGATGCATGAATTCATTTTTTAAACCTTATGCTGGCTGTGAGCAAAATGTGCAATAGTTAAGAAACAAGACAACTCTGTGAAGATTGAACATGATCATCCTGTGAATTGGGTTAGAAGAGAGCAGCATGTGGAGTTATTTTAATTTGCAGCATTAAGTCTAACAAACGAACGCAACTGTAACTTCGGGGAAAACCGCAAATGTGGCACCACATTAACGAGGCTTCGAAGTCAAATGTTGTCAAAAGCACATCACGGTTCAGACCAATTTGAAATATCAGGTCCTTTTCAGAGAATCTTACTATGAAATTCGTTGTCTTATATACATCTACTACTGTTTTTTTCTTTTGCTTAGTTTGCAACTTAAAATGTCACCTCACCAATATATTCAATTAAACTCAGGCTTAACACTTTGATTAAGGGGGCTAGACCAGGCCCCCACCTAAGACTCAAACACAAATAAACAGCATTACAGGAAACCAGTGATTTAGCAGCTATATCCAGGGCCAATAACTGGAACTATAATTTATTTCACAAAATGTGAAAACCATAGACAAAGGAAAGTTGGCTTAGTTACAGACATGAAAAGCATTTCCAAAGACCTAACAGCATGGCACAGCATTTTGAGGGACATACTTTGGTGGCATCCTTAAAGAAGGAATGGGCGACAGTCCAGTTAGCACGCACACGTCACCAGCTCAGAATGAGACAGGGGGTATGGCTGGGGTGTGCTTTGTCTCACTAAGCAGCAACAGAATCTGACAGCATCCGGGACAAGGCTACCACGTTCCTAGCCGTACCTATCCCTGCCAAGAATCAACCAAGTACCTCTGGGGAGATTATTAATGCAGATTATTTACCAACAATGTCATTGGCTGTCATAACTTCAGAGCAACTTTGGCTTTTGTATAGAATAGCTTTATTTAAATACTCATGGGGGAGATTGTATTATTGTCTACCCCATCTTGCTGTCTGAGAGACAAACAAACACATACTGTATACAGGTGAGTGCAAGCTTGGGGGCGGGGGGCGGTCACAGTACTATGTCAGGCAGTGTGCAGCACTGGTGGAACAATTGGGGGACTCGAGCCGGCAACCTTCCGATCAGGAGCACAGAGCCCAAACATGCTAAGCCACAAGCTGTCTCCCCTATTAAAAAGAGGACAAAGGAGCAGTAAATGGCTTCAAACTGCCCATGTTTAAGTACAGAAAAGTATCCCATCCAAGGGGTAACATTTTCTTTGGATTTAATCAGTACTTAAACCGCTTCAGTCATCTGGCTGCAAAGATGTGCTGAAGGGTCAATTACTGAGAAGAGTATCCACTAATCACCCACCATCTTAGTGACCTGTCATTCCTCTGAAGAGATAGCCAACCCAGGATGCTAGCAGGTTAATATACTGCTAAAGCACCATTGCTGTAAATACCAAATCGGAGAATAAATTTTGCTTCTACATAGAGGGTACATATTAATAGAATGATGTCACACATTATCTGAGACAGCAATACTCACACCTTCAAGCTGCTATGGCTAAAGATGCTATGAGTTGAAGAAATGAAAGAATATACCACAAACAAACTGGACAAGGACAAAGAAACAGATGACTTATTCACATAAAGGAAAAACTGAAAAAGGAAAAGAGACATAAAGCTGTTTACTAACTAGCAGTGGTTACATTATTAACAGCCATGACATTGTGGTGAACTGCTGTAGTGCTAGTGATTATTCTGTATTCTGTATCCAGCTTGTCCTTGGAACCAGTCCATGGATAAATACACTTCATGTGAATTTTCCTTTGTTCATTACATTACAGCCTGTCTATCTGCTGGGCCTCCTTCCTGAAAAGTGACACGGTAAGGTAAATCGAGATAAGTTACGTTTCTATTATATACCTCATCAGGGGAGTTTATGTTAACATTTATCTGCTCAGAATACAAATGCCAGAAACACAGCTTAAAGCATGGCAACCACATATGACTAATTAAGGTTTTTCTTGCTACAGTGTTTGCATTTTTCTTGGCCCTGAAAAAATTTCAGTCAAGCTACTATTTGTATCAGGAGATGCGTGGTGAACTGTTCATAAGTAATTCATCACTAACGTGCACATACCGCGCCGGCGTTCGTGTACTTCGATTCGCTCATGGCTTTGAACATGCCGACGTGAATTAAGGGCGTGAGCGAGTAGCGTAAGGTGAGCCGGGGAGCGCGAGCCGGCGGGATTGGCGGGAAGTGGCACCATGCGCAAGAACGCGACTCAGCGCCTCAGACTCGCGCCTGGCGCGCGCGCGCGCGGTAAACGAGCTACGAGCTTCGCGTGGTAAGTCTTTCACGAAGTAGACAGGCTGCGGCGAAGGGGGGGGGGAGCCCTGCCTTTTTGAAACTTACAAATGTAACTATTTCTTTAAAATTACACATACATTGGAATTCAGAAAAAAACAAAACAACAATAATAATCCATCATTATACAATAATATCAGGATATGAATATATTAATTAACATTATGTTTATATTTATATTCGCATTCATCTCGCTCAATCATGTGATACATGTTTAATCATGGTTGCCGTGTCATATTTCGTACAGTTTAAAAATTACTCATTTTTCATTACAACTCGGTTATCGTATGTGGACTTTCCATAGAGAGATATTTACTGAGAGATGTATGTTTATGAGCCCAGTTATAGGTTATTTACGTCTTATATATCCATCCATTTTCTAACCGCTTATCCTAGGTGTCATATATACAATATTTAGCAATTTGGGTGTCGCAGATGTCAAATTTAAAATGCTTAATTGTAGCAAAATACATAAAACAACCAGTTGAGTCGTTAAATGTCGGTAGAAAGGTAGAACGGGGGCGGCATTCGGCGATACAGCTGCGGTGGCGGCATTATTTTATTCCCGGATATTTTCGCGATTGCGTATTTCGTTTGTCCTTCGTCGGCATCCGTAGCCATCGATCTCTGTGGTGCTTGCCAGATCTGCGGCTGTGTTGTCTGTGGTAAGAAACACCGGGTGGACGGTAATTACTGAATGAGCTATGGAGCAGATCAGCAATATCGAGGTGGTTCCGTGCGACAGCTCCCATTACCTGAGACCGTTTCGGGTGCACTATAGCCAGGTGAGTTGAGAGAGATCACCCGTGCCTCGGTTAACTTCATGACCGTGAGAAGCGGACACGCAAAACATCCAGTCGCCCCACCCCCATTCATTCCTCCCAAACAACTGCTACACGATTTAGATACTTCGTGTTTGTCACTCCCGATGACGGTCACTTCACGTTAACCATAAACTGCAAATACACCGTCTTGTCCTATGTTGTATGGTTCATGCTTAACCGGCGATGCTGTCGTGGACACGTGCTGTGCATTAGCCGGCGATGTAGCTCTAAAAGTAAATTGGCAGCGTACTGCCTTCAGTATTTGCAGACTTATAAGTTCCCAGTGAAATCACAAGGAGCGCGTGGTGCACTTCTACGTTCACATAACCATCGGGACGTTTCCCCCTTGTAAGGAAGGTCAGTCATTGCGAAATAACACTGTGCATATTGGTCCCTTGTTCCGTAGTGATGGCAGCGGTTGCAAAGTACATGTAACTACTGCTAAATGTTCCTACGAGGACCATTGCTGCATTTCCGCTTAGGCTTAGCAATATGCGCAGCTAACATTGCTGTAGTCGGAATGTGTGAATGGGTTGCGCTTCGTTATGCGTGATTCGCAGATCGTGGGAAACCGGACACCGTCTCAGCCGCCTCAAAATATGGTGTCAAATCATATATCGGGTTTGGCAGCCGTGGGTCTTATGTTACACATGACATTTGAGTGAACTGATTTCCTTTGACTCCTGTTTGACATTCTCAGCCCACGACCTTGGATAGGTTCACAGAGGCGTCCGGCGGTTTTGTCGACGTCCGCAGGAGTCTTTCCCCTCTCATAAGTGACCCAGTCTCTGGGTTAGACAGATATCTCGCAATAACGGCAACTCTGATTCTGAACCTTGATTTACGGAAGCCGCTCCCTGAGAGCAAAGAGAAAAGAAAAAAAAAGAATCCTTGTTAAATCGGTTGGAGCTGCCAAGAGAGGCTCAGAGTTATTCTGGGGGGTGTTTGTACAGCTTTTCCAGTAGGTGTGTGAGATGCCAAGGCCTGGCAGAAACGCTTCCTACGCAGGTGTGCAGGCTTGGTGCCTGACACGTGCTACCTGTGCAGCTGGCTGTCCCCCCTGTGACACACTGCCCTTATGCATCCTGCTGCATACCATCCTCAATACGTGTGCTTTGCCATCGACCCCTGTGTGTGCCACAGGTCTCTTTCATGTGGTGATGGAGTCCCTGTGGACACTTTTAAGGTGTTAAAACATTTATTTTCTTTTGTTGCCAGCCGCTTGTTTCCTATTAATTGTTTCCAGCATCTTTGCCGGGCAGTCCTGGCATTTTTGTCAGAGTGATAATGTTTCCTTGTATTGACGCAGAAGGTTAGTTCCATTGTATTGCTGAGCCGTGTGAGTCATCTGCACTGCCACGGGCGTCTAAGCAGAGGCAGAGCGCCCAGAGTGTTCCGTCCAGATGTTCTGAGGATGGAACTCCAGCTCTGAGGACAGCCTTGCATGGGTGGGTGGGCCTAGGGTGCCCCTCTTAAGCCAATCACGGAACGGCGCCCAAATGCACCCGCTGTATTGGTACACTTCTTCTCCTTTAGCCCAGTTGCATGAAATGGTAACCCAAACCCCAAAGACCTGCCACGTCCCTGCTCCAGACATTTTTTATCTGCCTTGTCATGGCAGTTAAAAAGAATATATCACAGGAGCAATAATTTACATATTGCTTATATAAGTTATTTTTTAATTTTAAAACTTGCTTATGATTTGTTAATTCAAATAAAAATTCTGGCAACCAGCCTGTGGTACCTGCGATTAACAGTGTTGTATACCACAAAATATAGCTTTCATTCACATTAACTGGGCATAGTCAAATTTTATATATAAAATTATATAATTAGTCAGTGCAGTGAGCCATTCGCCATTCACACAGGGCCACTGCATATGCCTGAATGTTAATATTCGTAATATTTCTTGTTCACACCTGTGCGATGAAGCCGTGGGATCTGGATCAGCACCCTCCTGTTGCAGGGCTCTGGAATCTGTGCTCCCAGCTGTGTGGCCATGTGTCAGAAACATTAATGACCAGTAATGAGTGCAAGGGGCCCAGCGCAGACGCCCACGTGAATTTACAGTGCCATGAATACATGTAAACCAAAAGCGGGTTACAAACATGACTCAGAACATATGAGGAATTATTAATGTCCAGTATTCGTGGAGCCCTTTTGGGTGATTAACGGAGCAAATTTTCTTTCTCGTTTGTTTTAGGACTTAATGTTATCTGTTGTGTTTGTTTTTGTGGGGGTCATGGGGGGGGGGAGCTGTACCTGAGTGTGTTATTAACTGGAAGTCAGCTCTGGGCTCCTCCGTGCTGTGCTGGCTGGTGCCCATTGCGTTTCTGTGAAAGGATGCCACATGGGAGCCCAGAGGGGAGGGCCAGGCGCTAGACGGGGCCTGCCCTGCGGTCCCCGGCACGGCCACGCACCACCTGCATGCCAGCAGCCTGTCTACATCTGTCCCAGTGTTTTGTAACCCATTGTGAAATGACTTTGCGACGAGTCTTTGGAAACAGTGTGCCTTTGGTCTCTCTGGATGTAGCCGATTGGTTATTTCACAACAGCTGTGTTATTTAATTTTTTGTAGTATTTTTCTTTTGGGGAGATCCTGACAGACCTTTAAACTGAGAGGTCTGCTCTCAGTCTAGGAGTTAAGGAGATGAATTCTCAGTGGGAAGATTTCCAGTTCAAATCCCGAAGGGGAACTACTATTGTACTCTTGACAAATTACTTTGTCCCAACTGGATCGATAAATGTTCAGCTCTGTAAGTGGGTGAAGTGTAAAAATGTAAAGTAGGTTAGTTGCTTTTCATAGAAACGTTTTCTGAGCAAATGAATATCTTGCGCAAAATGCAATTATGCCATAAACATGTATGAATTATGGCACACACGCTGAAAAAGGTTATAGAGACAGATAAAAATGTCACAGAATAATGTCACAAAATGCTGCACACACATGAATTATGACATAAATACAGATTAATTATTTACTACGCCCAGGAAGATGACACACACACAGGTAAGTGTCATGCAGATGAATGTCTAATTTAACTTAGTAATGTTATGCATGCAGATGAATGTCATGCTGATATATGTCATGACCCAAGGTAAATGTCATGCAGATTACGTGTTGGATGTCAATCATAACATTGTATATGTCATGAACAGATTACTAATGTCTTGAGCAAAGCTTATTACATATGTCACAAGCTCCTTTATGACATGGCACTACCACATCTTGAAAAATCGCCACTTTATCCTGCCTGTTCCCTTTCCCCTGTGGATTAGTTCAGAATATCATAATGTTATTTCCCATGGCTGGAAATGTAAAGAGATGAGATGTGGTCCCAAAACTCTTGAGATTATGTGTATAATAGCATTGCTTCACTGGATTTCAATCAAATAGGTTTGGAGAGAGTTTATAGGGTATGATTTAGTTACTTTGGGTTCTCTAGACAGAGCTCGCGTTTTTCTCTGCATAGCCGCAGCCTTTGTATGTATATTCTGCCTGTACAGACACATTCACAAGCTTATTAGGGCAGATCAAGACGTAATTAATTAGGATATTCACTCGACAAGCCCTGGGCCCCAGGTCGGCGAGGCACCCGGGGGCCCAGGCTGCCAGCTGGGCTGGCTCTGAGGGCAGCGCCAGCTGACAGACTGCTGGATTAGGGCTGAGCAGCGGGGGGCGCTATCAAAGGCAAGGCTGGGGATTAGGGCCCGTGAGTGGGCGGGCAGCAGAGGCTGTGTGTGTGTGTCTGTGTGAGACAATGGGGGTGAGAGACCCCGTGGAGGCCTGCTTAAGGGTGGGGGGTAGGCGCTGAGACGTGCGAGTGCCCTGTCCGCAGCCCCGGCCCACTGACTGTGCTCAATGCACACAGGAAGTGCGATTCACCAGGGCCAGCTGTGACGGGTCGCTGAATGTGTCAGGGGCGAGTAAGCGGGTGCGTCTTGGGGGGGGCAGGCACCCCCCCGGATGTGCTGTGCTCTCGGCGGCCGGACCCCTCTGCCGTCCCTAATGTGCCCTCACAGGCCCTCTCCAGCTGTCCGGTGGAGGGTCTCGCTTGCTTTGACGCCTGAATGGCCGCCGCTCGGCTGTGGCTCGGTTCTGATGGACAGCTGGTCAGTGTGGTTCAGCCCCAGAGTGACAGCTTGAGTGCCAACCCTCTGTGGGGGGTTGGGGGTTGGGGGGGGGGGGCTTCCTTGTCCCCGAAGGGGCAGAAACTTCCTTGCTTACTGGAGAAGAGAGGGCAGCTGCCTCCCATCTTTGCTTTGTCTCTGCTTCGTAATGGTTGACTCATGTTTGACGTTTTGCGTGTCATCCGAAGTCATCGGTCTTGCTTCCACTGTTGGCCAGTGTTGCTCGAAGCCCCGATTATTCAGCAGAACAGGTACACGGTGCCCCGTGTTTGAACCCGTGACCCTCTGCCGCAGGTGTCCCCGGATCTCCGTGATCTCCAAGTCCCACCGTCCTGCTCTCAGCATGGGCGAGAGCCTGCGGGTCGGTGGGAGCCGGTGCACGGGCCTGCCCGTGCGTAGAGCCTGCGGGTCGGTGGGAGCCGGTGCACGGGCCTGCCCGTGCGTAGAGCCTGCGGGTCGGTGGGAGCCGGTGCACGGGCCTGCCCGTGCGTAGAGCCTGTGGGTCGGTGGGAGCCGGTGCACGGGTCTGCCCGCGCGTAGCGTGCGAGCCCACGGCCCTGCTGACGGAGAGGTGGCCTCGCGAGGTGCCTCTGCTCCGCCGCCGTGCTTTTCCCGCCCTCTGCGCCTCATTGTGTTTGTGTCCTGTGTATCATTTCCCCGCGAGATGGTGAATTGTTAGGAAGAACAATGATTCATTCCGCTATGAAAGGACTCATAAATTATTTACCACATTGTAAAGCTGAAGTACATTGCTGCCCTTTTCACTTTCGAGGGAAGGAGGAAAAAAATCGAATGGCACTTAATGCCCCCCCCACACCCCACAACAGAAGTACTGAATGCTGATGCTGAAATAGAATAAATCCTTATCTTCTGCATCCAGTAGACTGATTGGTTCCGCATGAAATTTCTCGCTTCATCCTAATTGCCTGGGTCTGGTGAGCTCTGGTCCTGTGTGTCCTGGGGGGAACACGGTGGTGGACAGGGACCTTTTTGGGGAAATTCACCTGTCAGAGGGGAAGCGGAGTGACCATCGCAGTAGGAGCATGTGGTGATACGGCCCTGGGATGGTTAGCACTTTGGCAGGCTTGCAGTAGAACTTCCTCAGCTTATATAAACCTTGTTGAATCATGGAAAAAACCACATATTTAATGTTGACGTAAAATTCAAGCTATTTGTTACATGTGACTACTTTGTTTGGTAGCCTGTTTGTACGTGTTGCCACTCGATTCAAGTGCAGTCGGATATTTTATCCTTATTTTCTTTTCCTGTTGCAATCGTATCTGAGCAGCACCGCTGACAGCGCCGTCAAGTCTGAATCTGCCTGTCTCCACACACAGGAGTCATGTGTAGCAGCTCCTGCACACGCTCTGAGGATGTAATCACGCATGTCTACGAGGGGGGGGGGGACATCCGTCGGCGGGGCTCCTGAAACAGGACACACTGGCTGGTTTGAGAGGGGCAGCAGCCCCCACCAGCTCTGAGGGTCAAACAGCGGCAGAGGTGCCGGGTGATGCGTGAGCGTGTGCCGGGGAGGGAGTGAGGCCTGACACCAGCACGTGCTGTCGTTTGGCCTGCCATGTGTCTGGCTCCTGCCCATCTTAATGCAGTGGGCGTGGTCAGCAGGTGGCTCCACCCACAGCCTCCTACGGAGCGTGTCCTATAACAGCAGGTGTCTGTTTTTCAAAGGGACAAGAGCGCACTCAGATTATATGTGCACATGAGAAAAGGCCTTGGGGGAGGGGGTGGGGCAGGGAGGGGGCGGGGCCCTGTCCTGTTCATGCCTCAGCAATGGACCCTTTCAGGGGGCCCCTAGCGTCACCTTGCTTGCCCTGGCAGCGGCTCCCCGGCCCCCTCCTTTGGTTTAATCGTCCTGCTTTGCACGCTAACACCTTCAGTAGCTGCCCGCGGGGGCGACCCGTCCGCTCGGCACGGGGGAGGCGAGCATCTTACCCCCCCAGGAGGCTGAATACCACATGGCAGGAATTAAAAGGTCGCAGTTGTAAACGGCAGTGCCACGACGTCCGCAGCTGCCAAGGTTCAGCCGTTTGGGGGGGGGGGGGCTGGGGGCTGTTAATTAGACTTTAAGCACCTGACAGGGTGGGATCATGTCCTCCCTTTCCCCCCCTTTCAGCCCTTTTTTTATTGCTCGGGGGGTGAGACACTGCAATAGCTTCCAACGGGGGTGTCAAAATGGGGGAGGATCCTGTGCTTGTACCACTAAGGGAACTTTATTTTAACCCTAACACCCCCTCCCCCCCCAACTTACTGGTGCTAATTACCAGCAGAATAGCCCCGGAGGCCACTGTTTCCCATAAGGCCATGCGGCGCAATCTATTGTTATTTTAATATTTGAAATGGCATCTCTGTTGGCCCCTCTGTGGTCGTCTTTCCACTAATCTGCGCCACTGGCGGTTCCCTCCATCCCAGCAGGGCTATGAGGATTGCCCCGACGGGTTTGTCCCTGTAGGACGGTCCTGGCCTGGTCCCCGGTCCCTCGGCTTGTGGTGTGACATCTGTACAGGTGTCTTTTAGCTGGGACGTCTAAGCTTTAGGGTACCAGCTGAATCTGTTGGACCTTCAGCCAGGGACTGTAACTCAATTCGCATCATTAAAATACCTTTTTGATGGGTAAAATTGCTAAATAAAATTTTATAATAAAGTCTCCTTGGGAGGTATGCAATTTTCCTACCATTCCAACATTACACGGGAAATCTTCCCGCCAGGATTTCAAAATACTGTGGTATAGCCAAAATAGCATATTGTCATAATACCGTGGAACTCCACGATAAAGACGGTAATAATTTGTGATAATGATGAGTAGTAGTATCTGTAATGTGCCCTCTGTGTGCTTGTGAGGGTGAGGACCCTGTGGTGGCCTGGAATCCCACTGAGGGCATTTCCTGGGACATGCTGTGAGTTCCCCATAACCCTGTATTAAATATGTGCTTATGGAAGATGGATGAAATAGTGAATGCAATGAGGAACAGCAGTAATGACCTGCAGGAAACCCCAGGGCTGCCCTTGGCTGCACGTGGGGACCGTGTGCTGTTTAGGAAATATTAGTGCTGTGCTGTCATCTGCTGTTTTTAACACAGAGATTCAGACTGGGGGAGTCTGTTTGATCAGAGCATCTCGCTCTGCCTGCTGTCCTGGGAGGAGCTGCAGTGTGGGATATGATGGGGTCTAGTCACATGATGATTATTGTGTTTAGGTTAAGATGCCGCATCGGAAGGGTGTCGGTTCAGGTTTCAGCAGATTACGTTCACCGTTGGGTCCCTGAGTGAAGCTCTTAACCCCCAGGGACTGGCTGACCCTGCTTTCTCAAAAAAAGGTATGAAACTTTGGATAAAAGTGTCTTTAATCAAATAAAATGTCAAGGTACAAAGAAGGGAGTAAGAAGGAGCTGAGTGGACCTTCAGAGCTGAGTGGACCTTCAAAGGTGTCATCCTCAGGTTTTAATATGAAAATGAGCCCCAAAAATGTCACGTGAAGTGATGCTTTTGTTCTCCTCATGTAAGTAATTAGTGCTCATAAATAATAAAATGCTTGCCCATAGATGTTCTAGATAGTTCCTGGCAGTTGTGCATTTCCCAGTGAGCTCGTGCTACTGGTGCCGTTTTCCACTTTATTGTAACCCTTTGGCTGTAGACGACCCACTCGGGCTCTTGGGTCATTCTAATGAGGTACCTGTCACCCGACACATCAGCCGGGGCCTCCGCACACCATCTGCTCAGCAGGGAACTTTCCACAGCACTGATCTTTAACCTATTTATTAGCAATTAATAGGGAGCAGCCTTTAAGGGTGATGTATCTGACCCTCCAAACTGATACATAGACAGGGCTACTTTATTAATGATTGGAGGAAGTTAAGATTTGCTTAATTTTGCTTAATCATTTTTTAGACTTTTACTTTTGTGTACGGTAAGGGCTGTTGCATCCCTAACCCTAACCCTGCTCCACACTGTATTCTGTTGCTGTCTGCCTCCACTTGAATGGTATGATAGTTAAGCCCCTGTGACTTCACTTTACTGGTTGGGCCTTGCACTGTCAGAAAAATGGTTACTGGTACAGTTTTGTACTCCAAGGTACAAAAAAAGCATGAATGTACTTTAAAGGTACATTTACCTATAGCTTGAGTACAGTTGGCAGGCCCTTGAAGTTACAGCCCCAGCTCAGAGGTGCAAATGGGCCCCTTTTTCCTGACAGTGACACAGTTACCAGGCGGTGTAACAAACCAGCTGAAATCATTACAAGGAAGCGTGTTCATTTGTAAGTTTTGTCTTCTTGTCTTGTGTTTTCATTTATTTACTTACTTTTAAGTCGATTCACATTTCTAATGTGACTTGCATAGCTTACAACTCAACATATCCAACATGTTAATTTTCCTCTTTTTATAATGAAAGAATTCTTGTCCTGTATCTTTTCAGCGTCCAACTAACCCCTCTGGACCTACAGGTCACAAGTTCAGGTCTTTAAGCAGTACTCCTTATCCTGCTTTTGGCCAGAACAAGCCCCCCTCAACAGTTTAAACCTGGCCACCCCCACAACTATGTGTTCAAGTACACACTTGTTGAAGGGTGGTACCTCCTTCAACCTTAGCCGATTCCTCAAAGACTACGATGGCTTTTTACACCTACGCAGTTATGTGGGGTCCACTTCCTGTCGTGTCCCATGGAGAGAGCTGTGGAAAAGCCCGCTCATTCCAACATAATGATGAATAGGTGGGAGGAAGAGTAATTAGGATTCCAAATGTTTTCAAGGAGGGACACACAATATGACTGGGTAGTGTTTGGCTTCTCTCTAAACCTGTCTCTTGATAACTGATTGACGTAAATCTTTGTGAAAGACATTTTCGACATGTTCCCCACCTCCCTGTCCCATCTCCCCAAATTGCATGAACCTCGGCCCCCCACATGTAAGATCTGATCCTGATAGTTTGACCATGGGCTCAGGCTAGAAGAATCAGGCTTTGAATCCAATACGAAGGAGATGAGACAGCCCATTACTCTATTAAACCGTTCTATTCCTGTCTAATATACAGCTTTTTATCCAGTGTGGATACGCTCTGCTCACTTCCAGATGTGTTAAACCAAGTTCTCTTGGTTTGGAACGCAGTGAGTTATGTTTAGTCTACACTGGATGAAGCTGCAGCTGTCAAAGGTTGGTGTAATAATAAAACAAATAAAAAACATAGTGTTAAAAAAAGGTTAAAAGTCACGAAGTCTGAATTGCAGTCTATCCTGATGCCCCAAGGCTCTCAGGTATATGCTTAAAGAAGTCCACCATTATTCCTATGTCAAATAAATATTTTGTCTCATGCCTTAATGATTACTGTCAATGAGGGACAATGCCATGTCCCTCGCTCTGCACATACCTCTGGGACATGCTGAAAGGATGAACAACTATATCAGGATGCTTTTCATGGACTGTAGCCCTGTAGTTAACAATATTATTCCATCTTATTTTGTTTAAAACCTCAGAGTCCTTAGTCTGTGCAGGTTTATCTGTGGCTGGGTGTTTGACAGACATCAGTGAGAATTGGCAGCAGACCCTTGTCCACTTTGACTCTCATTGCCCGTTTGTGACAGGGCTGCTGCAGCCTATGGCCCCTGTCATAAGGTGCTTTTCCACCTTACTTTTGGTACTTTGCTTTTTCCATTGGCTTCCGGTCGAGTACCAGTACCAAAATTTCTAGTACTGAAAGTTCCAAACCAGCTGGGGTACTTCTTTGGTACTTTAGGGTGGGGCTTGAACCGCTTTCATTGTCAATTGGTTATGCGAATACCCTGCCTCTGAAACACAATAAAAACGCCGTCTTGATAACAATTATGAACTCAGAAAACACCGATAAATGAAGGAAAAAAATAATTGTGATCTGGTCGTATGAACAGACAACAAAAAAATCTGAATGGCATGACAAGAAATTAAAGAAGTTCTCGAAGTACCAAAAGTACGGTACCTGGTGCGGTGGATAAGCGCCCATACAGTCTGTTCACCTATGACTATGCGGCAAAGCGTGCAGGTAACAGCATCAAGATTGCAGATGACACCATCATGATTGGCTGCTTGAGGCATGATGGTGAGGCTGTCTACAGGAGGAGGGTTAAAGGCTTGACAGTACAGTGCAAGCAGAACAGCCTCACTCAGAACATGAACACGACAAAGGAGATCATCGTCCACTTCAGGAACGTTGCGTCCCATTCGGCCTCTGTGATTTGCCTGTGGAAATTGCCAGCAGCGTCAGATTCCTAGGAATCTAAATCTCAGACTCCCTTTCATGGTCATTTAACACCAACCCTATCCTCGAGAAGGCGCAACAGGGATTGTTCTTTCTGAGGAGGCTAAAGAATCAAATTCCTAACAAAATCGTACTGCTGCATCATTCAGAGCATCCTGATTGGATACATCACAGTATGGTCTAGTAACTTGACAGCCCAGGATCTCAAATTGTTACCTCTTGTTCAGTTGCACCAGTGGTACCCTTGTACTAATTCATTGCACTTTATGCTCTGTTGTACTGCATTGACTTGCACTAATGTCTTTTGAAAGTGCAGCACTGTCTCATCCTGTGTTTCATCCCTCCTGACATTATGGAGAGAGTCTGTAGGACAAGAATTTCATTGTATTTGTTGAATACAAATTACAATAAAACTTGAATTTTTGAAACTTAATAGTCTGCATGTAAGTCACTTCTTCATTAGAGACCATGGGCACTATCCACCAGTTCTTCACAGGAGATCACCACAACCTTACAAATGACCAGTCTACTAGAGTACTGTCTCACACAACTAATCCAGTCCCAAGTGTCTCTCACAGATGGCCACATCCACAGATGTGTTGAAATTTAGACTAGATTCTATTTTGTTTTCGTTGCAAAAATCAGAAGTGCTCAGGACAATGAAATGAAGTTTAAAAAGGTGCATGCACTGGTCATCAGAGTCAGTGAAAGCAAGTCAACCTCCGGCGCGTGTGGCAGCATCTTCGCTGCACACTATATGCAGTGAGTGTGCAGCAAAACAGAAGAAATGACGTGAATTTGGGAGCAGCCATGACTGCTGCTGTTTTGTTCACTTCTGACTCCCTTTAAATAAGTCATATCTGCACAACTCTCTCAGCCATCACGGAACTCTCCATCCATTTCTGAAGATGAATTTGGTCACGCCAAATAAAATGGAATGCAGATAAAATGGAATTGCAGTTAATCGGGGAGGTGTCTACGAAATGGCAAGATTGTGTGGATGCAGACGTACTCTGGTGCCTGTTTCAGAAGATCGAAGTAACTTTCATTAAGGTTCATTGGTTAAAACCTGTGGTTTTGCAACTTTTACCGGAGACCTGCATTCTTTTCATGACTTTGGTCAGGTGTATATGCTGTATTCCCACGTTTGTGATCCTGCTCATTTTTTGTGACGTCTTCACATGGTTCATTTTACTATTTACACTTCTATCCCACATCCCGCCATCTGTGCCCGTGTCAGTCGCAACCAAAATTAAAAAGCAGCATTCCAACATTCCGCAGTCGTGTAATGCGCGGGATCATCTGCACACCGTGAAATCCCTAGCTCCAAGCTGCAAGTCATGACCTGAGCGCCGAGGCAGAGATTAACTTCTGGAGCGTTCTCTACCGTCAGCTCTCCCACCCAAGCAGAATCGCCCCGGGGAGACAAATGCGTTGGTTAGTCTGGTAGGCGGGGAAGTCGGTTCCTCCTCATGGAAGCAAAGGCACATAAGCGGCTTTGGAGGAGCGGCCGGTTGTGTGAGTGTGAGAAGCTGAAAGCCGTACAGTTTGATGCGCTTAATGCTCATATGGCCCTGTAAGGCAGTGCTTTGGCCTCTGGAATTCCTCCTCGCCCTCCCTGGTTCTCTATCAGCTGGGTTTCCCACAGAACACACACACATTGTGACCTTTCCCTCTACTGTAAGTCACTTTAGATAAAAGAGATGGACGGATGGATGGGTGGGTGAATGACTACATGAATGGCTTCAGTAGAGAGGTGACGGCAAGGCAGCACTCCCTTGACGTCCAGTGAACTGACCATTGTGCTGCTATTCTTTACTGACACTCTTTTCCTCTTGGTTCACAGAATGGGACAAAAAAGTACTGGGACTTCATGCGGACCCATGACAGGTGAGGTTCCAAGACATGCAGCACAAAGTCCTCTTAGACATGGCTCATGCATAACAAAGCACCAGACAGTAAGTGTAAGGTGGTGACGGTTACGGGCCATGTCAGAGCGATTAGCTGCTGGCCTGCTGAATAATCGTGCGACATGGCAAACAAGTTTTGTGCAGAATAGCAATGAAGTGCCAATACTGATCTTCACAGCAACCAAGTGTCACACAGAATAGCAATGAACCATCAATACAAGAAAATGCACCAGCGAGATTAGCTGGATTAAAACTTAGGGTAACACTTTCTATGAAGCCCATGCTTATTAAGTATCTATGCACATATTCAAAACACATTATAATACATTCATAAAGCATTATAAACACAAGTATAAATGTTTATAAAAAGGCATACATTATAGCCATGTTTATTATGCATTATGAATGCTCTCATCTATAATGCACTATAAAGACCTTCATAATGAATCATAATGGTCAGCATAATGCATTATGAAGGTATTTGTAGTGCATTATAGATTAGAGCGTTCATGATGCATAATGAACATGGCTGTAATGTGTTATGCCTTTCTTTAATTATTTATAACCTTGTTTATAATTTCCTAGGATTGCATTGTAATGCATTATGAGGGTATATAATGCATTTATATGACTGCTTTAAGTAATGTCACAAAACAAATGTTAAGTATACTGGCAACATGAAACAAAGCTCTCTGCTGACAGAGCAATTATCTGACTATGTACATAAATATGTTTTTCCCTTTTATACTTACTGAAAAAAAATTCTCCTAAAGATGAAATTTTAACAGAGTAGTGCAAAATATTTTTGTTGAGGCTGTCATTGATTGTAATATCAGTCACCGAACACAGCTTCACAGTTGTCCGGTTGAAGCTCTCCAGGTCCATTGTTTCCTGATTTGGGGATGTATGTTCCATGCTTTGTCACCGTATGTTATGCATACGATGCTTATGGTAGAGCAAATCTTCACAGCGTGTTCTGGTACAGAAAAAATCCTGGCTTCATGGTAGCACACAAAACCAGCCTTATCTGCATTCTGTAGCAGTTCTCTGTATCCATTTCCTTCTCAGATACGATTAATTGGAATCGTGTTGTAGGTGTAGTTGTATGTGTGTGAGAGGATTGTTTCTGTTTTACCAAAATCAATCAAGACAAGCGGTATTTTCGTGCAGGCAGTGCGTTTGTTCTGCTGTTCTTCGGAAGATGGTAGGTCTTTGAACATCTCACATATTGGCGTCTGTTGAAGTGGATTCTTTGAGGCTCATAATCTTTCCAGGCTCATAATCAGGGTGATTAAAGGAGCTACCTCCTGTCCCTTCCCTCCTGGGGGGAGGTGCTACCTCCGTTATTTTGTACCTGGACATCTTGAGCAGCTGAAGCATTTCCCTCAGGGTCAGAGATTATAGGTCATAGGTCAAGATCTGATTTGTATGTCCCTTATAGTCACTTCATCTCCAGCTGGTAGCTGTACTGTAGGAAGCCACAAATGAAACATCAAATTTAAAATTTTGCAAGCAAACTAGGTAATTATTTTGATGATTTTGCTTGAAGGCTAATGCTATGTAACATTAGGAAACTAGATGCACAAACAATCAGCTTTTGCAAATTTAAGATAGGTTGGTTAATAGTTGTGATCTGAAGCAGTATGGGGACAAGACCTCAAGCGGTCTGCGCAGAAGAAGCGGTGATGAATTGTTAGGTCAGAGCAGTGCTGTGGAAGCCCAAAGGTAAAGTGCTGAATGCCTGGAAGTCACTGCTGTCCATGTAGATCACTGTGGTGGACCATCCATCCCTGGTCAGTAATACAAAGGGCATTTCTGCCAAGGGCTACTACTGCCCAGGCCAATGCTGGCTCAGCTTACGGGAGAAGCCTTGTGGTCCCCGAACATAGCCCTTAAACCGGAATTACTTCCAGCTGTTTATAAATGGACTAAACGTAAACTGCAAAGTGGATAATTAAGGCTCAGCTGAAGTGTCTTCATGGAGTAACGTTTCGGAATTCTGTTTACAAAAGCTTTTGGAACAAAGAGGATGGAGGGGAATGTGTCGTCGTCATGTTCCGCATGGGGAAGTATTCGCGGTCCGAGAGAAAACAAGGCCGGAGTTTAGCCGGGGAAGACATAATAGCAGAGGATCTGAATGATGAAAAGCAGTGGGGAGAAAAAAGAAAGAAAGAATGAATGAAAGAATGAAGGGCAGGACAGAAGGAGAATGGAGGAGAGCAGGAATTCTCCTGGTGCCCTTTATCCAGATGGCCTTTGTGCACAAGCGGTGAGAGTGAATTCTCAGGGCTAGCTGTATTGATCCTCTTATTGGTAGCCTGATACAATGGCTCAGTGCGGGGGGGCACGCAGAGAGGCACTTGTTGCAGGATAAAGCCATTAAGGCCAGCATTTGTTAACATCATTAGAGAAATCATTCTCACCCTTGATTGGTCCTCAGCATGTTCCTATAGCTAGAGCCAGGGCCGGTGATTTTTGGGTCCTGGGGGAGGGTGAGAAGGACTACTTGTGGAGAGGGGGAGGTGTTTTATAGTTTGTCATGCATGGAGGAAAATCTGTCACCTGGCATGGCTGCTCCTTCGCCCGGACGAGGATGTTGTCTTGTTTGCTTTCTCGTTCATCTGGGTGAAGATGTGTCAGTTTGTAAGGCTAGTCTTTTATTTCCAGTGTAACATTTTATCATTTAGGGGGAAGATCTGTTACCTGGTTCCGTTTTCGTTTGGAGGAAGTTTTCAGTTTCCTCTTAATTCGAACAGGGGCTTGTTAGTTAATTTGGGTGCCTTGTGCTTGGGCCTCATATTCTGGCGTACTTAAGGCATCGGATCAGGAGGGGGGGTGCGGCAAATGGAGGCGGGCCGCATGTCACCCAGCGTGGCTCATTCCGGGCCAGTACTGCAGTCTGGAAGGGAAGAACAGGAAGCCGTGCTCATAGGGTGGGTTCCTCTTCCTGGGGTGCTTTAATTGTTTTTTGGGTGGGGCCCCAAGTGCCTACCAGACAGAACTGCCAGTAGTGGAGCCCATAAAGCTTAATCAGGCCCCGGGACCCAAGCAAATGTGGCCAGGTACTGATAAACCCCCCACTCCTAGGACGGACCATGGGGTGCAGCGCTGCACCAAGGCACTCTCGGCATGGGAAAGGGTGTGCTCCGTTTCCTGTTTCCTGGGCCGCTTCCTCTTTGCGAGCATGGCCTCGCCAACGGGCGCAGACAAAGTGTGTGTGCCCTGTGACCCACACAGCCGGGTGGGCACGCCCCGCACCCACGCCGCTGCCTGCACACAGTGAGGATTATTCCCGAAAGCCCAGCATGAGCCTCAGACACGTATGCGCAGAGAAACTCACAAATACAAACATGCTGATGGAAATTATGCTTTTTTTACCATTTTCACATGTATGAGTGCAGCTACACTGGAATGCTTCTTTTCACAAATGCCGACTTGCTCTCAGTTGAGAGACGCACTTATATACAGTTGAGAGTGAAGCTTGTTCCATTGCAGGGTCAACCATTTATCTGGCCCCCCAGGGATGACCGGGGGCTAAGGCCCTCACTCTGGGGCCCAACAGTGGCATCAATCTGCAGGCCCCGTGACTTGCACTGGCGATACTGGTAGTGAGATCATTCAGGCAGGGACCCCACCCCCACTGACTGACTGATTAAAGGATCTCCCCTGCAACACTGCCCCTGCTGCCAGTGCATGTCCAGCTCAGAGAGTTTATATTTTCATATTTTATTCAGGAGACGGAGACAAGCGCACACAGAAAAAACACTTGAGTGCAATAAAATCTGATGTATTAAAAATTCATGTTTCAATAATGAAGTCTTGGAAACAACCTGTGATATTTTACTTAAGATTATACTCCGTTGTACTGCTATGCTACAGAGGACAGTTGAGTGGTACATCTTAAATGCAAGGTTCTTCACGTGAAGCTCTTCAGTCCATTGAGTAAGTTAAACATTGCCTTCTCCGGCACCATTGTTGCTACCATGATGTTGTCCTGTTCAGTCTGTTCCTCAGATAACACACTTCAGTCTATTGAGTAGGTTAAAAATTGTCTTCCTGGCACGTCCCGCTGTTCTTCCAGGACTTGCTTGAACAGGGAAAGTCCCGCGTGTCAGAAGTTAAAGCCGGGACCCACCTAGTTCAATGCACGCTATAATTTTGTTTAAAATCATTGTGCCTCTGCTTGCAACACAAGCACCCTCATCATTCCCGCTTAGGATCAGTAAAACAGATCTATCTACCTCTTGGCCTGCATATCTACATCTTGTTATTTCACAATTTTGTGAATATATGTTTATAAGACGCGCTTATATGTGCGTATGTATGTATGTGTGTGTATTTGTGTATATATATATTACTAAAGCATGTCAAATCAACTTCCTACAGCTGAATCAAAGGCTGCCTCTTAAAACTCCATTTCAGTTATCGCTATAAGATAAGATAAGATAAGATTGACTTTATTAATCCCACAATGGGGAGCAGCAATAATAAAAATAATAAAAAAGACAGTAAAAAAACTGTATAACAGGATCCATAGGATCAGCAAAAAATAACAATATAGACAATAAAAACAATAAAAAAAAACAATTTCTAAAACTGTATAAATATATAAGTAAAAAATATAAAGAAAAAAAAAGAAACATATAAATATATATATATATATATATGCATACATACATACACACACACACACACACATATATACATGTACAGGGATTATATATACATATATATATGCAGTGGGACACAAACACAAGTGACATGCGAGTGAGTTTCAGCATCTCCGGAAGGAGCCTCTTTGAGGTAGCAGGAAGGCAGTTGCACGTCTGGCACGGGGGCAATCTCTAACTTGCTCCCAGACAGCGGTGGGCAGAATGAGCCCAGTGACTCTGACCGGGGCTTCACGCCTCGACGCTTTCCAGGCCCAATGGGTGAACTTCCAGCTGAGACATTGTGTTCGCTGTCCTTATCCCAAGAGATCCTATTATACTGAGATTCTCAGCACCAAGGTCCTTTCTTTTTTGGAGGAATTAGCTAGTATCTCACAATTGGAGTGAGGACAAAGCCAGAGGTGCTAATCCCGCACTAACGCCTTGGATGAGGGCTCTGCTTTGACCCGCTTTCCCCCGCATCGCCCTGCTTCACCCGCTTTCCCCCGCATTGCCCTGCTTCACCTGCATCGCCTTGCTTCACCCACTTTCCCCCGCATCCACCTGCTTCACCTGCTTTCCCCCCCGCATCACCCTGCTTCACCCGCTTTCCCCCGCATTGCCCTGCTTCACCTGCATCGCCTTGCTTCACCCACTTTCCCCCGCATCCACCTGCTTCACCTGCTTTCCCCCCCGCATCACCCTGCTTCACCCGCTTTCCCCCGCATTGCCCTGCTTCACCCGCATCGCCTTGCTTCATCTGCTTTGCCCTGCATCGCCCTGCTTCACCCGCATTGCCCTGCTTCACCCGCATTGCCCTGCTTCACCCGCATCGCCTTGCTTCATCCGCTTTGCCCTGCATCGCCCTGCTTCACCCGCATTGCCCTGCTTCACCCACTTTCCCCCGCATCCCCCTGCTTCACCTGCATTCCCCCACATCACCCTGCTTCACTCGCTTTCCCCCGCATCACACTGCTTCACCCGTTTTCCCCCACTTTCCCCCACATCACCCTGCTTAACTCGCTTTCCCCCGCATCACGCTGCTTCACCTGTTTTCCCTCACATCGCCCTGCTTCACTCGCTTTCCCCCACATCGCCCTGCTTCACTCGCTTTCCCCCACATCTCCCTGCTTCACCCGCTTTCCCCCACATCACCCTGCTTCACTCGCTTTCCCCCACATCGCCCTGCTTCACCCGCTTTCCCCCACATCGCCCTGCTTCACCCGCTTTCCCTCACATCGCCCTGCTTCACTCGCTTTCCCCCACATCACCCTGCTTCACCCGCTTTCCCCCGCATTGCCCTGCTTCACCCGCATCGCCTTGCTTCATCTGCTTTGCCCTGCATCGCCCTGCTTCACCCGCATTGCCCTGCTTCACCCGCATTGCCCTGCTTCACCCGCATTGCCCTGCTTCACCCGCATTGCCCTGCTTCACCCGCATCGCCTTGCTTCATCCGCTTTGCCCTGCATCGCCCTGCTTCACCCGCATTGCCCTGCTTCACCCACTTTCCCCCGCATCCCCCTGCTTCACCTGCATTCCCCCACATCACCCTGCTTCACTCGCTTTCCCCCGCATCACACTGCTTCACCCGTTTTCCCCCACTTTCCCCCACATCACCCTGCTTAACTCGCTTTCCCCCGCATCACGCTGCTTCACCTGTTTTCCCTCACATCGCCCTGCTTCACTCGCTTTCCCCCACATCGCCCTTCTTCACTCGCTTTCCCCCACATCGCCCTGCTTCACTCGCTTTCCCCCACATCGCCCTGCTTCACTCGCTTTCCCCCACATCGCCCTTCTTCACTCGCTTTCCCCCACATCGCCCTGCTTCACTCGCTTTCCCCCACCTTCGAGGCTGAGCGTGCTCGCAGCGGCAAGTGGCGGTAGGTGCTCAGCTTTTCTGAGAACGGAGAGTCAGAAGCGGCCTGTAGCAGGGATCAGCTGAAGGCCTCAGTGAAAATGAAGGCCTCACTTAGTATGTTTTCGTACAGCTCGGTGGCTCTTTGATGCGTCATTGTCACTGGTTTTGCTGGATGATTTAGGCCTATCGGTTCTTTGGCTGAAAGTGACAGTTTGACGGCCGGCAAACTGTGTCAAAGTTTTACCAAGAACGTTCTGGCCTTTTGTGTGTGCCTCGTGGTTTATAGAACATAAGAACATAAGAAATTTACAAACGAGAGGGGGCCATTCGGCCCATCAAGCTCGTTTGGGGGAAAGTAACTATCTGAACACTGTATTCTCTCTTACAGCGTATCAGTGCTGATCTTCAACACCACAGCCCACTGCTTCATTCTGGTCAAGCAGTTCCGCCCAGGTGCGTCCTCCCGTCTAGTCCAGACAATATGCCAATAAGAGTTCAGGGTGGACCAAACTAAAAACCAGAAACCAAGTTATAAGAACAAGGCTGGCAATCTAAGCACGATTAAAACAGAATTTGCTTTGATCCATGGCATATTTTACATGTACAGAGCAATCAAGAAAAAAGATCAGGCCTTGTTTATAAGCTTTAGATCAGGTCGAAGTCAGATCGAAGGTGTGATGAAATCAGAAATCAATCCCCAAGCTAAATCAGTGTTTGCACAAAAAATCTGAACATAAATCCTTAAGTCAAGTTCAATCAAGAGTCAGAACATCCAGGATGAACGTTATTTTAGTTTTGCCATTTTAGTGAGATGCCATTGCTGCGAGGGACTTCTTAGGCACATTTCTCTTTATATTAAAGTTATATTAAACATTATAATGCCTAATTTGCCTGAAGGGAAACATGCTTAAACTAGAATATTCTATGAAGCAAAAATGTATCTATTGGGTGCTTTCTGGAACAGATATTTCGTCTTGTGCGTGACTCTGTTTAGCCCTGGGCATCCCCCGGTAAGACGTGCATGTGTCGTAGAGTGATGGGTGTTGGGAGGAAATGTTCACCCTCCCAGACTCTCCCCTGCCCCCCCCCCCCAAGTGCAGAGTCATTAATCATCAGTTTAAGTCTCTTTTTAGGCACTAGATCACCCCTGGACCATGAACTGCCTTCATTACCCCCCGCCCCACCCTCAACTCTGGGGGCGCTAGTGGTGCTTCCTGCACTACTCTCTGTTGTCTACCCCGCCCCCCCCCCCCTTTTTTTTTTTTTTTTTTTTTTTTTTTTTTTTTTTTATAAAAGCCTTAAGAGACTGTTAGTTCCTGCCCCTGACTTGGTAATCTCACCGTTGACTTGATTGGCCACCCTGCCTACTCGTTGGCCTTGACTTACGGTGGACCATCGCAGATTTTTCCCCACCGTCAGAAAAGGAAGGTTTTTCTCACAAACTGTTAGCACCCACAGGAATGCATGTTCACACAGTCAGAACTCCTGTTTCCCGTATAATCCGCTGGTCCACAATCCTACACCATACAGAAACTTGGAAAGCATGCAGCATCGATAGTGGAAAGTTTTGGAACGGACGGCTTCTTCTCGAGCCGTTGGCCTCCAGTTCAGGGTTTTTTTTCTGCTGCGTTTTCCTCGCCATCATGGTGTGTGGAAAGAAGAGCATTGTGCCGGCAGGCTCCACCTGGGCCGCTCCACCGCCACTCATAATGGAAGGAAGCCCAGGTGCTGGAAGGGATTGTTCCAGTGAGCGGACAGGGAAAATGGCTGCTTTTGTGCAGAGACCCCACACTTCCTCAGGGCTCCTTAGTGCTTCTTGGCCTGATCTTCCACTTGCAGCCGGGGCAGCCTGGTGTCATGGCCTTGACCACCAGACCAAGAGGTTGGGTGGGGTTAGGGATGGAGCTAAAGTGTCAAGAAAGGACACTAATGAGAGAAACCTCACGCCATGGCTGTGACGACAACATTTGCTTAAACCATTTTTCCTGCCCAGAGCAGCTTGTGCAGTTCACAGTTTAGAATCTGTACACATTTTTTACTGTGGCACAATAGTAGTTAAGGAATTGTAACTTACTCAAGGCTATAACAGTTCTCCTTCCTGGAATCTGATCCAGCAGCCTTCTAGTCACGAACAAAACACAGAACCTTCTAAAGCTTCTAAGAGAATAAAGTCTACAGTCCATTTACAGCAGTGACTCGGGGGTCCGGGTGGGCTTATGCCTGGTAACTTTAAGCCTCTCCTGATAGCTTTCAAGCTCGTTAACAGTCAAGCTCCAGTGGTTCTGACAACCAGCCTCTCATTCCAGTTATCCTGTCTGTCCTAGTGCCAATAACCAGTCTGTCCATGTCCTGAGAGCTAATCTCCTCTGATCATCAAAGCCATTGCATCTAGTCCTGATCTCCCGATACCTCCTGCAGCCGTCTACATGTGTGAGTGGGAGAGGAACAAGCGGAAGGAGAAAGGCCCCGAGGAGCCGGCGGATGTCCATGCGGACCCCCCTCCTGCATCAGCAGGGGTTACGTACGAGTTGTGTGCGGGGCTGGTGGACAAGCCCCACCTTTCCCTGGAGGAGATTGCCCGGCAGGAGGTCCTGGAGGAGTGCGGCTATGACGTGCCAGCAGATAAGCTGCGGAGGATCACCTCGTACAGGTGCTGGTTCATCAGAAATATCATTCTTTCTCTCACAGGCACATGTATCAGTTTAGACGTTGGTCTGTTTCCTTTTGTTCCCCTATTCCATGCTGGTATGACAGGCTAGTTAACAGGTGCTTTCACACCGAAGCTCAGAAACTTTTGTAGCTCCTGGGCACTTTTGTGTGTCACTTTCACACTGCAGAATAGGAACTGTGACCTTCATCCTAAATAAGCATGTGAGACGCAGAAAGGTTGTAGGTTAAACTTTGTACATAATTTCATTCAAAATTGCACTGCCACCCAAAAACAATGGAGGGATGAACAAGTCGTTTTGTTAGATATTGGGGGGAAGTTCCTGCGATGTGAATATGACAGAAGTTCCTGGTTCCTGAAAAAGGTTCTGGTTCATGACAAAGATTCCTGCAGGTGCAAACCGCCTCAAGGGAAAAAACACACACACTATCATCAAAGACTTTGCAGGATGATGGGAATTTTGCACTAATGTAAACCAAGTGATCGGATGAGTCATGCAGCCGGCCAAAGAAGGCCCTTCTGAAGGCCTCTGTCTTAGTTTAACACTGATAAACAAGCGGGGAGGGCAATGCATTCTGTGTAATTTTCTGCTTGGCCATTCATACATTGGTCTAAAGTAGCTGTTTGCTGTTTGCTTATGGCAGTAAAATTTATCTATTTCATGTCTAGTGTGTTTATTTTAAAAATGTCTGATGGAGAGAATTCAGCCAGGAATGAAACTCTATTTGCTGCATCTTCTAACCACAATAATTCTGAAAATAATTAACATGTTCAAGTAAAAGAAAAGGCCTTTTGTTCTGGTGACGCCTCTGCTCATTTCCTTGTTCAGTGTGCAAATAGACATTCCCTAGATAGAGAGGACATCATCTGGTACATAACCACATGGACTTCCCTTAGCGTTTCAGCATGCCCAAATTCGGGAGGGGGCGGGGCCTGGGGTAGGATGTGGTATGAAGATGGACCTGTAGAGTGATGGGGAGGAGGCGGGGGGGGGGGTGTTTCGGAAGGGGGCGGGGCCTGGGGTAGGATGTGGTGTGAAGATGGGCCTGTAGAGTGATGGGGAGGAGGCGGGGGGGGTGTTTCGGAAGGGGGCGGGGCCTGGGGTAGGATGTGGTATGAAGATGGGCCAGTAGAGTGATGGGGAGGAGGCGGGGAGGGTGTTTCGGGAGGGGGCGGGGCCTGGGGTAGGATGTGGTGTGAAGATGGACCTGTAGAGTGATGGGGAGGAGGCGGGGGGGGTGTTTCGGAAGGGGGCGGGGCCTGGGGTAGGATGTGGTATGAAGATGGGCCTGTAGAGTGATGGGGAGGAGGCGGGGAGGGGAGGGTGTTTCGGGAGGGGGCGGGGCCTGGGGTAGGATGTGGTATGAAGATGGGCCTGTAGAGTGATGGGGAGGAGGCGGGGGGGGTGTTTCGGGAGGGGGCGGGGCCTGGGGTAGGATGTGGTATGAAGATGGGCCTGTAGAGTGATGGGGAGGAGGCGGGGAGGGGGGTGTTTCGGAAGGGGGCGGGGCCTGGGGTAGGATGTGGTATGAAGATGGGCCTGTAGAGTGATGGGGAGGAGGCGGGGGGGGTGTTTCGGAAGGGGGCGGGGCCTGGGGTAGGATGTGGTATGAAGATGGACCTGTAGAGTGATGGGGAGGAGGCGGGGAGGGGGGTGTTTCGGGAGGGGGCGGGGCCTGGGGTAGGATGTGGTATGAAGATGGGCCTGTAGAGTGATGGGGAGGAGGCGGGGAGGGGGGTGTTTCAGGAGGGGGCGGGGCCTGGGGTAGGATGTGGTATGAAGATGGACCTGTCCCTGTCCTCCACTAACATGAGATGGATAGAAACCAAGGCACAGCTGGGCTTTCTTTGGGAGCTGTGCTTGTCTGGGCATGAGACCAAGGCCATTCTTACAGACTTGGTAGAATTTCATGTTGATTTAGCATGTAAGTCATGTAGATGAGGAATGCTTAGTGGTTGATTATTGTGTGGAAATAACTGACCCGCTCCTTTATTCTGAAGATCCAGGTTTCCTGTTGTTTTTGCCTCTTAGCCGCATGATAATCTGTCTGAAGAACCATGCAGCCATGGACCTGCGGGTCTGAAAAGCAAACATCTGACAGTTTATTTTGGCAGACATAAGGTGGGATTCTCCCATTTCAATCATGGAGATTAAGCCCATATATGGTAACTAAAGCGGGTATTAAAGACGTATTTGGTAAACTACAGCTTCCCTGTGCCCACCTAAGTGTTGCTGAACCTTTTGGGACCTCTTCTAGACCGTATCCCCATGGCTCTGACATGGATGGCGTTCATGGTAGGCCCTGCACTCAGGAGGCTGCGTTTACATCCCACTCTACCCCATGTGTCTCTCGCTGTCATAGGGCCGTACAGACCTGCGTGCGTCACTCGTCTGTGTCCCCTGGCAGGTCGGGCGTGGGCGTCACCGGTGCCAAGCAGACCCTTTTCTACGTGGAAGTGTCGGACGAGGACTGCGTGGGCGACGGCGGGGGCCAGCCCCAGGAGGGGGAGCTCATCGAGGTGGTGAAGGTGCCCCAGCACCAGGCCCTGAACTTTGCATATGATGAGAGCATCCCCAAGAGCATGGGGGTCATCTTCTCCTTCATGTGGTTCCACAACAACATGTCGCCCAAGTTTAAGATCTCCACCAGCGTGTAGCCACCTGCTCCATCTTCTCCATAGTCTTCATATGTGACTATTGATTTTAATTTATTTTATCTTCTGATTACTTATGTTTCCTATTTACACACTGAAAGCTGATATTATGCACTGATTAATTTTTGCAAGACCTGGGTGCTGTTTCATGCTGGTATGTTAAAAAGGTCAGGTTTTGCTTACACTAACTGGTTGTAATTAAGGGTTTTATGTCATTGGTCCAAACCCGGTTGTCTGTGTCGCAAAGCTGTATCCTCCCTCTGTAGCCACTGGCAAGGTATGGACTTCCTTACCTACAGGAGAAGCTCGAATGCCCCAAGAGAGGGAGCGTCGCTTGCAGGAGGAAGTCTGTGCTCAGGACTGAGGGGCTGACACTCTGGCTGCTCAGCAGACTCCTTTTCATCCTCTGAAATGTCCGTGCTGCAGTTGCAGTGACCAGGAAAGTTCTGATTCTGAAGCTGACAGCTGCCCAGGGAATTAAAATGCACAGGGACAGTCAACCTTAAAATCTCCTGCTGAAATCTCAGGTCCAAAACAATGCTTTTGTGAAATGGTGCGTCTTTCAGGGACTTGTGAAACACCAGGTTTCTACTCTTTATAATGAAGCTTTACGGCAATCAGTGGACACCTCTGAGAGCGGTTACAGTAGGGGATGCCCCACACGAAGGATAAGGGTCTCAACGCCACATGCGGTGTGACCCCGGTGACCATGTGACACCATTGATTATGTGACAGGGCTGTTTTCCTCACATATCTGTGCCAATTGTCTGTGTTTAGTTTGAGACCAATGGACTCAGAGGCTTAAACATGAGTATCTATCTGATCCTCCAGAACCAGAGTCCAGGGTGTTTTAAAGGACACATTTCAATTAGCACCTGCTTTGTGCCTGAAATATCAGGTGAGGCAAATAACTGCCTAATTCATGGCTTCAATAAAGCAGTCCAGGGCTGGATGTGTACCTCCGCTGGAGGCCAGGGCTGGATGTGCACCTCCGCTCGAGGCCAGGGCTGGATGTGCAGCTCCGCTCGAGGCCAGGGCTGGATGTGCACCTCTGCTCGAGGCCAGGGCTGGATGTGCAGCTCTGCTCGAGGCCAGGGCTGGATGTGCGCCTCCGCTCGAGGCCAGGGCTGGATGTGCGCCTCCGCTCGAGGCCAGGGCTGGATGTGCAGCTCCGCTCGAGGCCAGGGCTGGATGTGCAGCTCCGCTCGAGGCCAGGGCTGGATGTGCGCCTCCGCTCGAGGACAGGGCTGGATGTGCGCCTCCGCTCGAGGCCAGGGCTGGATGTGCAGCTCCGCTCGAGGCCAGGGCTGGATGTGCAGCTCCGCTCGAGGCCAGGGCTGGATGTGGGTTTCCCTCATTTACATTAATGATCACACTGCTAACACTTTGGATTTGACAGCACATCTGTAGGACATGAACAATGACATTCTCTGTTTTCCTAACAACTTTACACTTACTATCTTACCTTGTGGCCTGATATCACACATTTAATTTTTTCCGGAAAGTACTTATTTCAGCACACGCCCAAAAATATACATTTTTACATGTGACCTTCTCCTTTTTTGTTGCTTGTATTTTGTCATCAATGCTGCTTTTAATTTTAACCATGGCAAGAACTTCCTGATTGCAGAATTATTCACTAGTTTTAGCTGTCCCATGGTGAGGTGAAATGCTTCCACTTTTTTGAGTTTTGAGGAAAAGCTGCTTTCTAAAAATGGCCGTTCTCCCAGGGAGAAGAAAAACCTGAGTGAACAGAAAACCATCTTAAAGGTGTTGGTGATGGTGGACCGTCCATCCAGAAATCACAATGATCTGCCACATGAGACACTTCTGATGTCAATGCAAAGCTGCTGTTTTTTCAGTAAACCATAGAGAAGTGGTCTCCCCACACCCCTTTGTGTTTCCATATGGAGCTTTGAATGTGCTATTCTAAACGATGTCGTGCGGTACTTTTCATTTTTAAAATACAAACCTAATTTTGTATGCAGTTATTTTTATTTTTTAAACATCACTTTTTCCCATCAGATGGCACTTTGCGCACATAGTAAAGACGAATAAATGTATGTGTTCAGTGCTGTGGTCAGTGTGTTTCACTGCTTAACGCAATGGGTTAATCAGCATGATTCCCCAGCTCCTACAGAAGGTAAGGAGAAGATTGCTACATTCCACAGCTGTCTTTGGCTCTTCAGAAGAGACAGGTTATGGTTCTCGGAAGACCTTGCCTGGTTAAATAATTTTTTTAATAAGTAATAATCAATAACAGTCCTTAATGTGCAGGTCACCGGTGTCTGATTAACTGACATGATGGACCAGCCCTGGATACCAGAATGGGTTTGTCATGGACGCCCACCTACTAAGGGGCTGGAATGCTTGTCTCCTGAGTCTCGTTCCTGAGGAATCTTGTTAGCTGAGTGCAGTTACCAAGGGGATGTTTGCATTTGTCTCGTCAACCTGTGCCTGTGTGTCAATCATTAGACAGAAATGCGGACGTGAGGCTCAAACGGCAAAGTGTGAAAGCGGAACCAACCTCCAGGTGAAAACATTAAGTAACCAAACACCGTAAACTCAGCGTTCTCCATAGCAACAGCACTTACACAAGCCGTATGACAACAAAGGCATTGAGTGGTGGACAGGAACTATGTGTGTGTGTGTGTCTTTGACATTGTAAACTGTCAGTTCTGTTGATATTAAAGATGGATGCCTGTACAGCGATAACCACACCTGACAAATGATACAACGTCATACATCTAAAAGTACCAGGATACCAGGATGGGTCCTGGTGATCCCAAAGGGACAGACATTCTGTCTTCTGTTCCCTCGGTCACCATTCCTGCTAGCTTGTATTTATGCATCACTGTCAGCCTCTGTTATTGTGGATCATTTAGAGATATGGGGGGGAGAGAAAACTGGGTGAAGGGGAATTTCCTGGCCAAACCTGACACACAATACTGCCAGCTACCATTTCCCGTCAAAGGAGAGTAGGGAAGCTGGCTATGCCTGCAAACATGAAAGGGATCCGCTTCATCGGCCTACAGGCAGGTAATGTCAGTCCTCTGCGATAATGCCTGTTAAGGCTACATTGCATGTTCTGTAACATGAGGAGTTGGTGTGGAATGGGCACCTAGATGGCAAGAAGCAATGAAATAGGTGGCGTTTTTAGCCTCTTTGTCCTCCATCTGTGTATTTGCTGTCTGCTCAAGCACTTCCAGGTGTCAGCTTCCTGTGCCAGTGAAGACACAGGGCTCCAGCCAGGGGCCCAAAACGGCAGTGCCACCACTTCCTGTCTGCCCAAGCACTTCCAGGTGTCAGCTTCCTGTGCCAGTGAAGACACAGGGCTCCAGCCAGGGGCCCAAAACGGCAGTGCCACCACTTCCCGTCTGCCCAAGCACTTCCAGGTGTCAGCTTCCTGTGCCAGTGAAGACACAGGACTCCAGCCAGGGGCCCAAAACGGCAGTGCCACCACTTCCCGTCTGCCCAAGCACTTCCAGGTGTCAGCTTCCTGTGCCAGTGAAGACACAGGACTCCAGCCAGGGGCCCAAAACGGCAGTGCCACCACTTCCCGTCTGCCCAAGCACTTCCAGGTGTCAGCTTCCTGTGCCAGTGAAGACACAGGGCTCCAGCCAGGGGCCCAAAACGGCAGTGCCACCACTTCCCGTCTGCCCAAGCACTTCCAGGTGTCAGCTTCCTGTGCCAGTGAAGACACAGGGCTCCAGCCATGGGCCCAAAACGGAAGTGCCACCACTTCCCGTCTGCCCAAGCACTTCCAGGTGTCAGCTTCCTGTGCCAGTGAAGACACAGGGCTCCAGCCATGGGCCCAAAACGGAAGTGCCACCACTTCCCGTCTGCCCAAGCACTTCCAGGTGTCAGCTTCCTGTGCCAGTGAAGACACAGGGCTCCAGCCAGGGGGCCAAAACGGCAGTGCCACCACTTCCCGTCTGCCCAAGCACTTCCAGGTGTCAGCTTCCTGTGCCAGTGAAGACACAGGGCTCCAGCCAGGGGCCCAAAACGGCAGTGCCACCACTTCCCGTCTGCCCAAGCACTTCCAGGTGTCAGCTTCCTGTGCCAGTGAAGACACAGGACTCCAGCCAGGGGCCCAAAACGGCAGTGCCACCACTTCCCGTCTGCCCAAGCACTTCCAGGTGTCAGCTTCCTGTGCCAGTGAAGACACAGGGCTCCAGCCAGGGGCCCAAAACGGCAGTGCCACCACTTCCCGTCTGCCCAAGCACTTCCAGGTGTCAGCTTCCTGTGCCAGTGAAGACACAGGACTCCAGCCAGGGGCCCAAAACGGCAGTGCCACCACTTCCTGTCTGCCCAAGCACTTCCAGGTGTCAGCTTCCTGTGCCAGTGAAGACACAGGACTCCAGCCAGGGGCCCAAAACGGCAGTGTCACCACTTCCTGTCTGCCCAAGCACTTCCAGGTGTCAGCTTCCTGTGCCAGTGAAGACACAGGGCTCCAGCTAGGGGCCCAAAATGGCAGTGCCACCACTTCCTGTCTGCCCAAGCACTTCCAGGTGTCAGCTTCCTGTGCCAGTGAAGACACAGGGCTACAGCCAGGGGCCCAAAACGGCAGTGCCACCACTTCCCGCTGGTCTGACCATGAGCTGGGTGTGGCAGCTCGACTCCTTCTGCCACTTCTCCATGGGGGGGCCTTCCCAGCGAGCCTTGCTGCGTGAGTCTCAGAAAAATACCTAGGCGGGAGAGCAGGCCACCGCGCTGAGGATGCTTTTTCACTCCTTAGGCCTTCTGTTCTCTACGATGATGCCAGAAAAATAATTGCAAATATGAGTTTGTGTTACTATTCTGATATTTTGGGATTGGTTGTTGCATGGGTGGAATACAAAAACATTACAAGCAGACTTTGATTTGGCACGGCACAAGGAGCATGAGGCAAATGAGAACGAAATGTAATTCCTGCCGTGACCCAGCCCCTGGCTTCAGAAAAGGACACGCCCTCATTTTTCTGACTGTGGGGCTGTTTGCGATGTGTGAAGCATGCAGTCTTCGTGCCTAATAAGCTGGTCCACGCACTTACAAACCAGGAAAGGGTATAAACCTAAACAACATTAAACCTTAAAGACCCTGAAGTTCCGATGATTTTTATGATCATGTGCTGTAGCAGACCAGGCATATGGTTGCTAGTTACTTGTCAAAAGAGCTTTTCTACAAAATGGTTAACATTACCCACTTGGCTTTGAGTGTTGTTATATAGAGGATGCCTGTCTTGGTTTGCCCACAGAATACTGCTGGCCTTGAAGTGACAGCAGGAAGGTAAATAAAATAAAGCTTGTTGCCTTATTTTATTTCTCCGTCGCCTGAAGGGATCAAGTAAGGTGTTTAATATTTAGTGTGGAGCACTTTGACACCAGTATAAGCTGAGAATGTGGATCCTAGTATTCCCAGTCCTCTGGCTTGTTAAAAATCCCAGTTAGTGATTCCTTACTTGTTATGTTTGAATAGGATGTTTGTGCCTCGTTGGTCTTCGTCTGGCCTCCTGAGGACGCAACCCAGCGGCTCTGCATTTCCTATCCTCAGAAAGTGACCATGGAGGAGACGTGAGCTCTGACAACAGGACTCATCGCACTCTCACTGGTTGCCCATCAAATTCCTCGCCATCACACACAACTCAGAATTAAGGGCCTGTTGCCTAGAAACCAGATGGCAACAGGTCACCAAAGCACCCACCCACACCATTGTTAGGTGATTGAAAGCCTTGTGTTGGAGATTATCACCATAAGCTATTTGGATCCGAACACCGCTGACATGACTGAGTTACCGAGTAACCGACGTGGCAAGCCAACTAGACATGTCTCAGTGAGTTCTGATTGATCTTCATTACTTATATACTTTGTGCAATTGCTTCATGGCTTTGTTCCCTGCATCTTCATCCAAGTCTGAGTCTTTATTTCCTCTAAGTGCCATTAACTGTTTGATATCCTAATTATTCCAAGAATTATTAACTGCATGCTATACAGATATTTATGTGCAGGTGCTTTAAAATCCGTTTGTTATTTAGAGCGTAGAACCAAAATTGCTAATTATAGATGTTTCTTTTGTGACAAATTTGTGTTTGTGCATGAAAATATGGCATAATAGAAGTATAATGATAATAACAGTGATTTTCCCAGCACAACAGTGAAACGTGTGACGGAGACGCGCAGTATTTATCTCTTACTCTTGCTGTGTCAGTTTAGGCCTGACAGACTGACGGGCCGCTCCTGTGATTCACTGTGACAGGCAGCTCCTGGTCAGGCTGCATGTGTGGTGCACTGTGGGCGGACAGCAAAAAGAAAAGAGAAAAGGAGTCAAGAATGGAAAAACGCACCTGGGGCCACATCTGGGGCTACGGTGGGGGCTACGTCGGGGGGCCACGTCAGGGCCTGCTGCTGCACAGGCCAGCTGCTAGTGGGCCCGCATCCCAGCATGCTCAGCTCACTGCTGTGGTCATTACGTAAACGCTGTGAAGCAGTTCGTTATCTTTGCTTTTGGTGCATTGTGGGCTCTGCCGGGGCCCAGGCCGTGTTGGAACAGAGCGTCTCAGCTTCCCGTGGGATGTGTGTCACCTGTTTATTCAGGTAAACCAAAGAACATGTCCGGCGGGGGCTCCTGCCAGGAATCGTCATACAAAAACATTCAAAATAAGTTTTAAAGGAACAATCATACAAGGCCAAATTATTATTCACTACTTTTTTTGCAAGAAAAATGTCAGTATTTCGCTGTTAAATCATACCTTTATCAGAACACAACACGAAGATAATGATAATCCAACTGCTTATCCAGTATAGAAGGGGGGATGATGATGATGATGATGATGATGTTCATGATGATGATAGTGCTGATCATGATGGTGATGATAGTTATGGTGATGGTGGTGATGATGATGATGATAGTGCTGATCGTGATGATGATGATGATAGTTATGATGATAGTGGTGTTCGTGATGATGATAGTTATGGTGATGATGATGATAGTCCTGATCGTGATGATGATGATGATAGTTATGATGATAGTTATGGTGAAGATGATGGCGATGATGATGTTCATGATGATGATAGTTATGGTGAAGATGATGGCGATGATGATGTTCATGATGATGATAGTTATGGCGATGATGATGTTCATGATGATGATAGTTATGATGATAATGATGATGATGATGATGATGATGATGATGATGATGAGTGGCACGGCAGCTCTCTGGTTAACACTGTTTACTTTACACCATGGTCGGAGGTTCAATCCTACCATCACTCTGCGTGTGATCAATTTGCATATTTTACTTCTGCCATGCGACTATCCTTTATGTACTCTAATCTCCCACAGATCACAGATATGTAGCAGGGCTAATTGGCACTCTGAACTGCATTAAACAATCTAGGCTGAGATCCTGTTAAAGCAGCACCGCAGAGACACAACATAGCAGGCTGGTGCTCAGCATGTGACCCAGAGCAACAAACAGCCCAGAGAGCTCTGCATTAATGAAGTGCTGAAGTTCCTCTGCGTTCACTGCCTCACTGCGCTTTTAATTACTGTTCTGCAGAGCCTGAGCAGTCAGCAGCTGAGTCACCGCCTCCTCTCACCATCACAGGATCCGTGTGAATTGTGTGGATGAGCAGCGAATTAAAAAAAAATAATAAAGCGATAGACCTGCTTAGTTATGACCAGCAGTGTGGGCCAGGTGATTTGGTCACATCTCTCTTGTATTGCTGATATTTGCATGTCTGTTCAGGAAAGCAGCTGCTCTAGGCCTCAACGTTCCTTCATGGTTCCTCAGCAAATGTGGGAATTACCCAGAACATCATGCACAGGTGGAGTTCTGCGCTTCCAGACCTGGCTTTGCCTTTCACCAGTTATTTATTAGGTGCTAAATCCCACAGGCTCTGTGACTCTGACCAGGAGAAGTGGTCAGAAGATGGATGGGCTTATCTCACACGGCAATCGCTCATGCAGCAGACGTATCTTCACCTTGTCTCAGGCCGGTGATCCATCCTGGTCAAGCACTCACCTGGAGCCTGTATGGGAGGCCCCCTTGACCTTATCTGTAGGAGAAATGACTGGAATGATACAACCCATACAGGCATGTTGTGACAGGCTTCAGATGGAGATTATCTGGGAGCAGCTAGATTGGTCCAAAAATGAGAGGCTCTTCTGGTGGAGCCTTGTTGATGCGTGGAATGGAGAAGGCAGCAGCTCTCAATCAGATGTGTTCCATTACCAGGCCAGAGAAACTGTGCAGAGAAGATCTAATCAGCCTTGACTGAGCTGACATCTTCAAATTCTCAAAGGTTTCCATTGCCTCTGTTCTGTTTTTATACTCCAGAAATTTCTGGAATTTCCTCCGAACGGCTTACGAAATTTGTTGCAGTGTTGTGATTATGTCTGCATCCACCGTGCCCAGCGTAGGGATGATGTAATTAGTGTGTCTGTCCTGTTCACTCCAGATGACAGTGGCAGGTCCAAACCCGAGACAATTATGGTAAAAATAGCATCTTACTATTAGTATTATTAGTCTGTTACGTGCTAAACCCCTTTGGAAGGAGGGGCTGTTCACAAGCATGGAGAAAAAGCCGCTGAAATCCATGGAGACGCAAGTTTAAATGCGACAGGAAGTAAAGCCACCCAGCCTGTTATGGTCCTTCAGAGCGGCACGCGGCTGTGTTCTGCGGCAGGTTTTGCCACCTTCTTTTTCGCCCATTGCTCTGTTAACTTGTTAGTTAAGTCAAATCCAACACTAGATACTCCTCGTGTCAAAAACAGTGATGCCTTTTTTTTTTTTGGTGGTGTGTGCAGTGTGAAAGGGACAGGAAATGACCAAAAACTCCGCACAGATCACTCACGTCATCAGTAATACTAAAACGCTATCACGTCCTTCGTCGTGGGAAATTTTACCGTGTGAAGATATGATCCAATCATGTTCCATATTCCATAGCAAGGTCATGCGAAGCCTGGAGCGTATCCCAAACAGCACAGGAGCCGCTGCGGGTCCCCGGGATGGGAGGCTGGCCTGTTACAGGCCAAACAGAGAATAACATCCAAGAGGAATTTTACAGTGCAGTTGCTCCTCTTGGCGTTTGTGACTTCTGCTCTGGTGTGGGGTTACTATAGCAACCTGCTTCTTTTCTCTTCTGCTGAGTTCTGCTTGACTCGCTGGAGGTGAGGCCGCAGAACTGCTTAACCTTCCAGAAGAGCAGAAATAAACGAAGCAGCCTAATCGCTGCTGACCGCTCTCTCCTCATACTCTCTTGTAGCCTGTTCTCACAAAAGCATCAGCATTTTCACATTTCAAAGCCTGTGATTTTTCTCATCCGGCGTTGCAGCAGTAATAACCAGGCAGTCTTCATTTAAAAGCTAAAGAATCCTGGACTTCAGTGTGTGTTCGCAACAAAAGGCCTAACTGGGAGGTTAATCAATTTAAACTGATTACATTAAGTCCCATTATTACACAAATTTGCAGATTTCTGAATGCAAAACAGTTTATCTTGTATTTCTGCGAAATTTCAGTAATAGCTATACAGTAGATATAAGTAAGCGAGACAGCACGTCATATCGGGATTCACCTTAGATATAGGTAAGCGAGACAGCACGTCATATCGGGATTCACCTTAGATATAGGCAAGCGAGACAGCACGTCATATCGGGATTCACCTTAGATATAGGTAAGCGAGACAGCACGTCATATCGGGATTCACCTTAGATATAGGTAAGCGAGACGGCACGTCATATCGGGATTCACCTTAGATATAGGTATGCGAGACAGCACGTCATATCGGGATTCACCTTAGATATAGGTAAGCGAGACGGCACGTCATATCGGGATTCACCTTAGATATAGGTAAGCGAGACAGCACGTCATATCGGGATTCACCTTAGATATAGGTAAGCGAGACGGCACGTCATATCGGGATTCACCTTAGATATAGGTAAGCGAGACAGCACGTCATATCGGGATTCACCTTAGATATAGGTAAGCGAGACGGCACGTCATATCGGGATTCACCTTAGATATAGGTAAGCGAGACGGCACGTCATATCGGGATTCACCTTAGATATAGGTAAGCGAGACGGCACGTCATATCGGGATTCACCTTAGATATAGGTAAGCGAGACGGCACGTCATATCGGGATTCACCTTACATATAGGTAAGCGAGACGGCACGTCATATCGGGATTCACCTTAGATATAGGTAAGCGAGACGGCACGTCATATCGGGATTCACCTTTTGGGGCATCGTGTCAGAGTACAGATTCCATAAAACCTGTTGAACCTTGAAGATTGTGCTACTTATAACAGTGTGACAGAGTAACCCAAAATAGAATGCTCTGGAATATCTGAAGCATTCTGCATTACTGTCATTTTTGGAAAGGGCACAGGCGGTCAGTGATGGCGATCAGATACACAACTGCACACTGGGCTGTACGCTGTACTTCTGAAGCGAGGACTGCCCTCTTCTACGTCCTTATTCCCTATTGGGCCAAATTTAATTAATACAGAAAAATGTATTTATACATTTCAGAATTTTTGTATTTCTTTTGTAAAAGGAACTTTTATAGGTTTCAGTTCAGCCTGTTTATACAGCTTCTGGGGGCAGCGTATGGCTCAATGGGCTACGTCACTGTGTCTGTGAACTGAAGGCTGTTGGTTCAAGCCCAACTTTGGCTGAATAGTCACATGCCTGTGGGCCCTTGGGCAAGGGCACTGCTGTTGGTGGCTGCCCTTCACTGCCAAGCCCACTAAGAAATTTACAAAGGAGAAGAGGCCATTCGGCCCATCAAGCTCATCTGGGGAGAGCTTAACTAATACCTCAGAGTTGTTCAAATCTTATCTAACTCTGATTTAAAGAAACCCAGGGTTTTAGCTTGCACTACACTAACAGGAAGGCAATTCTAACTACACGCTGTGTAAATAAGTGCTTTCTCAAATTCATTTAAAAATGTTCTTCCGCTAATTTCCACTTATGGCCACGAGTTCTAATATTTAAAATACTCTTACCTACATGTGTATCATGGAGAGCAAGATCACATGAGCAGAAGGAGAAAGCCCCCACAGCGATCAATAAATTGTTATTGTTATTTTCGGACTGGAGCAATTCATACTTACTCAGCTCCATAATGAAAAACCCAGATTAACAGAGAAATGGTCATAGAAGGGATTGTGGGAAAGCTGATTAAATTATGCCTCCCCATACTTCTCTGAAGCAAAGCATGGCGCTTAGACCACGAGTGGAAGGAGACGTCCTTGCGATGCATCCTGAGCCTGCAACGCATCCTGAGCCTACGATGCATCCTGAGCCTGCTGCTCCTCTGTAAAATGCTTTGGCTCCAATGCCAAGATGCAGACCTACTTCCTGCTCTTTCCTAATCAGGGCAAATGGGCGGCAGCTTATGCGAGATACAACAGGTTCTACCTCTAGCACTTGAATTGTATCTGCTGGCCACACATAGTCAGTGGGTTTATGTTTGCGGCCACCTGGAACGTGTGGCTGGACGCCGCACGTGTTTACAGTGACAGGCTGTGCAGATGCAGCAACGGAGCTGAGCACAGAAATCTGCGGGCATTGCCCATGAGGTCAGCCGGCACAGTCCTGCTTTGCATAGCCTGTCTGTCCCTTATTGTCCTTTGAATATTTAAGCACCATCTCAGGCTGCCCCCCCCCCCCCCCCCCTGTAAACAGCAGATCTGCATCTACAGAAGCAGATAAATTCCAGCGCTCATCTTAAGCAAGCAATCCTCTCTCTCGTGGTTATCTCTGATGGGTTATCAGATTGCAAACTACAGCAAGAGGCTGTGACTTTGACTGACGGGTTCGTGAGCCAGCGGGCAGAGGCAGGATACCTATGATGAGGCATGACCTGCGTGCTGGAAGGTAATAAGGAGTCATCAAGCAGTCGGTGCCCAGCAACGGGCGCTGATGTTCACCTATGGATGCCAGGGACGGCTGGCAGGCAAGAAGCATGGTGGCCTGGCTGCTTGTGTATGCTCCCAAAGAACGTGTGGTTAATATGGTAGGACGGTTAGGAAGATTCCGAGGGCCAGAGACCCCAAAATATTTGGAGCATGATTAGATTGGGCTGGGATGGGGGCGCCCCTGTGAATGGGTGGGTGGGGATGGCATCTCCTGGGCTCATTGTCCGCCCAGGGGTGTGAAGTCATTCCCGAAAGCCCCCTCAAGCCCTGCTACATGCTCCTATGTGTGGGCCACACAGGCTGGATAAACCGCGTGCCTGCAGAAGCCAGTAGCATACAAGGGATCACTAACCAGTGGGCATAACCTGAGGCATCCCCAAAAAACAAATAAATAATAGCGCATTCCTTGTTTCTCATTATGAATGTGCGAATTACTGAGGCCAACTCGCTGCACATGCATGGTGCGAATATCTAATGGAGACTGTTGTCCTATATCAGACAAAATCATTTTATTGTATGGATCAGCTATTTTTTGGTTAGGTTTTTTGTGAATCTGCACCCCAAACAGTGTTAGTCTTATTTAAAATAATGCATTTTAAAATGATTTAATCATTCTCACATCATATCCTTTCGCAATGTGACTATTGCATGTGCGCTCACTGCGATGCCGCAATATACATCACACCTCCCTCCCTCAGGGGGCAAATTCAGCGTAACAGATTACAGACTCTCCCTCGCCAACTTCCTGTCTCACAAAGCTTCTCTGTCGCCCCCCCCCCCCCCCCCCCCCCCTTCACTCCCCCACCAACGCCACTTGTGCTGTGGCATGACCGTGGAAAGGACACCAGCGCACGGGCCTTAACACGGCGACGGCCCGCAGCGTCGCTCGAGACCCAGGCCGGTCCCCCCTCCCCTACAGCTGTGCATTTGTAATGTTGTGTGACACAGCAGGCTAGTGATGGAAATCAATTAAAGTGAACAAACGGTGAGTGTGAGCAGCCCGGAGAGTCTAAGTAAAGCACGAGAGATTTATGGCAGCTGGTGGGCGTGCAGGAATAGGGGCCCCTTTCACTCTCCACATCCCCTGTTATCTGTGCACCAGGGCTGGGAACCGCCCCTCGATCCGGGTTGTGTTACAATGCAGAACGAGAACTGAAGATATCATTTAGTGTTTTTTCAGAATAAAACAGGATCATTATATTGTTTTAATTAAAGCTTAAGTGATTTTTTTATGTGTGCTGGTACAGCGGTGCAGTGGTCAGCACTCCTCCTCACACCTCCACAGCTGGGGTTCCTGTCTCCTGCCATGGCTCCACGTGTGTGGAGTTTGCACGTTCTCCCGTGTCATCATGTGTTGTCCTCTGGTTTCCCTCCACAGTCCAAAACCATGCTATGGTGAACTGGAGTTACCAAATTGCTAGTAGGTGTGAATGGTGCATGAGCGATTGGTGCGTGAGCAATTGGTGCGTGAGCGATTGGTGCGTGAGCGATGAGAGAATGAGCCCCGCACACCTGCCGGTGTTTTGCTGTGATTTTTTGCAGCATTTACTCATCCCCATTCCTGTAGTAAGTTATGGACTCAGAGTCTGCTGCGATCCTCTGAAGGATGCAGCCGACATCTCCCGCCTGCTCCGCGCCAGATGGCCTGTTGGCAGCAGCGGCGAGTCACAGTGATGGCGAGTCACAGTGCCGATGAGTCACAGCAACGCCGAGTCACAGCAGTGGCGAGTCTCAGTGCCGGTGAGTCACAGCAGTGGCGAGTCACAGTAGCTACGAGTCACAGCAGTGGTGAGTCACAGTACCGGCGATTCTGCTGGCTGCTGTCAGGTAGGCACTGAATGTTTCAGACTGACTCCCTCCCTCGTCCACCACCAACACCTCCTCTGCATGGGCAGCTGGCTCTGCCAGACGAAAGCAAGAGAAAGGAAGATGTTTACCTGCGTCTTCCTTGGGAGCTGAGAAGGCCCACACAGCCTGCTGACCCCTTCTGTACCACAAATGGAGTCACTTGGGAAGTAAAACATTTGTAATGTTTATACTGACAGCAGTGAATAAACTAACAAGGATATCCAATAGGTTTTATTTAAACAAATGATCTAAATATTTATATTTGTGCTAATATTTTGTATGTGTATCATATATATTATAATTCATATAGTAACAATTATATTCTGGTAACTAGCTGTTGATAGCATTATTTGTTTGACTAAAGTAAATATTATTGGCCAGTTAATTAGGTCTACCTGCCCCCCCCCCCCAAAGAGTGAATCACACTGCTGCAGCTGAATACGTACAGAATCACTCCGACAGGGTCACGCGGCTCGGTCACTGTGCTGCAGCGCGGCAGAATGACTGAGACTCCTGGTCTGTGTGATTCTGAGCAGCTCAGTCACTGTGCTGCAGCTGAATACGTACAGAATCACTCCGACAGGGTCACGCGGCTCGGTCACTGTGCTGCAGCATGGCAGAATGACTGAGACTCCTGGTCTGTGTGATTCTGAGCAGCTCGGTCACTGTGCTGCAGCTGAATATGTACAGAATCACTCCGACAGGGTCACGCGGCTCGGTCACTGTGCTGCAGCATGGCAGAATGACTGAGACTCCTGGTCTGTGTGATTCTGAACACGGCGGTTCCAGCATCTCAGGACCAGCCGGCCTCCTGGGATTCTCACACGCTGCAGCGTCAAGATGTCACACAGGATGGTGTGGGGAACAATAAACATCCAGCCAGGGACATTTCTGTGCCCAAAAAATACTTTGTTAATGATATAAGTAAGAGCAGCATGGTCAGATTCTGTAAACGTATCAGGAAGGCCACAAGTAAACAAACTAACTACTCAGTACAACAGTCACTTGTAGAATGGCTTTGCTGTTTGCTGTTCTGGAGGTAAAAGTGGATCATACCTGGTACTGGATGGGTGTACCTAATAAAATGTCCACTGCGTGTGTGAAGGAGTGTTTCATGCCTAATTTTAAAACCGCAGATTAACAGAAGAGGGCGCTGGCAGGCAGACCCAGAGGCTCAATGTGGATAAACGTATGTAAACGCCTGATACACACAGCTGTGTAATATTGCTGAAATAAAGTGCAAAGGATATTGGATCTGAACCTAAATGCACACACGCCACCGCTGGTTTTACTATAAAGACGTATTTGGGTTTTTCTTTTTTCAGCGCACCCACAACATGAGGCTCAAACGGGAACACTAGGTAACCATGTAAGATAATTAACATCATGCAGTCTTCATTTACAACAGAGCACGCTTTAAGACTGTAACCTGTCAACCATGAAATAAGCATTCAGCTCTATTTACGACACACAGATAAATGCCCCCGCCATTATAATGGATTTTTGGGAGTTTTACACCTTGATTTCTGTTTGTGGTGGATTTTTATTTTTTTTTCACACGGAAAATGAATTATTGCGCCAATCACTAGGAGTGACCGGTCATATCGTCAATTTTGAATTTCGGGAAAAGGTTCTGTGTCTCACGTAAATTCTGGCATTACGCTGTGTGAGCAAGCAATAACGAATGGATGAATGTTTACCTGCACGGATATCATAGCCAGTGCCAAATAAAAAAAAACAGAAATGATTTTAATGGGAATACATACTTTAATAGCACAAGTAAATTCACGTCCTACCCCGCGGTGAACCTCGGCAACACAAGTTTTGGACACGCCCCGCCCCCGTGTTATGATTGGCTTATTGGTTGCCACTCTAAGTGCAGTTGAGTGGTCGCTTCGGGTGCCAATCAGAAGCACATCCCGAGGCTTGGGTTTAGCCGAGAAACACATCAGTTGCGGTGAAGTGATTTGACGAAGGGAGTCTCGTACGGTCGGTCTATCAGTAAATTGCTTCGGCTTTCTTAAGACGCATCTAATGTTTCTCTTGTCTTCAGAAATATAATAGGCACAGATCCCGCTTTTTAATATTTGCATGCCCCCAGAGGAGGATACGATAGCCGGTCTACGGCTGTTTTTCAGTTTTCTTTTATTATCTCTCATGATACACTAATTAATCGGAGGCATGTGGAAATTTTCAAGGATTACGAATTGGTTTTCATTAGTCTGTCTGCTGTTAACGTTACGGGCGAAGGTAAGTAGATTGCTTCTTTCAAATATCATGCAAATGTATTTAATTGATGTTTAAGTAATCGGCAGTTGTAACTTTGTGGGCGTGTAATTATTGTTTAATCGTAATTTCAACGAACTGATTTTCTTCATTCAATCACGCATCAGAACCGTCTTTGCGTGTGATGCTGAATTTTATGTCTTTGTCAAGGCTGATTTCAACACGCTTTGTATTTATTGTCATGTACCTATTAATAATTGATTCACAAATCGTTCACCAAGGCAATTCCATTTCATATGAAAACTGCTTTATGTTAATTTGAAGGTTGTTTATTTCAGCGCAATAACATTGCACTTCAGTTTTCATTGATTCAGGGCAAGTACTAGTACGCTCAGTTTATTCGACGTGAAGCCCTGCCGGTCTTGCAGCCCTTAGCCTATGCAGTGAATCGAAATCACGTTATCGATAACGCTTTGCTAAGCTGCTTCAAACATACCACCGTCGTTTGAAGAAAGAAATGATTTGATTTAAGTTTATTTGTTGTCTTCACCTGCATTTCTCCTGGAAGCGACGCGTTTAGACCTTTTTTCCATTTTAATGTTATTTATAGGTGTCCCAGTCCTCGGGCTATTTTGAGCTGCAGCTGATTACCGTTCAGAATGTATTCGGTGAGTTGTCAGACGGACAGTGCTGCGACGGCAGCAGGAACTCGGAGGATCGCGTCTGCAGCCGGGACGAGTGCGACACTTACTTCAAAGTCTGCCTGAAGGAGTACCAATCCGAAGTCACGACCAATGGCCAGTGCACCTACGGACATGGATCTACTGACGTTCTTGGTGGGAATATTATCTCCTTTAGAAGCGCCGAAAACAATCCGAATAGAATCAATGATGCTGGCCGAATCCTTATCCCATTCCAGTTCGCTTGGCCGGTGAGTGTTCATTTTCTCTGTGATCAGCATTGCACCTGTTTTCGTATATTGGCAAAACAACCAACATGTGTTATTGCTGAAGTAATTCTACATAGTACCGTGCAGTAAAGTCACGGCATACTCCTACGTACAACTGTTAAGGTGTTAAAATGTAGCAACCTGCTTTCGATATCATTCGTATGTGGTGTCAATGTAGTGCTTACAACGGAAGTCTGTAAGAAGTGTAGGATTTATTTGCTTCCTTAGGTTCGTATTGACTTGATGTGAATAAATGAGTCTTGTTAAAAAGAAAAAAATCAGGCTTAGAAATTGCTATTGTGGCGTGCCTAATAAAAGGATGTTAACACGCATATGGAGATGCATCCCGTTAGAAATGTATCTCGCGTCATTCAGGGGCCGCTTCTGCAGTGAGCGCCTAGGTTTGCTCCGGCGACTGGCTCATCACTCGCAGCCGCTAGAGGGGAGAGCCCGAGCCGCACGCGACACTTCGTCTTTGCCCCGCGGCCGCCTCGAGGCGTGCCCTTTTGGGCGTGGGTGCGCGTGCCGCCGCCCGTCTTGCCTTCGTGCGCACGCAACCGGGTATCTAATGATTAATATCAATAGTTGATCTCAACGTGACATTGCTGTTGGGGACCTTAATTGTGGTATTATGCTCATTTTAACGTCTTATTTGTGTAGCTTATTAAACGCTCTAATTGCCGTGCTTAGCTTTTCTGTTTAATTCTGTTAAATTAGTGGATGCTCTTTAACTAGAGAAATATTTAACTTGGGAGTAAAATCAACACTAGGATTTACTCCAGGCAGTACTTGACTAGACTTGTGTTGGGGCTGGGTATTATCCCACCGTCTGTGCTGCTCAACAAGAGGAAAAATTGGAGGGGACTGTGGTTTTCATAACTGAATGTACAGTACATGTACAAGGACTCGTAGGTTTGTCCCTATTTTACACAGTGCTTGTAGGAACGATGTACTGTAGCATTTACTTTAAACTCTGGACGGGTGCCCAGGAAAGCATAGTTATCTTGCATGTACTCTGTCATCTGATCGTCTGTCGACAGGGAGATTAACTATTTCGTTATTGGTAATTGAAACCCCCTTTGGGTTTTAAGTTTGCCGCTGTTCAGCACTTGGCTGATATAAAACTGGTAAACAGTTACCCTGGAGATAAGAATTTAATTTGTAACACCTAGTTTTGTGTCTTACGCCAGCTTAGGTAGGTTTGACTTTGTCGAGATGCCAAGTTATCTCCGTATAGATGTAACAGAATTGAAACTATTAAAATTGTAGTAGTTGCCAGTGTTTCCTTGGATGCTACTTTAGTAACTTTTGAATTTTACTTGTCACATAATATCGACATTAAACTATGGAGCAATCCAGCATAGATTTGCACATGGACTACTGCATTCGACTGGCAGAAAGTCTTTTCTATTGTAGATGGGAGTTTACTCTTCAAAGAGTTGGATGGCCTCTTGTCTGTGTTAATTGTGTTGAGAAATGAGGCTGTGAAATCCATACGATTGCTGCATGCTGTCATTTATATCCCATTTTGCTTGAATGGAACCAATAACTTAATGCTTTATTTTAATTTTGTCCTTGAATATCCCGAGAGCCATGAGAGTGACTTTCATAGATAAAGGGACAGAGGGAGGTAAATAATGCTTTGGGTGTCAGGAATGCATTGTGTTAGGAGTGTTATGATCATTATTTAAAAACATTAATGCAGGGGGAATTGGACATGCTAGGAGAATTGTGATGTTCAGGGCATAGCAATATTATTATACTACAAACAATATTTAACTAGAAGTGTTTCAGCAAATTTTCCATTTAACTGGTGAAATCGATATAGATGGAAACTGTTTAAATAAATAGTATTCCACTATATACATTGTTTAAAATTACAAAATGTGAAGTTTTAGGGTGTATTCCTGGACCCCAAGCAATCTGAGTTAACTTGTTGTGTGAGAGGGGCTGATTTTTCTAACGCTATGATCCCTGTTTGAGTGCCCTCTTGTGGCGGGAGGTAACTGAGACGGGCTGTGTGTTTCTGTACAGCTTTGATGGTCTCCCTTGATAGCCTGTCAGCTGAAAGGCAGACTGCCTCCTCACAGCTTGGCAAGATCTAGGCTCCACAAATGTACAGGTGAATTCTGACCGGTACGGTACCCTTGATTGCAGGAGATTTGTTGGAAAATAAAGGAGTGGAGGAAGCGAACGGCTAACTAGGGATTATTTTGCTGATGGGTGTTAAGTTTCAACCGGCACACCTTCAGCATTGGCAATAATGGCGCGATTCCCGAAATGCTGCAGCAGGTTGTGGAGGTCCCGTCTGTCCTGGGGTCGGTCTGTACTGCCTTGGCCATACGCCAGGTGCGCTGTTGGCTGGGTGTGTGTCGGGATGTTGAGAGGTAGACCTGTAGACCCGCCCTTGGTTTGCTGGGCAGTCTTTCCCCTGCTGATGGTTGTAGTGGCCTTTTTGGGGGGGGGGCACTGGATGACATCTTCACCAACCCTGATTTGGGGACTTGCTGGGTGTTGCTAGGAGATCATCTAATAGTCCTTTAGTAAACAATTATCTCCCACCTGCTCCACCCCCCCCCCCCCCCCATAGCCCCTAACTGGCGGGCTTGCAGACCTCTATGCTCTCCGTCCACCTGAGGGCCGGACCGCGTTCAAGGCCCGGAAGAGCTGCACTGTGGAGGGGGCCAGCTGGCTTCTTGCCGTGATTTAAGCTGGGGTCGCTGCCTCGGTGCCTGGTGCACCAGAGTGTGAACTGCTTCTGCCCATCTCATCTCACCCGCTCCTGTGAGCTGCTTCTGCCCATCTCATCTCACCCGCTCCTGTGAGCTGCTTCTGCCCATCTCATCTCACCCGCTCCTGTGAGCTGCTTCTGCCCATCTCATCTCACCCGCTCCTGTGAGCTGCTTCTGCCCATCTCATCTCACCCGCTCCTGTGATCTGCTTCTGCCCATCTCATCTCACCCGCTCCTGTGAGCTGCTTCTGCCCATCTCATCTCACCCGCTCCTGTGAGCTGCTTCTGCCCATCTCATCTCACCCGCTCCTGTGAGCTGCTTCTGCCCATCTCATCTCACCCGCTCCTGTGAGCTGGGAGGGAGGTTTATTTTTTTAATTGAAGCAGTAACCTGAGTGACCGGGAGCTTACCATGGGCTCCTTTACAAAGCGAAACAACGGGCCCGCCTGGGATAAGCACAAACACACACACACACACACACACACACACACACACACACACACACACACACACACACACACACACACACACACACACTAACACTGTGACTGCCTGACGCCGAGCATCGCCAACATGAGCTCACAGCATGCGGTGTTATGGGAAGTGTTTGTTACTTAGCTCTTTGTTACAGGAACAGGAAGTCTGTGCTGCTGAGGAATTTCTGGGCTGATCACCTGCCCTTCCCACACAAGGAGACAGACCATTTTTGTCTCTGAGCTCGAATGTTTTTCTCTTTCCTAAATAGGGGGCCGTTTTGCAGAGACTTTCTTCAGCCACCAAATGCACTTTGACTGCTGGACAGTTCTGTGATGGACGCACTGGATGCGTACTCTGGTCCAAGCCTGCCCTTGGGGACCTGTCCCTGGCCACATGGTTTGTCAAAGGACAAGTCTAAAATATCTCTTTTAGACTCATTAGCCTGTTTCTTTGAAAGTTGTACATCCTTTTATTGGATAATGATGCTCCCCCATCTCAACCATATCCTCTATGCTTGAGGTGTCTTTGGTTCTTCAGCCCTTCTGTCCCAATGTGGTTTCATTATTAAACCCTACTAGGGGTTCAAAGGTGGGGCATTTTGGACCGGGTTGGGAGCCCAGGGGAGTCTTTCCATCAGGTCAGATGCCCAGCTGGATCCAGACCTAGCTTGGCTAGTGCTCGTTAGCACCGACGCTAATGGCCACGCTGCCCGCCTTGCGGAGTTTGGATCGGCGGCTGCAGTAGGAGTGATCGCGCGTTACGTGAGCGCCGGAGAGGGGATTGTGTTTTGAGCAGCCTTGTGTTCCCTCGTTGTTGCCAGGAAGCCTGTTCGGTTTTGTTTCAAATTCCTGGCTCAAGTGTCTTCCTCTTGTTCCAGCATAAAGGCCTGGAGTGTACTGCAGACTGTATCTAGAGCAAACACATCCTGTAATGGACGTCCACCACTTGGGATTATTCTGCCCTCGTTGCTTTAGCCTTTGAGAGGAGTCCTCTGCCTGCTGGGGTCTTCATTTTCCTCTGTCCTCTGTCCCTAAGTGACATGCAGATTAGTGGAGCTGTTGCTAGTGCAGTAATTAAGGGTGCAGTGCAGTCGGCAGATTGCTGGTGTGGTTTCTTGAATGGCTTCTTGCTCTGGGTCTTGCCCTGGGCTTAGGGAGCCTGTGCCTTTCTCCTAGCATACAGGTTAAGGGTCCGCGTGTCCTCAACCGCGTCGGGTTCTCCTAGCATACAGGTTAAGGGTCCGCGAGTCCTCAGCCGCGTCGGGTTCTCCTAGCATACAGGTTAAGGGTCCGCGAGTGTACGTGTCTCACAATGCTGGCTCATACGGTTACAGACTGCCTTGTAGCCCCCAGTTCTTGTCTCTTATATTGCTTTTATCAGAATGATCTCCCCCCCCCCACACACACATATCCCAGGGGTGAGGAGTGATATATGTGCTCAGGTCTGTCAGCATCACGCAGCCTTTGTGGGCCATGACCGTTGTATGCAGTGGTTCCAGCATGGGTACCACGTCAGCCGTGAGAGGCTGCTCGCTAATACATGGTCATGCGACTTACTGGGTAAGAGGGGGTGGATACAGTGGGATTCTGTGGATACTGGTAGTGTACTGTGGCGTGCATGTGTGCGGGGGAGGGGAGGGGTTCACATCACACAGAGGCTGATGTGAGACGTCACTCTGAAACGGGATGGGCAAGCGGGAGGGTTGTGGTCCTGCTCGGTGCCGAGGCCCCGGTCGCTTACGAGCAGCCTTGCTCTCATCTCTGCTGGGCGGTTTCAGGATCTCGCTGGGATGTGACTGATCCCAGCAAAGCCGCCACTCAGGATAAGGAGCCTGCAGGGTTGAGGTCACAGGTCCACTTTAACTAAAGGAGGTCACTGCCTGGGCTGTTCTAGGCTGAGGCTGCCTCTGCTTCATCGGTGAGGTTCGCTCTGTTCGGGTCCCCTAGCAGTGGCGAGGACAGCGAATGCACTGAGATACGCAGGCTTGTCTCAGACGGGGGGTGGGCAGGCTGGGCTGTGGAGCTCCTTACTCCCCCCCCCCCCCCCCCCCCAGCAGGAGGCTGGAGCTGGAAGCACACGATGCCCTCCGCTTCTGAAACCGGATCGCTTTCCATTGATTAGCTCAGAATAGTCGCAGTTCAGACGCGTGGTGGTAAGCCGATCCAAAAACGTCGTTAAGGCAGGATGTTCGGTAGTTCTGACGTTTCTGTCTCCGGCACAATGGCTGCGCAAGACGGCTTTTGTCTGCTTCTTCCTGCTGGGGAATTAAACGAAAATCCCTCCCTGCAGACATGCACACCGCCTGTGAGCGTGCTTGCAGTGAATCATCGTGAATCCCACGTGAAAAACAGGGAGGTATTTTGCTTGTAGCCCCCGTGACACATGTCAGCGGGACAAGTGCTCTGTTATTGGTGGAAGGACCCGTCAATCTCCCAGGGGAGCTGTTACACAGCCTCCAGAAAGAGGTGGGCGTGCTGTTAATAACGTGTTAAATTATCCCAGCACTGCGGGGAAGAGACTGTTTGTTTATCTCAGTAAAAAGTGCAAAAACAGGTGGGGGTGTTTCGACACCTAAATGTACACAGTTGTCATGTGTGTTTATAATTTAATTTCTGGATGTAGTCGTCATGTGAAGCCTCCATTCAGCATAATAGCAAATGAGTCTCCAGGAGTCGCATTGCTGACCCGGAACTGCAGTGTTTAATCGCTCGTGATCTAGGGTGACGCAGTGATGTTCACAGATGACATATGATACCTCTTCTCCTGTTTGTTATTTATTAATTTCTGTTGCTGTACACTGTTTAACTGGGTGCTCTGAAACTCCTCATCATCCATGTTTTATCAGGTATTTGTTCATAATTGCACGCCGTGCCGCCGTCTGCTAAGGCTTCCCCAGGGCTGAAAGAGACACGACACTTAAGACTGAAAATTAAGCACCATGATAACTGCTCTCTCTGACATGTAAAGCCCCCCCTCCCTCGTCAGCACACAAGAAATCGGGGGCTGTCACATCTGCTTCCAGGGGTGTGTGGGGAAAATGGTGAGGTCGTGGCGCGCTCTGGCAGATGTGGGTCACATGACCACTGCTGGGTAAACTGTGAGTTGAGTAATAGGTCTTGCTTTGCGTATCTTGGTCATGTATGTCACAAATGTCCCCACAATGTGATTAAAAACCTGTTATTTCTATGCTATGGGAAACATTTTTATGTACAAATTTTATTTGTGACTGCATTCTGAAAATTTTAAAAATGGCAAAAGTTTTGTATTTTGCTTGGTTACTTATGGTTCAGGTTAGGGCTGGGTGGGGGTAAAGGTTATAGCCAGAGAGATGAATGGAGAGTCCCCACATTGATGTGTGTGTTTTCCTTGTTCATGATCATACTCCCAAGCTGTCGTGGTGCGGCCCTTTTCCTGCTGAGAGGCCGTTAGGATGGTTAGCTGGACGTCTGCCTCAGTGTCCTGTACCTGTTGCCCTTTTCCTGCTGAGAGGCCGTTAGGATGGTTAGCTGGACGCCTGCCTCAGTGTCCTGTCCCTGTTGCCCTTTTCCTGCTGAGAGGCCATTAGGATGGTTAGCTGGACGTCTGCCTCAGTGTCCTGTACCTGTTGCCCTTTTCCTGCTGAGAGGCCGTTAGGATGGTTAGCTGGACGCCTGCCTCAGTGTCCTGTCCCTGTTGCCCTTTTCCTGCTGAGAGGCCGTTAGGATGGTTTAGCTGGACGCCTGCCTCAGTGCCCTGTCCCTGTTGCCCTTTTGCCACTCACAGCTGTCTGGGTTTATGGGTCCATCCCCATGCACCTCCCTTTGCCTGTGACCTTGGTGACCCAGCTTTGATGACCCTTGACCTCTGACCCCTGCTCTTGCCTGGCATACTCCAGGGCCACCATTGGGTGTCAGGCTGGCCAAATCCCTGGCTCTCCAGGCTGCTGTCTGTTTTGTGGCCTATCCAGAAAGCCCCCCCCCCCACACCTGTGGCAGGCGTATGGCTCCCCACCCCCATTTTCCATTCAGCCTTCACAAAGCCCACAGTTTTGCCCCCCCCCCTTGGCCGCCTGAGACACTTAGCCATTACGAGGTGCTGCACTCTGTCTGCATCCAGCGCCCCCCCTTGGGCACGCTGGGAGTCACAAGTTGCGCGTCTGAATCATGCTTTGCCCTGGGGCCAGACGTGAACATCCAGCAATAAACCTCCATGGACCACAGATGCCCCCCCCCCCAAGGGGAAGCATGGCTGGGGGGGGGGGGAGTGTGCCGTTGCCCCGAGACTGCAGGGGGGTGTGTACTGAGCCCCCATCCCCCCCATGGGCTGCTTAGGCAGCTGTTACTTAATCCCGCTAATCGGGCAGAGCGTGTGGGAATGAGAACCCGCCCCACCATGGAGAGCGACGTGCACAGCATCACGGGCACGCCGCCTACACGCGTGTGCTGCTCACACGCAAAGGCAGCGCCGTCACGCACAGCCTCGCACGCTCGGACACCTCCCCTGGTGTAATCCTGTCCTTAAGCGACATCTTGGCCTCTCCAGAGATCAGCCCCCTCCCGCTTGTTGCCCTCGGCCTAATGGGATACCGTCACCATTAACCCCTCCCGTTTTGGCCTCCCCCCGGCACAAATATCTGCCTGACACCATCCGTCAAACTCAGGCTCTCTGCTTTATGACAGCTTATGGCCCCCCTCTTGCTGGAGGGCTCCTTTGATTATGGCGTCGTGGATTTTCCGTGTTGCTGTCACCGTGCCTGCCTCGTCCGTTCCCGCGGGATGCAGCCGCGCTGCGGGGGCTGCATGCTTCTGCGCGCTGCTCTGCGTCTCGCTCTTTAGGGCCCACGTCCCATTCCATGGCCCAGGGTGAATCTCCATGGCTTCAGGCTCCTTGTTCTATCGCTCCCCTCTGTTCCCCAGCAGCGTAAAGGTCCCTTGTCATTATCTGCTCTGGCTGTCTTACATCGACTGGGTCGTGATCATGGCCCTTACCGCCTGTCCTGCATTCGCACGTCCCACCCCCTCCAAGCTTCAGGTTTTCCCGTCGTGGTGTCATCATTGGCGGTGCTGTGGTCCACAAGCACGCAGACAGGCTGACGGGGTGGGGGTCTCGCATGCACCCGCACGCCTGCACCCGCACGCCTGCACTCACAGTCTCCTCTGCTTCTCCTCCAGCGGACGTACACTGTCATCGTGGAGGCCTGGGACTGGGACAACGGCACACACTCTGGTGAGTACGGTGGGGGCCTCTGAGAGACCCTCCCCCTCCATGTGTGTTTGATGTCTAGCTTTGCTTTTGGGTTTTTGACAGGCTGCGGTCAGGGGAAGTACAGCTTCCTGTGTTTTTTTCTTTTTTAAATGAATGGACATGGACATGTTGGGACTGTTCCGGACTTACCTAGATGAACCAGTGATTGTGGAGTCCTCTGACACTCAGGTGCACAAACGCTGACGTAGGCTTGTAGTTCTCATGCTCTCCAGACATAATAGTGCAGTAGATGGTATTTCGACGGTATTTTCCAAAGCAACACTATTCCAGTGTTTTGAAATCTTGGCAATTTTTTTAAAAATTTGCTGCGTCCTCCTGCCCCCCCCCCACCCCCACCCGCAATATGTCAGCAAACAGCAGATGTCGTCGTGGGGACCACCTAGCCCCCCACTCGGCTAATGCCACATTATACCCAAAACAGTACAATATGCCTTATTGCCATAACAGCAGCCAAGCCTACACTGGTGGCATGCCCTTGTCTGTGTGTGTTTGTACGTGTGTTTGTAGAAGCTCTACAATTAGAGTGTACGTCATCCCACAGCCCCACTGCATTCTGGGAAATTAAAGGCCAAGCAGACTTAGGATAAGGGGCCCAAGGTGAGATGATGGGAAGTGCTGCTTGCTCAGGTTAGCTGTATCTCAATGGCCATTTGATGGTGTTTCTGAGGATCATGACCACTACCCCCCCCCCCCCCATATGCGTGGAGCTTTGATCTGATTGGATGGTCACCGTGGAGATTCGATCTGATTGGCTGGTCATCAGACTCCCAAGATGCATGGCGGCTCCGCATGTGGAGCCAGCGCGAGGTCACCGCATCCTGTTTTCCGCTGGCCCCCCCACCGCGGGCTGCTCGATTTAGGCTTTTGTTTTGCCATGACAGCGGGACACCTGAGGAATCGGAAGGTGTTTGTTTGAGAACGTGGGCCTGAAATATCCTCCAAGGATGAGGTCCTGGGGATGTTATCATGGCGGAGTCTGGTCACGTCACTGAGCGCATGACCGGCGACCGGAGGCTTAACTCGCCCTTTGTTGCAGGTCGATACACGTCGCAGATGCCTTGGTACCAGTTCTCTGCTGAATCACTGGCACAAATCCCTCAGTGGTCGTCTGATAGCATCAAAGTGCTGTACGTTACTCAGAGCTCCTGTCAATTTCAATTTAATTTTATATACTGCCTTTCACAACTGAGTCACCCCAAGGCACTCTTAGCGTGGGTGTGTTGTGATACATTACAACATTATTAAGACAGAATACTACAAAAACAAGGAAAATTGTTTGTAGCATCTTCTAATTGCCTTTATAATTGGGAGATCAGGAGCAGACGGCTTCCGAATGACTCTTACATGTAGTAAGAGAGTCACCACACCATCTGTATGGGTGCAGATGGTGTTCGTCACCAAATCCAGTGACCCACTTGTGGGATCACGCTTCCAGAGCGAAAACGGCGGCAAGTTCCTACAGCCCCGACGTGATTCTGAGTATAAGACGCTAATGTGCCGGATTGTAATGCGTCAGCCGATGGGGCTGTTCAGCTCGCCGCCCACTACTATTACACGGGCTTTACAAACTTCTCCTCCTGTTTGTAGGGCTCCCTGTCTGAAGATGAACCTCACTGGCCTGTTTACCTGCCTCTATGTGCCTCTGAGGCAGCTTAGCTAGAGGGCTACCTCACTGCCTCAAATGAGGAAACCCTAATGTCTGCCATTATCGCCGCTGTAAATGACTCGCAGCGTCACTACAGGTTATAGCTGTTCCAGTGTCTGTCCCAGTGGGATTTAATGTGTCTGATTTGATGCGTTGTTGCCACATTGCTAAGCAGCAAGTCCCTTAGACTCCCGCAGAGACAGACGTGGATCCTGTTCGCATAGAGGAAGGTGAGAATGAGTTCCTCAGTGTATAGGATGCATGCAGCTGTGTGAGTTGGGGTGTTTCCCCATTAATGGAGCAAAGTATTTGTTTTACTGACTGTGCTTTGCACAGGGTAAAAGCCTCACAGCCAACCCCAGGGAAGAGGAAAAAAACAAAGACTCACAGCCTCGTTAAACCGCTAATTAGCAGCCGCTCGCAATGGCCCACTTCCCGTTTCTGCCGGCGACGCTACCCTGTCACATGACCAGTGGTTGGTCAGAGCCCCCCTCCCCGGCCGGCGGGGACTCAGGAAGGAGGCTGCCGGGCCTTGTTTACTGGTCAGGAAGGCCCCGGGACGGGTTCCTGTTTAGACCCAGAATGGGGGATGGGGGGGGGCGCATTGTTCTTTATCAGGCAGCGGCAGTCTATTTCTGTGGGCACTTGGGGAGAGCGTGCACTGAGGAAATCGCAGACCCCCTCGTCCGCATCGCGATCCTGTGCCGGCTCCGATTTTAAACTGAAAGGAGCCCCCTTTCTGGCTTTCCCAGCCAGGGGGCCCCGGTCCACAGGGGCAGCTGGGAGATGGAGCTCCCGCTATCTCTGTTTCTACCTGTGGCTGGTCAGGCGGGGGGGAGGTGGTGGCAGGACTGTGTGAGGGTGACGAAGGGCTTCCCCTCTCCTATCATCTTCATCTGCTGGATATCATCTAGGGTGTGTTTGAGATGAAGTTTCCTACACACCCTTTTCTCTGTGTGCTAACAAGGTGCAAAGAGGCTGGTGGTGAGCATCCCCCCCCCCCGGGAGACCGGCCGTCCTCCAGCATCGTTACTGTAACGAGTTTTCAGGCTGCCTCTGGCGGACGCGGCCTGCGGGGGCGGGGGGAGCGCGGGTGGAAGCAGCTGACACTTCCCTTCCGTTCCAGGCGGGGGCCTCCTGATTGAGCAGAGTATCCACACGGGCATGGTGAACCCCGGCGACGAGTGGCAGTACATCAGGCACACCGGCGCCACGGCAACCCTGCAGTATCGATTGCGCGTCCGCTGCGACCTCCACTACTATGGAAACAAGTGCAACAAGCAGTGCCGGCCGAGGGACGACTACTTCGGGCACTACGTGTGCGACCAGTTTGGCAACACAGGCTGCCTGGAGGGCTGGATGGGGCCAGAGTGCCTGATAGGTGAGAGGGCGTGGCCTGGAGGTTGTGGGTGTGTCCTGAGGTGGGTGGGGCTAGAGGTCTGCGGTATAGAGGGTGTGGTCTGGGAATGGTTGGGGCCAAAGGGCAGACAGGGCAATCTATGATGTGGTCTGGTGGTCTATGGGGATAAGGGGTGTGGCTTTGGGAGGGGTGGAGCTACTGGGTATGGCCTGTAGACCCATAACTGAGGGCATAATCATCTAGAGGGTGTTACAAAGACTGTATTAGGAAGGAAAACTAAACAAGCTTTTTTCCTCTTTCCTCACCTTTTCCCAGCCATCTGCAAGCAAGGCTGCAACCACGGCACCTGCAAAGTCCCCGGCGAGTGCAGGTAAGGGCTCCCGCCTGTGTGGCATCTGTGTGCTCATGTGCTGCTCAGCCTACATCAGCTGTACTAGACCTTTTCTTTGGGCTGTATTTTATCAGCTAATCGGTTGCTTTGCCTGACTGTTGGATGCCGAGGGTGGATGCTGTCCCTATTTTCTCTCTTAGTTCGTCTCTGTCCTTCTGGAATAACCCTGTCTTTCCTCGGTCAATGTTTGTTCTGGGCCAAGCTCCACCCATTTTGGTCACATCAGCTGGGCATGTTTTTTGTGTAGTGAGTCCCAGCTTAGGAGTGTGGGTGAGCCGCTCTCCCCTGTGACGGGAAGGGCTGTGATTATGTGCCCTTTTACACCTGTCATTACGGTAAGGTGACCGGCATGACTGTAGAAGCTCTGCCAGCAGCGCTAACGGGAAGAGCTGGGAGCTTGCCATGCGGTCAGGGCCATTAGCAGTTAGCGTAGCCTGAGAGAAGGGAAGGATATAGACGTGCCACTTAAGAGCTGCGCCGGCATGCCGTCAGGCCCGTTGGGTAATAGTCAGCACATTTAGTGTTGCCTTAAATTGCTCCAATAATATACTCAGGTGTGTGGTTGTATGCCTCTCCAGATAGTTAAATGTGTTAAGCAAACAAGTCATTGAACCCAAATGAGGCAGAAAAGGGACTTTGTTCAGTAAAAACTGTACTGTAGGGAGCAGATTTGCTAAATGCTGCCTTTTAGCAGTAGCCTTCACCGGTCTAAGCTGTGAAAAGCAGTGGAAACGATGTGATAAGCTTAAGGGATGTATTTCATTTCTCAAAGTCTATGAACTAGCAACCTTGGTGTTACCATGTCCAAGAGAGGGAATGAAATATCCCTTCTGGGGTTGTGTAGTTCAGCTTTGAAGTAGGTGGGGGTGTTGCTGCGGCAGGGGGGGTCTCGGAGACCCCGGCGGCAGTGTGGCGGTAGACGGGGTGGGCAGAGAGGGGTGGGCTGTCCAGAAGGACAGGGACTGCAGTGCTGGATGATTCACAAGGACTCTGCTCCTCGAGGTTTGTAGCTGTGATTGATTTGCTGCATTTTTCAATGAAAGCGTATTTAATCGATGATGCCTTGTTGATGGGCGATTCTTTATCAGGCTGTTTCACACAGTTTCACAAAGACCTGGTAAGTGTTGGCGTGTTTATAGATCCCCGACTTGTATGCAAAACCCTGAGGAAGGGACCTGCCTCAACACCGGATTCGACGTTTGCTAAGGCATGAGCGTCTTTTGAAGGTGCCAAACCCGCCACATAACGGCCTTTTACATACAAGCCCCTCTCATCCATCCCAGGACTTCTGCATCCAGGCCCAACATTGGGTTCTTTCACGGACATGGACAGACTTCCGGTCTCGTTCTTGAGCAGTGCTCTGATAAATATGATCAACTCCATATCTTGAGGTCTGCACCTGGGTCATGTGACCCATGCTTGAGATGTGAAACCAGCAGTCCCCATGGTGATGATCAGGCTCTGTTTAACTTCCTGCCTAACATGAATATGCTAAATCCACCTCTGGGGATTGTGGGTCTCTCGCGTGAGTCCATGGGCTCAAAACCGCTCCCAGTAACAGGAGGGACTTTCTTGAGATTGGTTGGACTGGTGATGTGTTTCCGGGGCATGGATCTGACTGTACAGATTTCCTCGCACACATCTGTCCTTGAAATAGCAGTGGCGATACCAGCGAGCCCATTGGATAACCCTGCACTGCCTAGCTGGTTGCACCCTGCTCAGATAGCAGAGTGGTAATGTGAGCGTGCTGATTGGCCAGCCCTTCCCTGGTAACTGCCCCCTTGCTGTAAGGTTCACCCTCTCACACCCCCTCCTTCCTGAAGTCGCCCTGACTACCTTGGCTTGTTGATGAGCTCCGCCCTTGTGGTTTCCAGGTGTAACTACGGCTGGCAGGGGCCATTCTGTGACGAGTGTCTCCCGCACCCGGGCTGCGTCCATGGGACCTGCGTCAAGCCTTGGCAGTGCAGCTGTGAGAAGAACTGGGGAGGACTTCTGTGCAACAAAGGTTAGCCCCCCCCCCCAGCCTGGCCCTGAGGCTGGCTGCTGCTTGGTGGAAGCGTGAGATGAGTACTAAAGTGTGTTAATACGTGTGTCCAGATCTGAACTACTGTGGCAGCCACCAGCCCTGTGTCAATGGCGGGACGTGCATGAACACAGAGCCTGATGAGTACAGATGTGCCTGTCCTGATGGCTACTCGGGCAAGAACTGCCACATCGGTCAGTAGACTCATTGGTTCCGTGCTCTTGAATCACCTGCCCCGCCCATCACGGCCACGCCCCTGTGTCACACCCCTGCACCTCTCCATCCCTCCTACCGGCGGAGCAGCTCCTCTCCTCCAATCAGGATCTCCTACCTGCCCCGCCCATCACAGCCACGCCCCTGTGTCACACCCCTGCACCTCTCCATCCCTCCTACCGGCGAAGCAGCTCCTCTCCTCCAATCAGGATCTCCTACCTGCCCCGCCCATCACAGACATGCCCACTTCACACACCCCCCGCACCTCTCCGTCCGTCCTAAGCGGCTCCGTCTTCCTTCGTACCCTAACCCTAACCCTCTCTCCTCCAGCTGAACACGCCTGTGTGTCCAATCCCTGTGCCAATGGGGCCACTTGTCATGAAGTGTCGACCGGCTTCGAATGTCAGTGCCCCCCCGGCTGGTCTGGGCCCACCTGTGCCAAAGGTGAGCCCCTGGTTGCGGCCCCCGTGCTCTGCCCACCCCCTCTCCCCGGCATGTCTTGCGGTGCCGTACTCTGGGTGTCCTCTCACCTTGGCGAGCGCTGACCTGCCCAGAGTACTGTAACGTAGTGAGGTATCTGTGTTCTGCGATCTGGCCTTGAACCAGGAGCCCTGCCAGGTGGTGCTGGTGAGAGTAGTAGCTGGTGGTGCAGTAGTGGCTGTGGATGCCTGTGCCAACCAGTAACGGCCTCCTGTCCCCCCCACCCCCCTCCCCCCTCCCCCAGACATGGACGAGTGCTCCTCCAGTCCCTGCTCCAACGGTGGGACATGCATCGATCGGGACAACGGCTTTGAGTGCCTCTGCCCCCCGCAGTGGGCGGGGCTCACCTGCCAGATCGGTGAGTGCAGAAGATGGGGGGGTGGCAGATCGCTGAGCGCAGTGGACGCTGAGCACTGGCTCCCTGCACCCTGCCCTGACGTCTGGGGGGTGGGGGGCTGCGTGTGTAGACAGTGGGCCTACTCTCCATCCCTACACCCTGCCCTGACGTCTGGGGGGTGGGGGGGTGCGTGTGTGGGCTCCCCTTTCCCACAGGGCTCTGATGCTCCTCTGTAATGTGAGCCGGGTGACTGCAGTTAAGTTCTAAATAATTCAGGCCTGACAACTGCAAGCCACCGCTCTAATTTTAGCCAGCCGGCTGACTATGTAGGGCTGGAGGGGGCAGTTGTTTTTGTACCTCCCCCCCCGGGAAGTACAGTGTCTTGAGGCACATGAACATGAAGCCTCTTGGCCCAGCAGCTATACTGCTTTGTGTGTTTTTTTTTTTTTTTGCTGAGCTCTTTAATGATGCAGGTCGTCTGAATGAATCCTTACCAGACATGCTGCTCTCTTGCCATGGTCCTCAGAGGCTCTGCTCTGGCTGGAGTCCCTCCGCCGCTCTGGCCGGCGTGTCTGTCACCTGCCCGCCTCCGTAACACCTTTACAGCTGCAGCTCGCTGATCAGCTCAGCCAGCGCTGATGCAATGTCCCCGTCTGCTCAATGACATTTGCACATCCGCTGTTCCTCCCCCGTTCAGAGGGATGGTCTCTCTTCTGGGTCGGGTGCGGCTCAGTGGGTCAGGATGCTGTGTCTAAAGGTCACTGGTTCGAATCCCAGGGTCGGCAGCGTGATTTTACCATCGGACCTTAGAGCAAGGCCCTCGATCCCTAATTACTTGAGCAATTTTCTGACCCTGCTTTGTCTGGAAAATGTACATCACTTTTATAGATAAAATAAAAATAGAACTGTTCATGTTAAAAAAAATCCCCTAATTAGGATTTATACACACACGCTTCCCGGGTGCGGAGAAGCCTGGAGTCTCGACTGCCACACGTCCATGTACTTGGGCACGATCAGTCGCTTCGCTGGAGCTGGGAGATCACATGACTTGGGCCCTTTCTCAGTTATTGGTGGCGGGACTTTTTCTCAGGTGTCTCTCTGTGTCCATCTCTCTCCCCTTCTCCCTCTCTTTCTGTCCCCCTCTCTCTCTCCCCTTCTCTCTCTCTTTCTGTCCCCCTCTCTCTCTCCCCTTCTCCCTCTCTCTCTCTCTCTGTCCCCTCGTGACTTGCTTGCCTTCCGCACTTCACAGATGCTAATGAGTGTTTGCGGAGGCCGTGCCGTCACGCCCACTCGTGTAAAAACCTGATTGGCAGTTATCACTGCAACTGCCAGCGTGGATGGGCCGGACGCAACTGTGACATCAGTCAGTACCCCGCGCGACTTCACTACCCCGCGCTGCCATCTCGCTCGCGGCTGCCAGCTGGCCCCGCCCACACCGCTGGTCCTCTGTGCCGAGAGCACAGGCTTGCGTGCCCCTGCCCACTCACCCCATGCCACCCCCTCGCTGGTGTCTCCACCACCACCGCATGCCACTGAACCGGCCGCTTTTGCCCATGGTGGCCACACTAACTGGGCATCTGTCCCATAACCTCGGCTTGCATCCTGACTAGCAGTGTCAGAATCCATATGATGTGCATTTTTAACCCCCCGTCCCCCCCACCCCACAGAGATGAACGCCTGCCGTGGACAGTGCCTGAACGGAGCTACGTGTAAGGTAGGCTTTTAGCCTGAGTAGGATAGGTAGGCTGTGATCCTGCTAGAAATAGTTAATCTGTTATTTTGGTTACCCATAATGCACCTGGGAATGCCCGAGGGAGCAGACCCTGAGTGACTGACGTTGGCTCTGCCTTCGCAGAAGGAGGCCGGTGCCTACCGCTGTCTGTGCCCGCCTGGCTTCATGGGCCAGCGCTGTGAGGTCCAGCAGGCCGCGTGTGCCAGCAGCCCATGCCAGCACGGGGGCCAGTGTCACCCCCTGCAGGACAGCTTCATGTGCTCGTGCCCACTGGGGTACTCGGGCACCTTCTGTGAGGTGAGCTGGGGTTCGCCGTTTGTGCAGGGTGACTCTAGGCTTTCCTTGGAGCGACTCCTCTGCGTTTACGGTGTCCTGCTTGGCTGTTTTAATACCAGACCTGCACCTTGCCGCCTTCGCAGGTGAAGCACAACACGGACCCCTGCAAGCCCAGTCCCTGTCAGAATAAGGCCCCCTGCCATGCCCTCGATGGGGGCTACTACTGCGCCTGTCCCAGCGAATACGAGGGGAAGAACTGCACCCACCTGAAGGACCCCTGCAAGGCCACTGCCTGCGAAGGTTTGCTGCATCACCGGGTGCTGTAGGTGTCCCTTGCAGTGCCTGCCTCCACAACGGTACATTTGTACATTTATACATTTTTTTCCCTATCTCCAGTGATTGACAGCTGCACCATCGCCGTGGCGACAAACTCCACAGAGGAGGGCACGCTTCGCATTCTGTCCAATGTGTGCGGGCCCAACGGGCACTGCGTGGGGCAGCCTGGCGGCGGATTTTCCTGCGCCTGCAAGCCTGGCTTCAGTGGCATCTACTGCCATGAGAGTATGTCCCCCACCCCCCAGGCTAAGCATAAGGTGTCCGCTCCCCTGCTCAGACTCATTGTCTGCCCCCACCCCCATCCGCAGACATCAATGACTGCGCGTCCAGCCCCTGCCAGAACGGCGGCACCTGCGTCGATGGCGTCGGCTCCTTCCAGTGCTTCTGCGCCGACGGCTGGAAGGGCGCGCTTTGTACCTTTGGTGAGTCGCCCCTCCCTCATCCATGCACCCCCCCCCCACCCCAGCCATTACCTCCCAGCTCTAACCCCCCCTCCCCCTCCAGACGTGAACGAGTGCAGCTGCAATCCCTGTAAGAATGGTGGTCACTGTGTCGACCTGGTGAACGACTTCTACTGCGAGTGTGACGGCGGCTGGAAGGGCAAGACCTGCCACTCACGTGAGTGCCCCTCCCCCGCCGTCGCTCTGACTTCTCCCCGCCCCCCCGTCTTCCATGCCTGACTCTCCTCGTCCACCTCCCCAGTCTGTGCCTTATGTATTTTCACCCTGGTTTGACTCTCCCCGTCCCTCCAACCCGTGGCCTGTGTGTTTTCGCCCCCACCTAAGTACACCCCCCCCCCCCTCTCCACCCCCCCTCACAGGTGAAAGCCAGTGTGATGCCACCACCTGCAGCAACGGTGGCACCTGCTACGACCATGGAGACGCTTTCCGCTGCGCCTGCCCCCCCGGCTGGGGGGGGCTCACCTGCAACACAGGTTAGTTCCCGGGCATGCTGGGAGCGTTCCAGTGGGGAGGGACTCGTGTCGGACATATCTAACTCCACCCCCCCTATCCCGTTTCAGCTAAAAACAGCACGTGTGCCTCGAACCCGTGCAAGAACGGCGCCACCTGCGTGGGAGGCAGCGAGGCCTTCACCTGTATCTGCAAGGACGGCTGGGAGGGCACCACCTGTGCACTGAGTAAGGCCGCCTTCCGGACCCTTCTGCAGGATTCCAGCCCTCAGCCGCAGCGGCATGTAGCAAGACAAGGGAGGTCACAAGCTGGGGGGCTCGATCTATGAATTTTCACCAGCAGATATGGGGGGGTGTTATTCCATGTGCAGAAGATGCTTCCCTGGTAGATGCAGAGGAGATACACTCCACTCTGCTGGAGGTGTCCAGGTTTCAGGCTCCTGGGGGGACGTCACAGTCCCCCCGTTAAGCAGAACGCCTGAATCTGCACTTTATTAATGTCTGAAAGCCCTGCGTGTGTCTGACTGGTCAGGAAACGTATCGCTGAAACGCGTCAGGCAGAGACCCCCAAAAACAGCGAAGCAGAAATCCCGGCTACGCTGACGACGTCAGCGGCGCCCACGCGAGCAGAGTAACACACTCCAGCTGGATCCGGGGTTACGCATCGGAGCTGCCATCAGCGTATTCCGGCGCCCCGGCCCGCCGCTCGGATGTGCCGCTGCCCGCTCGCGTTTCCTGTGCACAGGGCAGGTTGTAATTACATCTTGTTTTCCACTTTCCCCCACAGACACGAACGACTGTAACCCTCACCCCTGGTAAGTAAAGCTCTCGGTTAGTGGCCTCTCTGACCCCCCCCTGCCCCCCCCCATAGTACCCCTTCCTTTTGGTGGGATGGCTATACCCACTCCATGCTGCCTGGAGACACTGGAGATGTTCCTGAATCAAATTTAAATCTTCCGGTTTGGGAAGTAAACTTTAATCACTTGGCGGGGGGTGTCTGACTTAATAGGACTCGGTCAAAGGCTTAAATTGGGTCTCTTTATGAGTGTGGGGGGTATTTTTGAAAGCCTGGATGTGTTGGGGCACGTATGAGCATGTGAAAGCTCAGTAATCATCATTCATGTGGGAGTGTACTAGCGGGATGGAGTCTGGGGGAGGGACACTGTAAATACACACTTTTGTCTCATCCCACAGTTACAATGGTGGCATCTGTGTGGACGGAGTGAACTGGTTCCGCTGCGAATGTGCCCCTGGATTTGCCGGCCCTGACTGTCGCATCAGTGAGTCCCGAACCTTTGACCTTTGACCCCTGCACCCCAGCAGTGGCTGGCCTTGGACCTGCAGACCACATGGATGAGTTACTATTGTTTAAGTGATAAGCGTAGTCAGATCCACCAGTCAGACCTTGTAGTTTTAGTCCTCTGTGAACGTGCACAGTAATTTGAGGCTTGCAGGTGGATCCCACCACAGACAGTGGTGTGGCTGCCAAACTTGCCCGTGAGAAAGGAGCACGGCTTCCACCACCACTGTAACCAGGACCTGAGCCTCTCTCTCTCTCTCTCCCATCTCCTCTGGCCCAGACATTGACGAATGCCAGTCCTCGCCTTGCAGTCACGGCGCCACCTGTGTGGATGAGATTAACGGCTTCCGCTGTGTGTGTCCCCCTGGCCAGATGGGGCCTCGTTGTCAGGAGTGTGAGTAACAGCAACTTCCTCACGGTCAGGATAGCCCCATTCTGTCACTTTAGGTTTCAGCAGGTGGGATGTGGTCTCAGGCTGAGGGTCCTCACGGTCAGGATAGCCCCATTCTGTCACCTTAGGTTTCAGCAGGTGGGATGTGGTCTCAGGCTGAGCGTCCTCACGGTCAGGATAGCCCCATTCTGTCACTTTAGGTTTCAGCAGGTGGGATGTGGTCTCAGGCTGAGGGTCCTCACGGTCAGGATAGCCCCATTCTGTCACGTTAGGTTTCAGCAGGTGGGATGTGGTCTCAGGCTGAGCGTCCTCACAGTCAGGATAGCCCCATTCTGTCACGTTAGGTTTCAGCAGGTGGGATGTGGTCTCAGGCTGAGGGTCCTCACGGTCAGGATAGCCCCATTCTGTCACCTTAGGTTTCAGCAGGTGGGATGTGGTCTCAGGCTGAGCGTCCTCACATTCAGGATAGCCCCATTCTGTCACCTTAGGTTTCAGCAGGTGGGATGTGGTCTCAGGCTGAGCGTCCTCACGGTCAGGATAGCCCCATTCTGTCACCTTAGGTTTCAGCAGGTGGGATGTGGTCTCAGGCAGAGGGTCCTCACAGATTGCCCAATACCAGAATTTGATCTATTTACCTGCACAGGGGTAGGATTGGGCAGGCGGTTCTTTTCATGCGCTGCCACAGATCACCCGACCTCTGGTTTCCCTGTGCAGTCGCAGGTTTCGGGAATGCGTGCCACTATGCGGGACTGCAGATCCCCCATGGCAGTCAGTGGGACCAAGACTGCAATACCTGCCAGTGCACTGACGGCAACTTGGAGTGTACCAAGGTACGGCCACGCCCCTAGTGCTGCTGCAGCTACGTGTTAGTCACAAGTCAGCCATGATGTGTGACGTGCATCGGCGTGACCACATCCTGCATTCCTCTGTTCCAACGGCGGCTACCTCTGTGCAGGTGCTCTGTGGGCGTCGGCTGTGTCTCCTCCATGAGAATTCGGGTCAGGACCGGTCCCCCTGCCCTGGGGACCGACCCTGTCAGGAGCATCACTTCCTCACCTGCTTCTCTCCGCCCTGCCACCGCTGGGGCGTGTGTGCCCAGCCTGACGTCCCCATCCCACTGCGCAGCAAGTGTGAGCCCAACAGCGGCTACCTGGACAACAGCTGTGCCAGGATCACGCTCATCTTCAACAAGAACAAGGTGCCCCTGGTGAGCTCTCGTCCCGGGATGCGTATGCGAGAGGCGCTCGCTGCTCCATGGTGTGATCGACCAGCTGGAGTCGCATATGGTGATGCGCAGGATTGGGTCTGTCCTCTGCAGGGCACCACAGTGGAGAACGTCTGCTCAGAGCTGAGGTACCTGTCGGCCACCCGCGCTCTAGCCAAAGACCACAACCTGCTGCTGCTGTGTGACCTCTCGCCCGGCAATCCTGACGCAGTGGAGGTGGCCGTTGTGAGTATCCACCCCTCCCCACCTGTTTCCACGCGAATCTGAAGAGGGTGTCTTAACACGCATCTTTATTTGGGTGTTGCGTAACTTGGAGGAAGAACCATATTTAATTGGCAGGCGCACTTATTTGCTCAGGTATGGAATCTGAACTGAATTTTAATTAAATTTTCGCACATGTAGCTCAGCAGCTGTGAGTCCAGATTAAGGCCTGCAGAGTCCTGTCCTGCCTGCTGTGCTTCTGCCGTTCACATTTGACCCAGAGCGAACACACTTGGGTTTAAAGCATTTCCTCCCCATAGTGCTCGTCTGCTTTGACCTTGTAACCCACTGATACTGCTTGTGTGTCAAAGACAGTTTCTAACATTTAGGCTGAAAATGAGCAAGAATTAATTGGCTGAGTTGTTGTCCAGATCTCTTGATCAGTATATAATGAGTTTTATTTTATGAATAATGAGGAGGATGATGTTATTTAATGGTTCTTTCTGTTAATTTGCTTTTGCACTTGCATAGGAGTGGCAGGTGGGAGTTTGTGTGTATTTCTGTATATGAACCACTGGTTACACAAATGAAGTTGTAGTTTGGCTACTGCATAAACCCAGATCATCATTTAAGCTAACAATCCAGTTTTGGTTGTTCGGTGATATGTTCTTAACCTCTGGAAAAAAATCAAAAATGGGACATGAAGTTGGGACAAATAGTTTTTATACGTTTTCAGCTGAGAGGGAGTTTTTGTGTGTGTTGCTGGTAGAATAAGGGATTCTTGCATTTAGCTTCTCTGCAGTATCTCAGTACCCTGTCTGCGGCGGCACAGCCTGCAGATGTAAATATCCCGGGATTGAGAGGGGGGAAGCTTGCTGATTGGTAGATAACAGGGGGACTGAGGACCACCTACATGTGATGCCAATTCGTCACCCCTTGTCCTACCTGAACATTGGAAGCAGCTAGTCCTTTAGCTGTGGGGTGTAGTCTTAAAGTAACCCCCCCGTCGTGATCCCCTGTAATACGCTGCCACCACTTTGTTCGTACCCATGGTGGCCATCTTGTGACACCACGCCCCTTCTCCAGTCCTTCCAGCAGGATGACGTGGACCATCGTTTGATCCAGGAGGCAGCCGGCGCCATCGTCGGCTCGCTGTCCAAGCGGCACAACAGCAGCCTCATGCTGGCCGTCATCGAGGTCAAAGTTGAGACGCAGGTCTTGCCCAAATTGGCAGGTGAGTGGGGAGCCAATTGGATCAGTGGGAGGGGCTACGTCTGCCAATCGTGACTCCATGCACGATGCTGCCTTCTCCCATGGCAGGATTGTGTTCTGGAGCCGCCTTTGTTAAATAAGCGATCCGATAATTTGATATGCCTGTAGTAGACCGCTGACTGACACACACTGGGAGAAGATGTGTATGATCATCGTTTATGTCCGTGTAGGCAGTAGTATTGTTTACCTTTCTAAACGAGTCGAGCAGTCTTGTCTGCAGCCTGTCGGCCATAGAGAATTCCATTTCTGAATACTCTTTCTTGTCTGTCTATATGAGTGCGAACCTGCTTCCATGTAGACTGTGACCAGAATTCATATGAGTCACTCCAGCCAATGGGCTATGCAGCACGGCCCATAGTGTGTTCTGATTGACTGTCCCCCTGAGCAGACTACCTGGTGCCAGTCGTGTGCGCATTCTTCTGCGTGCTGTCATTCTCCTGCCTGGTGGTCTGCGTCTGGTGGACACGCAAGCGGAGGAAAGAGCGGGAGAGGCGGCAGCCAACAGCGCTGGACGAGAACATCAACAACCAGTGGGAGGCGCTACGGCCCATAGTGCGGCAGCAGCTCAAGGACAACAAGGAGGCGGAGAAGGAGTGCAGGAAGCTCATGCCCTCCCCTGACAGGACTTGCGACGAGGAGGAGGAGGAGGAAGAGGAAGAGGGCAATGGGCCAGTCACCGTAGAGTTGGACAAGTATCCCGGGCAGCATGTGCACCCCAGGACTGCACCCCTGGTGTGCACCACACGCAGCTCTGCCCATAAGCAGGCTTACGTGGCACTCAGCCCCAAAGACAACCGCTGGAAGAACGTCAACCGCACCAGCATCAGCGAGAATCTCAAAGAGCAGAGCGTATGAAGGCCCGGGGAGAACTACCACGCCATCGCTGGGTCGGGGAGAACCACCACGCCATCGCCGGGTCGGGCAGAACCACCACGCCATCGCCGGGTCGGGGAGAACCACCACGCCATCGCCGGGCCCCTGGCTCACGTCCGTGTTTCACTTTTTGTAAACGATTTATGGCTCAGAGATGGAGCCCAGATTTTTTTTTTTTTGTATTATTCGCTTTGTTTTTATGTAAGGATGAGACTAATTTTTTCTTAATTTGAAGTTAAAGGAAACCTAAGTTTGCCCAAGTACAGTTATGACTGAAGCAGGGCCGAGATTAATGGATTACACAAGTAAAAGAAGAGAACGATGGACATTTTTTTTTCTTTGGGGAAGTGCGGATTATGGCTGAGTGGCAAATGAGATTTTTACGATTCTCCAGAACGGCGGCAGGGGCTGGGGGGGGGGGGGGGGGTAGAGTGGGGGGAGAGACTAACACTAACATGGTTCTTCAAGGACTGTAACAGACTTCTGGAAAGGTGTGGGGCACCTTCCCTCTGAAGTGGCCTTGTTTTGTTTGTTTTTTGTCTCCAACTGGCCAGGATTTCAGTGTTTGTGTTGCTAAGTGCCTCCTGGGGAACCTGATTTTTGTCCCTGTAATCAAGGAAAAGAGACAGGCAACAGTTTTTTTTGTTTGTTTTTTTTTATTTTTATTTTCCGACCACCGAAGAGGTTTTTGACAAAAGATATACCTTCTCTTTGTATATATGTATATAATAAAGGAATCGCTGTGTATATTTGAATTTAGTAACTTAAGTCACTTTTTTATTATTTTTATTATTATTTTTACAATGCCATTCCTTTTATTTGTCAGTTGACAAAAATTTTTATATAGTTGAACAAAATATGCAGCATCCAGCTTTATCTTGAGAGCATTAATATAATCGTTGATCTTTTCTTAGTTTATTTTTATTTTTATAAAGAAACATTTACACTTGTATTTATTCTCATTCTCCTTCCCTATCCCAGCATGCTCTTTCAGTTTTGTTCAGATGTGGGCGGAGCATCACGCCCCACCTCCACTATGTTTTTTTTTGTCCAATGATGTGATTTGATGTGAGCATCTGCTTATTCTACTCGAAATTTTGGCCAAATGAAGGGAACAGTTTTTGTCAGTTAATTTTGTTCCACGTTTTGTACCTTAGTCCATCGGAGGAGTTAACTGGTCCCGTTATGGAGTGGCAGTTAATTTCTTATTGTCTCCCCCCTGGACAGAATTTTGTTATGTTTTGGGACAGCACAAAAATAAAGAAATTAAAAGCATTACTTGACAGAGCTGTTGTAGAAGCTGGTGAGTAAAGAGATTTAAGGGGGATGGGGGATATGAATCGGAAGAACATGTACATATTTTGTAAAGTTGTTTTGCAAAGTCATAAGGTTCGTTTAGTGTAAATTTTATTTGTTCTTAGAAATAAATCAAACTATTTATTAAAAAGTTTATATTGTCCTTCAAACCAGTTTGTGACAGATCATAGTGAGCTTCCACAAGTGCTGTATGCAGCTCCAGTTTTCACGTGTCAAACAGGAAGCTCGTTTTATTGGCTGACTGCTGCAGATGCCCTGTATGTGTATGTGGAATAAGCCCTTGCTCTAAATACAGCAGATACTGTAAAGGGGAAAAACACTGCAAGTGGATCAATATGCCAACCTCATTGGGATTGGTCTAATTCAAACCAGCCAATCACCTGCCATCTCTTCCTCTGGGCTGACTGCAGACTGGCCAATAGGGTCAGGTGGCGTATTATGGCTTCATCCACCTGAAAGTTTAATGAGGGAGTTTTATAGCCAGTCGGGGGCTGCCGAGTGGCAGTGTTCCCCCGATGGCCCGGTCCGGCCGCGGCACACTGGGTTGTCTTGCAGCACTGCGCCCGTGACCATTCAACCCATAACCTGTAGCTTGTAACAAGGATCAGGCTCTGCCCCACATGTGGCCGGGCTGGTTTCCATGGCAACACAGTGTTAAGGCTGGTTTTGTTATGTAGTCCTACGTAGCATGTGTGAAGCATTGCTTGACGATAGTAAAGATGTGTGTGAACCTGCTGCATTTGCACTTAAGTCTCCTCTGCATCAAAGGATGCTCCTTCCAAATGGTACGAGCAGCATGGATACTGATGTGTATCTGTGTGTTTTCCTGTATGGCTGTTTCGGTAGCATGACCACACCATAACTGTGAGCTATGCTTCTCCAGAACTCTGCCACCCTGCTCCTCAATATACTGAAGTCCTCAAGATGTCAAACATTTATCTAGCAGGCAGTTTCGTCCAAAGCGACGGAAAAAGGTCGGTCATGCCAGTGGTTTTTCCTGTTTGATTCAAGGTCCATTTGATGGCAGCTGTTTCAACATGGTGTACCTAAGATAGAACAGGGTAGAACTGCAGAACCGTGGTTCTCTGTGTATAACTTGGGACACTGCTGAGCCGCAGCTCTGGCAGACAGGCTAACTCCTCCCCAGCTAACACGAATGTTGAGACGAGTGCCGGTATTTCAGAACCATGAGTGGCTGAAAGCCGACACCGGATTCCTGGAACGACCTTGGCAGCAGGGAGCCACACTTGGTGCATCACTCTCTGGCTCTGTAGTGGGCTGCCATCCAATCACATACTGCTGTGCAGGGCTGCCGTCCAATCACATACTGCTGTGCAGGGCTGCCGTCCAATCACGAACCGCCTGAGCACCTGTTGGCATGCCAATGGATGAGTATCAGTGCTGTCTCCGGGTGCCTGTTCAGTCACTGGTTCTCTTCCTTCCTGTTCTAACAGTGCTACACATAATGCCCCAACTTTCATATGATTTAAAGCATTATTTATCAGTCATGATTCATTTCCAAAGTGGAAAGGTATCATTTTAAAATGTATTTCTGTACAGCTGAATTGTTTTTGAACAATGCAGTGAAGTTAATTAAGAAAGGTTATTTTTAAATACAACATGCACTGTACACAGCTAATTATACTAGCTAATCTAGTACCTTTCTCAAAAAATTGAATCTGTGGCTTTTTCATCATTAATGAAACTTTGTTCACTATTGGATTACTCCCTGCTTATGGATTTACATGTAATATTTCTGCATATACACCGTTTTAAGGGAGTTAAAGGATGCTGTTTCTGCTGAAGGAACCTCTGTGCCGCAGTCTGTTAGAGCTGCTCTCAATCTGAATGTTTGTTCTCCACTGTTCACTCCTGGTCTGATCAATCCCAGAGCTAGAGGAGGCGGAAATGTGTCCCTCACACGGCACAGGCGGGGTCACATGAGCACGGGGCAGCAAAATACGATGCTTCTCAGTTACTCTCACATGTCTGGAGTCCCCTGTACAGGTTATCATATTCTCTGTCTTGTATGCATTCTGCAATGATGACAACAATTGCTAATGTTTATTAATATGAACATATTTTCCAACAACACTATTGTTTCTGTTTATGACATTGTTCTCTAAACAGAAGGTGAATATGAACAAAAAACAATCTAAAACCTATTTGGCCCTAATATCAGAAGCTTGACAGCCATTAAACATGTGCTTAATAACTGTAAAGACCCCATTTTTAAGGTAGTCTTCAACAAAATAAAACAAATATTGCAAATTAGGGCATTTTTAAACATTGTTTTAAAACGAAGTTAAGCCTGATTCCTCGCCACCCCCCATCAGCTTGCCCGCGAGACGCCTCTAACTGAAACCTTTGATTTTCGCTGCGAATTCTGGGATTAGATGCGACGTCACGACCGAAACAGAAGCAGGATGGAATACGATTGATTTTGACTAAAATCTTTCGTAAAGCATAACTTTATAGTATACTAAGTGCATATCGATATAAAAGGTATTACATCACCGTATATCTCGTTTTGAATATATAACGGTAGGAATGTCGTACATTTTTCTGCGTTTTCAAGTAAATTCCGCGCCCCCATGGTCCTCGCTGAGGCCCCCTGTTGCGTACCCCCCCGGTTGAGAACCACTACTCTATACCATCAAATTAAGGTCAACTATGCTGTTAACTGTAGATACAGTGGGACCCGGGTATCCGCGGTGTCAGTTATCCGTGGTTTACCGCGGTCCGAAAAATTGGAAAGTTCCAGAAATAAACGGTTTCGAAGCGCGTGTAACAGGCTGTAGCACGCGCCCTTTGCAGCCGGTGAGTAACCCACAACAGGCTACGATATTTAAAAAAAATGTAATTTTCTCATTACAGGTAGACGATACAGTAATTACATTGTGAAATGGGCAGCAGTATGTTTTTCATTGTTCCTTTTTCCTTTTAGGGGTATAAACATGATTCTCATTGCTTCGTCATTCTTGTTACGCGATTTTTTTTCATTGCTCTGTAGTCTATAGTCTTCAGATTTAGGCTAAAATATCGAAGTCCCTTTCATTCGTGAATAAGAGAGATAGTACAGTACCGTTTAATATTGTACTATGTACTTTGTTATTACTGAATTTAATGTTGGTAATGTCTTACTGTGCTTAATTGATTAATTAATGTTTACCATATGTAGATACACGAAAATTAGAATATGGTCCACAGACACTGGGGGCGGGGCTGCTGTATTTATACACGCTGTATTAATCCGGGGCAACTTGAAGAAATGCAAACGATACAAATCACTATGGTCTATAACTCTAAGCAGCCAGGGCTCTGAAAAGGTGAGCGAAGTGTAACAATCGGTCGGTTACAAAAGGAGGTGGGGCAAAGTGCTAAGAGAGGAGTGATGTAGAGGGGAAGTCTGAGACATCAGCATACATCGGGAAGATGGAAGCAGGCAGGCAGCCATGTTCTGGATGCCTCTATTGGGACACCAAAGGAGGCAAACCTGCTGTATACATCATTAGGTTAATGAAGCTGTACTACGGTAACAATCTATAGAAGCTACCGTCAGCATTCACTTCTAAAGAGATATAGGACATACAGCATGCTGTACATTAAAGCTTTTCTCTGTGCCCTTACAGACTTGGGCATGGAGATCCACTCCTCCACATTTTAGAAAGGGCTCAGCATTAAGCACCACCAAAGTTGAAAGCATGATATCAAAAAGAAATGGAAGGAGTTTACAGTCAGATAGAGAAGGTTTTTGACTTGTCTGAGGGGGAAGTCAAATTGAGAATTAATTTCAAGAACACCACGATTGCTGTGTATAATTTCTCTTTGGAATGTATATTTAATTAGTTACACTGCTTTTAAAATTTTTCATGTAAACCACAGATAAGTGGCATCTGTTGTTTGAAGATTCAGGCAGGGCAGCTATGACTGCAAAGTTAGACTGCCGATGAGTTACTGAGCAAGAGCGGAGAGGATGGACCGCAGATGGTGGAGCAGGCAGGCAGGCCGGTGAACTCTTCTGTTGATTTGATTATATGTCCAGGCCTTGGCTTTGGCATTCTCACTATTACATGAGTGACTCTGGATTCCTATTGTTTTCCAATCATTGCTATCATTCACTCCACAATTAGATAAGCTACTTGTAGCCAAAATTCAAATCCACCATTTATTTGCCATTTTTGAGCCTTGAATGGGGTCGGTGTTTGTGCCTGTTTGGACACACATGTGTGTGTGGGTTGTGTGTATGTGCGTGACTACTTGTGCCTGTCTCGCCTCCATCCGTGCATTGCCTCGCGTGTGTGTTATTGTGTGCTGGTATTCACGCCATGCAGGCAGTGCTTTTGTCTTGTGCCAACCTGGCAGTGCTCTGTTGATTGACAAAGGGGGTAAAGCGGTAAACCGACACTGATATTACTGAGATAATAGACTGTTGATGTTGCTTAGGCAAGGAGACCATGGATGAGAGTCGAATGAGGGGTACTGTGACTAAAGGACTGAAAGGAAGACATCTATGAGTAACAGGCCAGTCAGGGAATGGAAACAAACACCAGTCAGACTTCCAACCTGTGTGGCATGTGGATAGTGACCGTGTCCATAGGGACTGTTATCTCCTCATGGGGGAAGAGGCAGAGAGGACCAGATCTGGGACATTGGGGACGTTAGCTTGTGAGGGCACTGTTCTCCGACAAGTGACATTGCATGGCATAGTATCCTTGTTTTTGGTTGAAATACAAAGAAGTTTACAAAGATTGAGACAGATATTTAACCTACATTATTATAGTTAATATTAAGGCTGCGTGATATCGTATCAGAATCGATGGTTTATTAGAAGACCAGACGTCTAGAGATGTGCGCATGCACAATAATCACATTGCATTTGTCGGCACTGCTTTGTGTCTTGTTGACACATCTCACGGCAACAGTGCCAACTTATTTGACACACACTGTTGGTAGATAATAACAACTTCTATTTGGCTATAGTTTATTTATGGTAAATTTCATCTCCTTTTTTAATACTAAAAATATCACAATATTTCTTTCAGAAATGTCACATATTGCAATGTGATATCACAATGTGATTTTGTGCAGCTCTGTTTAATACTCAGTTGTATAAATGTCATTGAATGTGTGCCTGTCCAGCAGTTCCCCAGTTTCGGTCCTGCCGGGCCAGAATCCAACACAGTTTGCCGATTTCCCTGCTCAGATCCTCCTACTAAACCTGATAGTTCGCTGATTAAGGTGTGTTTGCAACCTTGCAAGTTCCTATTAAGCAGACCATCTGAATGCATTTCTTGGTGTCTAGCATGAGATGACGTAAAACGACGCCTCAGGCTTCGAACCCCACTGCTGTTGGTGCGAGGCATCAGTAATGCCCACAGAGCCACAAGCCCACTCTTCACTGCTTACATGTTCCAAAGATAGGCCAAGTGCAGGATGGCTGCGTTTAGCCGTTAAATTGGCCGAAGTACCACAATCTCTACTTGTTCCTGTGACATTTTAATCACCAGAGGTCACACTTTATGTACATCTTAGCCTTATAATTCAATGACTGAAACGCAGAGAGAAGCATATCATATATCCTTAACACTATTAATGTGAGACCCTGGGAGGAAGAGCAGTGTGTGGGGAAGGGTTTGGGCCACTTTGACATTTCCACATTGATTGATCATTGGCTCCATACCTGCACCTTGATCAATAGAACCCAGCTGGCACGGAATGGACAGATTGATTGAGGGTTTTTAATAGGGTCAGATGTGTGGATTTCGAAGCCTGAGGGAGCTCGAGGTGTTGGCTTTAATTGGAGGGCTGGGTTAAAATTGCAGGGCTTTGTGCTGCAGGTTAAGCCCTTTTAAAGGGGCCTTGACCCCTTTTGTGTTAGGATCCCTCCCCCACATTTTGTTTTGCACAGGAATATGCTTTGTCAAGATCTGCATTAAGCTGACCGAGGGCCCGAGTCGGTGCTCAGGACATGAAACTTCATGCGCTTGCCAGTTCTGATTAGCAGAATTACGGTAGATTTTATTAATGTTTTTTTTTTGACTATGGAAAATGAAAGGTTGATCTACGGGCCACATTTAATAATATATTTTAAACATATCACAGGCTGGAACTTCGTCGAAATCCCTGAAAATGGCTGATCATTCAATGCCGTCATCTCCCTTATTTTAGTAGTTGTCAGTAGCTCTGGTGCTGCCAGTTTTGAAGGTTTATAAAATATAAATATTGGCCGGCAGTATCAGTATGTTAACAGATCTGTCGTGGATCTCTACATACTTTTGGTTCCATTTTCAAAAAGACAATATGCAATGCAAAATAATAATGAAGAAATATGTTATTCAAGAATTGCAAGAGAAAATCTTGATTCATGGTGAGGTTGAAATCGAGGTTAATTTTTTGCCCAGAATTGTGTAGCCCTACTCCTCGTTTAACGTTTCTGTTGCAGGCATAAAGAGACTCAGGGTGCACACAGTGCTTACGGGCGCACAGCAGTGTTTACGGGCTCACACAGTGCTCACGGGCGCACAGCAGCAGGTGCCGATGTGTGATACTCTGGGTCCTGTGAAGTCGGATGAGGGGCAACAGTCCATCAAAGACCTTCTCTGCTCTTGCCAAGGTTTGTGAACCTGTGTGGAAAGACCTCCCAGGTAGGGGATCACCGACGTAGCGTCAACAGAAGCCGCCTCAGTGAAGATCCAGTAAAAACCGCTCATTTTATATTGTAACTTCTGCTAAACAAACAAATGAGTCATTAGATGAATAACGATGGACCCGTGCCCGTTATCGCTGATGTTCTGTGAATGCGTCCATGTCCGCTTTGCAGCAGCTGCATCTCAGTATGTTTCCCTTCTTTAATCTCCTTCTTTGAATGTTAAAGCATGAACCCACACAAAGTGATTAAAACATTCCAAGAAGCACAGATCTTTGAGTCGATTGGCAAGCTCCGTGTGGCTGCAGACAGGGTGGAGTGGTAGACGGGGCTGCCCACTGCGATCATGCCAAGTGCTGCCGCTCATTAGTGACTGGGACTCGCAGCCACACTCGGTGCGTCCATGTGCTGGAGGTGAATCACAGGCCCCTGCTCCAATCATGATGTGGCGACACCTGCCAACATGTACTCAGTGTCTCCTGCTGGAAGTAAACTGGCCTGTGGTAAGTTGTTACCTGAACAGGAAGTCCCTCCCCCTAGTGGGTTAGTTCCTGTTTAATCCAGTGAAACAACTGGGATCCTTCCAGACTGCTCCCTTCTATTTTTCCACTAGCTGCATTGCCTTTACTCCGTATCTTGTCAGGGCATTTAATGTGGTGAGTATTTTTTCCTACCAGCAAAACTGCTTGTGAGACTTTCCAGACATTTCTTTGTGTCTCTGTGCAATGGTTTTTGTGGTTCAAAAAACCAGATTATCACCCCTGTGTCTCTGTACATCATTGAGTAAGGGAGGAATCTGGGCACTGTTGCTTGTCTAGGTATATTCCTTTACAGTATGTTTCTGGACGTGTTTGATGTGTATCAGGCCATGTTTTGAAGCAAACAAATACAATTACAGGTGCTGGAGAACCTAAAGGTTTAACTTCTTTGCTTGCTGCCTGCTGTTAAAAAGTAATAGTCTTTAAGCCAGAATAGAAGTTTAACACAATTTAGTGGGCGCTAATTGCCTTTGCACCCTCATAGAGAGTCACAGCAAACGAGGTGGTGTTAATCGCCTTCGAGCCCCAAAGAGCATTTGTGATGTGCATTCACTATGCTTGTGAGCACATATGTGTTCAGTATGAGCTGAAATTCTGCACAGCTGCTGATTGAAATAACCAAATCCCTCGGGGGAAAATTCTGGTATATTTTACTCACTGGTGGCCAGTCTCGTGAGAGGAAAATTAAACAACGAACCCTTAAAGAGTCACTGGCCCTGACTGAAAAAAAACAGAGCTTATTCGGTTCATTAGCCACGAATTTCAGGAGGATAAAAAAGTTAGCGTCTGTCTCTGCGAGCCATAGAATAAGATCATTGCCCTAGAAATCCACTTGCATAATCAGGCCGTAGGAAGTGAAATTAAGCCCAGCATCATAAATTGCGTCAGTAAAATTAAGCTGTAATGTTGCTAAACCTCCATTAAGTGTTTTGGGACAACGTTACCAGGATGGGAGGTAATGAATGTTAAAGTTAAATAGGTGCAAGGTGAAAAATAGTAAGCTATGTTGCAATTTACATATTATATATATACATATATATATATATATGTATAAAGGTATAAGGTAATAGATTGTTTAAATGTTGTTCAGTATCGGCTTATCAAGATTCAATAGTTTATTGTAATTGTCCTTTTATCAGCGCACTGTGCAACTTAAAGGAATTGAATGTTTTCTCCTGTCCTGGTCTGCAGTGCAAAGAAGTAGAAGACCGAGTATAAAAAGTAAGTTAAAGGAATGGGATGAAAAATAATAAAGATACATAAAAAAATACAGGAAATATAAAATAGAATAGAAATTGAATGTGGGCTGGAAAGTGACAGTACAGTCTGAGACTTGTCGAATTAATGAAATATTAAAATGAATAAAAGTGGTGTTTTTGTCAAAGGCCGTATTTGGTGTGCTAAGGAATGCAGATCATTCTTAAAAAAGAAATGTTCTAAATGCAGTAAAATGCACTTTCAGATGGCATCTATATACTGTATGTGTGTGTGTGTGTGTGTGTGTAAAAAGAGTTCTCGTATAGGAATTTGTATTGGTATCGGCAGTTGTGTATCAGAATCAGATCAGAACTGAAAAAACGTGGATCAGCCCACCCTAATACTAAAGACGGTTTATATTTTTGAATGTGCTGCACCCTGAGACTGCATTTCAGTGTTTGCACTTGACCTCAGTTCTCCACTACAAAAACTGCAGTATATGTCCACAAACAGTACCTTTAGCTATGAAGAATGCCCTGCGTCAGGTGTGTCTGAGTGCCCTCATGTGTCAGGGCTGCTTTCAGAAGAGATCTCCCACATGACCTCCACATGTCCTTGATGAGGAGTGATAATGAGTTATTGCTGGGGAATGTGCCGTCCATGGTGGGGCAGGACATGAAATGAGGCCGGAGTGTCGGGCTGAGAGGCCGCTCTTAGACGGAATGTGCTGGCGCCCACACGCTCCGCTCGCGACTGTGTGCCCTGCCAGGATGTCCGCGCTCCAAAATGCGTGCAGCTGCCTCCGTAATCCCCGCGGCTGCCTGTCACTCCTGGCCCGCTGGGTAAATGCTTGCTTGCAAGTTTGGGCAGACGTTAGCGAAGCGGCAGGCCTGGAGCCGCCTTGACAGATTAAGGGCCCACAGGGGAGGTGGGGCGGGATGCTGTCAGCTGGCTCGACCTTTTGGCAAGGCCCCGTCCTCAGTGCTGACCCCTCGACCTTCACGTGCGGCAGTCTCTCCCTAATGGGCCTGATGGGGGAGATGAAGTGATACAGGGTTAGAAAGGGGGGCAGGGTGTTTTTTTAGGGCCCCATCCATGTCATTGCTGTGACAGCGAAGATGGCTAATCTGTTTCCTCTTGGAGACTGCTGCTGGGGTCTGGGGGGTGGGCAGGCTGGGTCCAGGAGTTCAGGTTCAGCTTAACCAGCACCAGGGCCGTACCTAGAAATTGTGGGCGCCCTAAATATGACTTTGGGGCCCCCACCTGGCTAACTTCTATGTATGTCAAGTGCTGGGCCCCCGGAATCTGCCAGTGAATCCATGCCGGCTGTGATCAGCAGAGAGTACAACCCGAGCTGTTCCTCCCTACACAGCCATGTGTCACGGCTTAGGACGGCCTGTGCATCAGGTGACACAGAAAAAGCCCCCTCTTGTCCGTCGTTACCTAAACCAACTAATAAAACGAGGAAACACCTTCAGAGTTGGACTTTTCAGTGACTTGCTCATGTTTTCGTTGGTCCGTGTTTTCTGTCCGCTGCTCACAGATAGCTGCACTGGGCAGGAAGCCAGTGTTTTGCATGTGCGATTAGAAAGGTGAGGAGTCGCCAAGGCTGGCAGTGGCGGCAAGCAAGCAACAGTTTCACACGGCAGAGTGAGGGCTTGGTGTCTCCGATGAGAAGTGAGCGTGATTCCTCCTTACACCTGCATTCTTATCTTCACCCAGGAGGTGAGGGTGCTTGTGCAGGCATATGGCTGTGCGGGTATCTTAGTGTCAGAGCCGTTAGCTGATTAGTCATGCTGGTACAGAGAATTTCCAGTGAATTTCCATACTTTTTCCATGTAAAAGCTAAAGTGTTGCTGTCCCTGAAGGTTCATGAGAGCGTTGCAGAGGTGGGCGGATGTCACCCCTGGGGGGGACGCCCTTCTCTGTGGAGCTCCGCTCCGTTCCTCTCCTCTCCACTGCTCTTTTCATCTCCGCGGGGCCCTAATGTCGTGCCTTTGATGATCCGTCCAGCGCCTCTGGGGGGTCACGCCAGGTGATGCGTTTAGCATTAGCTAAACAAGCTGCAGGCTATAGATTTTTATGAGGGACCTTGGGGGGGGGGGGGGGGGGCAGGATTTTACCTGACATTACATCTGACTGTCATGGTGGAGGAAATGTACGCCGACACACATGCTGCCTTCTGTCAAGCACGCAGCGTGTGTGTGAGTGCCATTTTGTTTGGTTGCTTATAGTTAAGGGTAGGGCTAGGTAGGGGTTAGGGTTGGCATAATTTGGATTTGGGTTATGCCATAGATGTGGTTCATTAAATACAAACTACACAGACTCACACACACACACACACACACACACACATAAACAGTACCATTTTACAGTAAGTCTCCCTTTTGCCACTTATAAATGGTATTTAGTAATAAAGCTGTTATGTCTTTGATTGGTAGGAAAGTAACCTGCATCATTCTAATTCATGACTGAGAATGTGTTAAATTACAAATCACTTTTCATAAATGAGACAATAGAGCATTTATCCTAGCGAAGTTTTTCTGTCTGTGGTCCAGTGCAGATCTGCAGAGCATAAGGAATTCTTCTGTCTTATGTCAGCAGTTTCAGGCATCCTGTCCATCGGATGCTGTAGCCTGGATTATCACTGCAATATGAAATATTTCTAACTTTGACAGATTGCTTCTCAGGTCTGCATTTTAATAATACAGTGGTACCTCGGAACTCGAACTTAATCCGTTCAGAACTCGGGTTCGAATCCTAAAATGTTCAAGTTCTGATCGAATTTTCACCATAAGAAATAATGGAAAACAAATGAATTGGTTCCCGGCCCCAAAAAATTACACCTAAATATGTTTTTTTTTTAGCATTTAAACACAAAATGAACCGGATAAAACAAGAAGAGCATATACTGTATTAAACACATATAAGCACATTTATCAAAACAGTAATTTGTAAAGTAAGAAAATAAATGTATCCAAACAATGTGTAAAGTTAAAAGTGTTAAAAGTTAAGTTAAATGTGTCCTGCCCCGATCGTCCGCTCCTTCCGTGAGCCACCCCTCCGTTAACCTCGTGTGGAATCCCCGTGTGATCAGCTGTTTCTTGTTGTTGTCATTAGTCCTCTGTATTTCATCCGTGTTTCAGTTTGTTTCCCCAGTCCAGTCATTGTATTGTCCGTCTGCATTTTGCTTGCCTTACCTGTAATTAAACCCCGTATTCCCCGATACCCTGACGTCTGCGCCTTTGTCTCCGTTCCGTCCCCGCTCGGCACAACAATATTATTATAATTAAATATATTAATGGTTTATTATTAATGGTATTAAAATAATTGAGATCTTTATTTTTAAATGTATTTTATTATATAATAATTACTGTTACTGTTTATCATTGTCTAAATGAATTTTTACTGTGTAAATATATGTATTCTGTTAGTGTAAACATGCACGATGCTATCACAGCGAATGCGAGGCTGAGAATAAAGCGTTACCCTTTGTTTCCGCTGAGAGACGTGCCGCGTGACTCATTTCTCCACGCGTACAAGTTATCTTAGGTCGGCGTTCACGGTTCAACTTCTGAGATTCAGATCGAATTCTAAGTAATTTTTTTTAGCTGGTTGGTTCGACTTTTAAAAAATTTGAGTTCTAATGAGTTCGAGAACTGAGGTACCACTGTAGTTCATTTTAGTCACAGATGCATGAAATGAAACATTAGATAAAAAAAAAATTATATTAAATCTGTTAAATAATAAAGTGAACACAAAGACTCATTGTTTCATAGATGTTTAATATATTAAGCTGAAAGTGATGTATTTTACTTCATTTTTAAGCACAAATGTACTTTTGTGTTTTGTAAAAGAGTTTCACACTTTGAAAGTTGCCAGGAATAAATCAACTTTATCTTTTAACCCTAAACTTTCCTGTTTCCATGTTTTTTTTAGCTGATACATTTTATCCAAGCAACTAACATGCAGTATAATTTAACTTTATCTAGACACATATTATCTACCGATATAATCGACTGCCTTCTGGGTAATTTTTTCTCAGCTCAATATGCACAACACTCTAGATTCATAGCTGCTACAGAGCCTTCTTTGCATGAGTTGTAATAGCAGCTGTGGTGGCTGATTCTTACAGTTGCTCAGCTAAGCCAAGTGTTCGCAGCAGCTCATTCTCACTTCTTACTAAATAGATGTAGCCTTTGAGGCACCTGAGTGAGATAGAGCCACAGACGGCCATCTCTGCTGCCACCATCATCTCGGCACGAGCAGCACGAGATCTGATGGCACTCGACCATCGATAATACGTTCCCACATGAGCAAAGTTTTGCAGCCAAATATGACACCCTGTGCTAAATGTTTATCTGAGGTTAATTCATGGCAAAATGCCTTGGAAGTAAGGAAGATATGAAATGATATATTACGCGTATCATCCCATTATGTAATGTGCTAATGCCTCGTTCTTTTTTGCAGTGGCTTTGCCTGAAATATTATTATTATTATTACCTGTCTCTGTGTGTGGGGGCGTGGCGTAGGGTACATTTTGCTATCCGTGGCGGTGATGTGTCACTTCAAAAAGGGACACATCCAGTCTTTTGGATGAAAGCCCCCCTGCACGTACCTGTGTGAGTGTGTGCACTGTAGTGGGTAGGAATTCCCTCTGGAGTGTCTCCGTTGTGGTGCTCTGTGCTTCTCAAAGTCCATCTGATGGTTAAGTGGTATGGAGAATGGATGGATTCTTTTTCGTCTTATTATTAGTATTATTTTTATTATTTAGTGCCCGGTACTGTTTGGTGGGCCTGAGTGTGGGCAGTGGGCCTCTGCCCGGTACTGTTTGGTGGGAGCAGTGGCAGAGGGAAGCCTGAAATAAGCCTCCATGGGCAGGCTGTTTATGGCTAGCCGGGCCCCTGGGAGGGCAGGACTGTGGGTGCTGCAGTGTGGAGGAGATTATACTGGTGCACAGCCTCTCCTCGTGTGCAGGGGCATTTCTCTGAGGGGGCGGAGCAGGATTTTGATGGTCAGGCTTTCTAGGCAGGGGGAGGGTTCTGGGTGGATGGGTTGGTGGGTTTCCTTGCTTGGAAGGCTCTAACTTAGTGGGTGATCTTCTTTGCCAAGGAGAAGTTCTCTGGTTTGCATTCTTAATTGTGATTACATTTCCAAGGTCCATGCACCAGATTGAGCAGTGTTAGCTGAGGCTGAAGGGAAGTTCAGGTGGTAAGTACTGAAAAATTAATATATTAGTACATATTAATAAAACCATTAACATGAGATGTCGGCAGAGCCATAGGAATCACAGCTGGTTACTGAGTAGGGCTGGATTATTGATATATATGGGGAACAGTGAACAAATTTGAAATGAGAGAGTGATCAAGGGAGAGTAAGTGGGCAGGGTACCATCTCTGAAAGGGCAGCACCACAGTGTGTTAATTATTAATGGTCAGTGGGCTTAAGGAATTACAGGATTAGACCTCTTCCAGCAGATAGCATCTGCCCCTTATGGCCCGTAGAAGACGGGGCTCGTGGTCTGCACACGCTGCCCGAACCGGCCCCTGAATGAGCCTGAGGCTTAGGGCCCTATGGTTTCTGTGATGCGGAAGACGCAGATGGAATCGCAGAATCAAGGCATGAAAATGGTATTTACTTATAATGCAGAATCGTGTGGAATTTGCAGATATTGTGTGCACAGTTTAAACCTATGATTTTTTTTCACATTTTGAGATCGTCCTGATAGTGTGAAATACCCTCGCAGTAGCATAGCCAGAGACTTTTCAGGAGGAAGGATTCTGCCGTAGCCAGATCTGGTCCAAATGAGTGTGCACTTATGGATGTCGCCTTACCATAAGGCTCGTTTTCACTTCAGGAACTCAGGGCACTGCCCCGCGGCTCGAACGTTTCCAGGAACAACCCCCTAATTCAGCCTTTTGCGTCTCCATCGTGATGCAGGAACCAGTGATGCGTGGGTCCATTCACAAGCAACCTAAACTCACCCAATGCTTTTATTCAACCTGACCTCAACTCAAAACATAATAATTAATAAATGTTTTATGTTAATTAAACTATTAATAAAGACAAAATGATGTTCGACCTCCTATCCAACCTGCTATATATGCTTACATTTTATTTTAACTGACCTGCCTGCAAATACCCTGAATATTACAGAACCCAGAACAAAGTTTTTATGATTTGCCGACCCAAAACAATTACCCTTTAAGGAGACAAAAGTGGATACAGGCAGTAGAGACAGAGCACGTGTCGTACTCCAAACCACAAAATTGTTGTCTCCTTAAAGACTAATTTTTTCGGTTCATTTTTTTTTGATAAACTTAAAATCTGAAACAGATCAAAATAACAAAAAATGAAAATGGATTTCTCAAGGCTCTGTGGGCAGCGCTGGGCTCTTATGGGGCTGCTCCAGGGTGCACTGCTCTACTGGCTGCTTTTTTGGGCAGGTGACAGGGGTGTTGTTCTGCACACCAAACTAGCCTTTATGGGCCTTTATGGGCCTGCAGCTCCTTCACACGCACCTGCTTCCCAACAGATGGACTCCAGGGGCGACGCCGCGTGACCCTTTTGTCATGTGACTTACCCGCTAGACCAGCATGCTGCTTAGGCTGGGTCCTGGAGTGTGTGATGTGTGTATGTGATGTATGTGTGTGTGTGTGTGTGTGTATGTGATGTATGTATGTGTGTGTGTTTGTCCATGTGTGATGTGTGTGAACGTCATACGCACATACACACGCATCACGTGCATGTACACACATACACACAGAGTCGAAGTATTTATGTTTTTATTGGGACTCTCCATTCATTTTTATGCACATAACCCATACAGATTTTTACCACATTTTGGGGATATCTGGTCCCCACAATGTACTAATTATAAAAACGCACGCACACACACAGACACACACACACATCACACCCATCACACACACTTACGCATACTCACAAGCACAGGCAGTCACACTTTTTCATGACCGGGAAAAAAAAAAGGCTGATAAAGGGAGGATAACGAGGGGGAGAGAATATGAGAAACAGTGAGAAACAGGGATGAAGGGAGGGAGAAACAGAGGGATGAATGGAGGGAGAAACAGAGGGAGGAAGAGAGGGACTTCACTTACTGTGTATTACTCGACATGATGGCACTAGTCTGTGGGGATTTTCAGTATTATGTGTGCCAGTGATACACTTTAAACTAAACTGAACAAATAAATAACCTGAACCGTAAATACTCTGCTATTGGCACCCATCTCTTTTTGAATATACTGTAGAAAAACCTCTGTGTAATGCAAGAAGGATGGGAGGGATGATGTAAAAAAGAAAATGGTGGATCAAACTGGGGTGATGATGACAGCCATTCATACACTATATAGACAAAAGTATTGGGTAGTAATTACAGGCTTTTGCCACATAAACCACACCCACAGCTGACCTGCAGGTGTGTAATTAAGCACACAGCCATGCGATCTACAGCATCAAAGGATGGCAGCAGAATGGGGGTCATACAGGAGAGGTTTGTCAGCCGAAGACCGTCATCGGACACCATTGGACACCTTTCCAACAAGTCGGTTCTCTACTTTTCTGTCCTGCTGGCGCTGTCCTGGTCAACCGCAAGTGAAGTGGAAATGGATGACAGGCTGAAAAGCTCCCTGGTCGTCATCTTTAACACGGCTGGTCTGAGTCGGCCCAAATCTGAGGGTGGAGGGCTGAGTGTGAATTTAGCAGACTGAAGTGTTGAGTGCTCTCTGGCTGGGAACTCTCCCGCTCTCAGACATGACATGCCATCTCATCCTATCCTCCTTCCCTGCGCCACAATATTACGCCCCAAAACAGTCACACCTTCAAATCAAGTTTTATTTATAGTGCATCTTTACAAGTCGAATGTTTCTAAGCATTAGACCGAATATATTTATCCCAAATATGTAAAACAGGAAAGAACAGGCAACCTTAAATTGTGAAAAAATGTAAAAATATAAAAGTACTCTGTTATTGCTGGAAAAACCTGGGACAAAGATGAATAATGGAGCTGGGCGGATGGCAGTAGGTGGGCTGTGGTGGTCGAAGGGCTTCCGGTCCCGGGATCCTCCAAGCAGGGAGACACAGGAAGAGGGAATCGGCTCGTGCTGTGCTGCTGTGTCCCAGTGTAAAGTGCAAGGATTCTTGCTGGGACATTTTTAGCCTCCATTAAAATAAATAATCGGGGGGGTGTCATGGTAGTGCCGTGGTTGCCTCACACCTCTGGGACCAGGGTTCAAGTCTCCAGCCCAGCCCTACAGTACGTGCGTGGAGTTTGCATGTTTTCCCTGTGTAGTCCTGGGGTTTCCTCTAGGGGCTCCGGTTTCCCCCCACAGTCCAAAGACATGGTAAATATTATAACAAAGGTCTCTATTCCCAGTCTGCTCTTTATCAAAGCCCCAGTCTGCTCTAATTTTATGTTGCTATAATGACTGATAAAAGTAGCACAAAGGTTTGCGATTTTACTTCACTGCACCTTATGTTCTGCAGGTTCTCCTGGGTAAACTTGTTACTTGCAGTAAAGAATTGATCTTATTTTTACAAACTGAAAACCATTTGAAGTAGAGCTAGTGTTAGCCAGTCAGGATACTGATGAGTGACAATCAGCTGTAATTTGACAGTTAAATGGTATTTATTTTGTGCAAATTTAATCCTACAGCAAAGTTGTTTCAAGATGTCATTGTCACTCTTAGATTGTTTTAGCTTATTTTTGAATGTTATGGGCCTTGCTGTGTTACTCGTTCACTTCCAGGATACTGATCCGGCCTCACCTCTGTGTGTCTGTGGAGTTTGAGTGTCCTCTCCGTGCCAAGTAATCCTGGTTCCACCCAAAGTCTCCGCACATGCAGGTAGTGTGCCCTTTGGTAGACTGGCATCCCATCTAGGGTGTGCCCCAGCCTTGTTCCCTGTGGTGGATTGGCATTTAGACTTTGGTAGCACTTTATTGAGGGACACAGATGACATAGTAGTTCACACATACTTAATGTATTATTTAACCAGAAATTAAGTGTTGCGTACTGATTTCCTGATTGTTCATCATTAACCAATCGTAACGCTTCATGTATTTCATGCAATTCCTATATTTGTTTATGATTTGTACTTGAGTAGTAACTGAGTTAATAAGTTAGTTGTGCTCCCTCAAGTAACAGGACTGTCCAGAGACGGTGCGGATCGTCCACCCCCAAAAAACATAAATGGCCCCTGATTGCCACCCCAATTAAAATTTTCTGGTGACACAACTGGAGCTGTCCTGTTCCCAATTCCCAATGTACCACATTAGTCAGTGGATATCAATAACAACAAAGGAGTTTGTTGCCAACAAGAGGAAGCAAGCACAAGTTACCTTGGGAGCGAGGCACTACAAACATTGTAACCTATCCAACAACAGCAAATAAACAAAACCTTAACCTCCTTAATTATCACATAACAGGATAAAACACAAACTAAAAATGTATGCCTACTCCCTACCCCTTCCTTAACATCAGTAACATAAGCAGATTAATTATTAACCACAATAGGGATGACCACACTATTTACACTGTATACAAGGTTAATTACTCCAAGCACAGGCTGCATAGTGCCAGGGCACCATGCCACAATCAGTGCAATAGCCAATGAGAGCTGGGCTTGGTTTGGGCATCCACCAATCAAGTGTGGTGAGCAGCGGCAAGGTGCAGTGCGGGGCACCAGAGCTGGAAACGGGAGACAGTGACACCCACACACACCACACCACCCCTACGGACAATCACAACAAAATAAATACGTCTGTGGGCATAACAATATATTTGTCTCATCCAAATTGACCCCGATGATCCTTCAACACCATGCCCTCGTTCGCGTATCCTACTGTCATACGCTCAACCAGGCAGAGTAGTCTGGGGTGCAGACCTACTGTCATACGCTCAACCAGGCAGAGTAGTCTGGGGTGCAGACCAGCTGTCATACGCTCAACCAGGCAGAGTAGTCTGGGGTGCAGACCAGCTGTCATACGCTCAACCAGGCAGAGTAGTCTGGGGTGCAGACCAGCTGTCATACGCTCAACCAGGCAGAGTAGTCTGGGGTGCAGACCTACTGTCATATGCTCAACCAGGCAGAGTAGTCTGGGGTGCAGACCAGCTGTCATACGCTCAACCAGGCAGAGTAGTCTGGGGTGCAGACCTACTGTCATACGCTCAACCAGGCAGAGTAGTCTGGGGTGCAGACCTACTGTCATATGCTCAACCAGGCAGAGTAGTCTGGGGTGCAGACCAGCTGTCATACGCTCAACCAGGCAGAGTAGTCTGGGGTGCAGACCAGCTGTCATACGCTCAACCAGGCAGAGTAGTCTGGGGTGCAGACCAGCTGTCATACGCTCAACCAGGCAGAGTAGTCTGGGGTGCAGACCAGCTGTCATACGCTCAACCAGGCAGAGTAGTCTGGGGTGCAGACCAGCTGTCATACGCTCAACCAGGCAGAGTAGTCTGGGGTGCAGACCTACTGTCATACGCTCAACCAGGCAGAGTAGTCTGGGGTGCAGACCAGCTGTCATACGCTCAACCAGGCAGAGTAGTCTGGGGTGCAGACCTACTGTCATACGCTCAACCAGGCAGAGTAGTCTGGGGTGCAGACCAGCTGTCATACGCTCAACCAGGCAGAGTAGTCTGGGGTGCAGACCTGCTGTCATACGCTCAACCAGGCAGAGTAGTCTGGGGTGCAGACCAGCTGTCATACGCTCAACCAGGCAGAGTAGTCTGGGGTGCAGACCAGCTGTCATACGCTCAACCAGGCAGAGTAGTCTGGGGTGCAGACCAGCTGTCATATGCTCCCTGCACCAGCAGAGGGGGCTATGGAGGATACATTGCGTGCCACACCTACAGAATTCTCCCGTTTCCCTTTGCAGCTCTTCCTCCAGTGTCAGTGAAGAATAAGCCTGTGTTTCTAGCTGCATCATTACCTGTGCATGGAAACTCACCAGTTCAGTGAGAATGCAGTTCAAAGACACATGAATGAATAGATTCCCGAGGTTGTCTCCATGAAGCACATGTAACAGGAGCACAGCGAGGGAGCAGTGAGCAAGTTTAATGAAGCAGGCTAATTTAAATAATGAGATAAAGAACACCAAAAAACAAAAGTTATGCAGAGTTTTACTGTTATCTCCACACAACATCTTCTGTTTGTTTCTGGTGCATCTTTGGAAACTTAGGCTAGAAGCATCTGTCTCCTTGACGGCTGTATGCTTTTACATATTACCTGTCTCACGTATAATTCACTTTGGACAAATATGTCTGCAAAATTAATATAAATGCAAATAGGACAGGAAACAGCAGTGTAAGCTGCCTTTTGGGAGATCATGTCATTTGCTGAGGACGCATCTCTCTGCCATGAGTCTTGGGTGCTTCACTGACTAACATTTGCAAATGACAGAAAGGCCCAGTTATTGTTCACTTAGAGTCTGGACCTTGTGCTGGAGCCACAGGTGGGCATGGCCTTAGCCATTAGCTGGATTCACATGGTCCAGCTGAACTGTGTAGCTCTTCCCAGTGGGGAGCCAGCAGCTCATGGCCTGGGTCAGCCTGCCGAGCTGCTAGTGCCTCTGCATACAGCTCACCAACAGCCTAAAGATAGAGTCCCCACTTTCAGCAGCGTGCTTGTGGTTGGGGAGGCGGCTCATCATCGGGGACTCCATGCTTAGGAATGTCCAACCTGCTAATTGCTGTAAAAAGCTGCCTCAGGCCACAGTTCCTCATCTGCAGCATCTCGGTCGTCCACACTGATGCTAATCTTGTCCATTACATCTGACTACCTGCCCACTCACTGCAAGCTGGTTTACGTTCACAGACCCTTCACTTTATGGGCAGTGAGTGGCTCAGCAAGCTATGTCTCTGAGCCTGTGATCAGAAGATCGCCGGTTCAGGCCTTGGCAGAGCAGTCACATGTCTGTGGGCCCTTGAGCAAGGCACTTAACCCCCAGGTCCAGGGGCCCCACATATTGGCTGACCCTGCACTGTGGCCCCCAAGCTGTGGAGAGGCAAAGAGAAGCATTCAAATTCACCTGTACTCATACTTGGCAAGTGGTAAATAGAGGATTTATCATTATCACCTTATGCTTAATTGCTTTACATTCTTGGAGAAAGACCGTAATGGGGGTGTTAGGGCTATACTTTTACTTTTTGCTTGTTTGCTGTTCTGTAGTTGGGGGGGGGGGGGGGACATTCATCCATCCATCCATCCATCAGCGCTTGTCCAGGGTTGCTGCGAGCCTGTTGCCTACCCCAGGGGACAGTCTGGATGGGATGCCAGCAGTACTTGTTGCTTACTAACCCCCACCCCCCCCGCCTAACTTCGTCCATTTTCACTGAAATCTTGTATTCGGTTATTTTAATATATGCACTGATGTTGAACAGAAGAAGTTTTCAATCTCCTGAACCCTTTCGATCTCTGCTAGCGTTTGTATAAACTGCTGTCACATGGAACACGTCTTTAAAGGCTGATTTACATTTCAGCGACGAATTGACACCGTTAGTATGGTGTAGCCATGTAGCCTAAAGCATAGCCCTGGTCGTAGCCTGACACGCACCTCCCCAGAAATGTGGCTACACGTTACAGCGATGCAGACCGCAAGAACTGCGCTTGGTGCGCTTGGTAGCATTTGTTTTTTATGAGAGTGATGAAGTCGGACATCCCAGGTGTACTTATGTCGCTGATTGAAACTGAAGCGTTCTCTATAGCATTAAATGACCCACCCTTTGCATCATAGCAACAAGTCTACAGAACACTCAGGATGGCAGCGGCAATTTCACTTACCTGCATTACGTTTATTCATACTTCTCAAGATGAAAAAAGTAGTATGGACACTAATTTCAGAAGGCAAAATGCATAAAAAATTACTTTAGCAGCTTGACATATTTCCAAATTTGTCTACGGGAAGGTTGGAGCAGCACAAATATAACCAGGACTTCATAAATGGATACTTTGTTAAATGTTAGTTTTTTCCATTTCAGTTATGTGATACAACAATTGAATATATTGAAGGCAGGAAGACAATAAATGCAACATCCAAAACAATGTACTACCTGAGGTTTTGGTGGTGAAATTAGCATAGGTCACGGTGTAGGCTCCACGTGTAAACCAGGTGTAAACCAGCCTTAAGGTGTAACGGGCTCTTTGGTGAATTTGTTAGTGTAGTAAAACAAGCAACGAAAAAGACTGTTGTGATAAGGCAGTGGGTTTTTCTTCGAAGTTTGTTAATGAAATCATGGTACCTTAATGGTGACAGCATCGGTGACATCATTATTATAATGCACTGCTGAGACAAGTTGTAAATAAAATAGCTCCTTTGAAAACAGGAGTAGCCAGAATGTTTTTTTGTGTACTCACTGTGCTTTAACGAGCCATTATCTTAAGCTGCAGTGCCACAGGCTGGAATGCAAATGGAAAACTATTGAAGGACTGGTCTTCCAGTTCATGAAATGACTATCACGCAACAGAAAAGCTCTGCACAGTGTTCTGATACCCATTACTTTAAGCTTAAAGGCAAAAGAAAAGGCTGTGCATTCATCTTTCATGTTTACTAAACACTGACAGGACTGGGATCACAACAGCCTGTACTGCTTCAGTAACCTTCAGTGAGAATGAAAGTCATTCATTTTCCACAGCCATTCATCCAGTGCAGGACCTCAGTAAATCTGGAGCCATCCAGGGCAGCACAGAACACGAGGCAAGGAACACCAGCCTACCACAGTGCAGCACAGGACACTAGGAATGGGGACACCAGCCTACCACAGTGCAGCACAGGACACTAGGAATGGGGACACCAGCCTACCACAGTGCAGCACAGGACACTAGGAATGGGGACACCAGCCTATCACAGTGCAGCACAGGACACTAGGAATGGGGACACCAGCCTATCACAGTGCAGCACAGGACACTAGGAATGGGGACACCAGCCTATCACAGTGCAGCACAGGACACTAGGAATGGGGACACCAGCCTATCACAGTGCAGCACAGGACACTAGGAATGGAGACACCAGTCTATCACAGGGCAGCACAGAGCATGAGGCAGGGGACACTGGCCTATCACAGGGTGGCACAGCGCACAAGGCAGGGGGACAACAGCCTATCACAGGGCACACACACTACATTATAAGCAATTTCGGGACACTTGATTACGTGTTTTTAGACTGGGGACAGCCAACCGCGGAAGTATGAGGCTATAGTGCTGCCCACTCAGAATCTCTCCAAAGCCACCACTGCAAATCTCCTCCATCCGCTGGATACCCTCTCACTGACCTCTTTAACAATTCAGTGGTGCTGCTGACTGTGCTCATCTGTACCATCCCTGACATCCCCTAAGACTGTGCTCCTGGCTTTTAAAATGACTTTTATGTCCTAAGCTCTAGACCGGTCTGAATCATACCTGCCAATATTATGGGAGTCCCCACCTGCCCATAAAATTTGCCAAGTGGGGGGGAAATAGATCCTAACAACCATAAAAGTGTGGATGTGGAGAATCAGGAGTTTATTGGGAGAAATGGTGAGGTAGAAGGACAGTGGGAGAAGCAAAAAATTGGGAGAGACACAGGGAAATGGGAAGAGATCCCAGGAGAATGGAAAGAGACTCAGTGAAAATGGGGATAGTACCCCAGGAGAATGAGCAGAGACCTGGGAAAATGGAGGGAGACTCACCAGATATCGGGGAGAGACAAGAGGGGGTCGAGAGAGACCTGCAGAAATCACAAGACCTGGGCAAATGGCAGGTGACCCAGGGAAATCGGAGAGACACCCTGGGGGAATAGAGACCTGGGGAAAACGGGGAAGACCCAGGGAAATTGGGAGAGACACCCTGGGGGAATAGAGACCTGGGGAAAACGGGGAAGACCAAGGGAAATCGGAGAGACACCCTGGGGGAATAGAGACCTGGGGAAAACGGGGAAGACCCAGGGAAATTGGGAGAGACACCCTGGGGGAATAGAGACCTGGGGAAAACGGGGAAGACCCAGGGAAATTGGGAGAGACACCCTGGGGGAATAGAGACCTGGGGAAAACGGGGAAGACCAAGGGAAATCGGAGAGACACCCTGGGGGAATAGAGACCTGGGGAAAACGGGGAAGACCCAGGGAAATCGGAGAGACACCCTGGGGGAATAGAGACCTGGGGAAAACGGGGAAGACCCAGGGAAATTGGGAGAGACCTGTGGTAAATGGAAGAGACTCAGGGGAATTGTGAGAGACATGGGGGAATCAGGAGTGATCTGGGCAAATAGAGACACACCCAGGGGAATCAGGAGAGACCCGAGGAAATGGGGAGAGTCCTGGGGAATTCAGGAGCGATCTGGGCAAACAGAGACACACCCAGGGGAATCAGGAGAGACCCGAGGAAATGGGGAGAGTCCTGGGGGAATCAGGAGTGATCTGGGCAAATAGAGACACACCCAGGGGAATCAGGAGAGACCCGAGGAAATGGGGAGAGTCCTGGGGAATTCAGGAGCGATCTGGGCAAACAGAGACACACCCAGGGGAATCAGGAGAGACCCGAGGAAATGGGGAGAGTCCTGGGGTAATCAGGAGTGAATGCCAAACCTGCAATGAAAACAGACAAAGATACATTTTCTATGTTTATATGATTAATTGCATTTTCTGAATCAGTAATTTTTTTAATGTTCATTCAAAAAAAATTAAAATCGTTTTTCGGAGAATATGACTCAAACCCCTTCTATTATACTTCATTATTCTGCAAAAAAAAATGAAGTATAAAATATGAGAACATCATGTCCATTCCTCAATGCTGACTGCACATTGACCTGATAATAGACTTCAAAATTGCTGACTTATAAAGTAATTAATGGCCTGAACAGTTCTTATCCAAAGAAAAATTCGATAAGGCACTGTCCCAACACAGGATTCAGATCTTCCTTTTTTAATATGCATGTAATTGACGTGTCATGTTAGCCAGATACCCCTGTTAAAAGCATTGAGGCAGCTGGATGAGGAAGTGCCCTGTGTACAATAAACATAACCAAGCTAAACTGTGGAATTATGGGTGGCACGATGACGCATGCATGTGGTGCCGCGTGTGGATTTGAACTCAGACCACCAGCTTCCTTCCTCGTCCCATCAGCCTCCTCTGCACACCTCGGCCTCAGCACTCCTGTCTGCAATTCCACTGAACAACTTAATTCATAATTGTCTCCCAACCGTCCCCACACCCAACCCTAACTCCCCACTCTACTAATATTGCTACTGCTACTGTTTCTCCAAAGTCAAACTCATTGCACATCCCTATAAATTTTCACTATTTTGCAAAACACATTTATTTATTTATTCATTATTGTCATGTGCTGTGTGAAGCCATTTTCAAAGTCTTGGGCAAACTCTATTTTGTTTCGTTGTGTGCCTACATATTTTGAAATGTTGGTGAATTTTGACTGGACTGCTTGATGTGTGAGGCATTTGCATGTTTTTCCCATGTTGTGCAGGTTAACTCCAGGTTCTCGGCCCTCCTTCAGCAGCCCAATCACATACACAGATGTTTCTCCCAGGGCACTTCTTTCCTTCCTTTCTTCGTGTTCTGGAAATTGGCTGGATCATATGTTACATATGACAAGCATGAGCTCGGCACCATGCACATGGCCTGTTCCTCTCATATGTTAGATATGACAAGCGTGAGCTCGGCACCATGCACATGGCCTGTTCCTCTCATATGTTACGTATGACAAGCGTGAGCTCGGCACCATGCACATGGCCTGTTCCTCTCATATGTTAGGTATGACAAGCGTGAGCTCGGCACCGTGCACATGGCCTGTTCCTCTCATATGTTAGATATGACAAGCGTGAGCTCGGCACCGTGCACATGGCCTGTTCCTCTCATATGTTAGGTATGACAAGCGTGAGCTCGGCACCATGCACATGGCCTGTTCCTCTCATATGTTAGGTATGACAAGCATGAGCTCGGCACCGTGCACATGGCCTGTTCCCCTCATATGTTAGATATGACAAGCGTGAGCTCGGCACCGTGCACATGGCCTGTTCCTCTCATATGTTAGGTATGACAAGCATGAGCTCGGCACCGTGCACATGGCCTGTTCCCCTCATATGTTAGATATGACAAGCGTGAGCTCGGCACCGTGCACATGGCCTGTTCCTCTCATATGTTACGTATGACAAGCGTGAGCTCGGCACCGTGCACATGGCCTGTTCCTCTCATATGTTAGGTATGACAAGCGTGAGCTCGGCACCGTGCACATGGCCTGTTCCTCTCATATGTTACGTATGACAAGCGTGAGCTCGGCACCGTGCACATGGCCTGTTCCTCTCATATGTTAGATATGACAAGCGTGAGCTCGGCACCGTGCACATGGCCTGTTCCTCTCATATGTTAGATATGACAAGCGTGAGCTCGGCACCGTGCACATGGCCTGTTCCTCTCATATGCTACGTATGACAAGCGTGAGCTCGGCACCATGCACATGGCCTGTTCCTCTCATATGTTACGTATGACAAGCGTGAGCTCGGCACCATGCACATGGCCTGTTCCTCTCATATGTTAGATATGACAAGCGTGAGCTCGGCACCATGCACATGGCCTGTTCCTCTCATATGTTAGGTATGACAAGCATGAGCTCGGCACCGTGCACATGGCCTGTTCCCCTCATATGTTAGATATGACAAGCGTGAGCTCGGCACCGTGCACATGGCCTGTTCCTCTCATATGCTACGTATGACAAGCGTGAGCTCGGCACCATGCACATGGCCTGTTCCTCTCATATGTTACGTATGACAAGCGTGAGCTCGGCACCGTGCACATGGCCTGTTCCTCTCATATGTTAGGTATGACAAGCGTGAGCTCGGCACCATGCACATGGCCTGTTCCTCTCATATGTTAGGTATGACAAGCATGAGCTCGGCACCGTGCACATGGCCTGTTCCCCTCATATGTTAGATATGACAAGCGTGAGCTCGGCACCGTGCACATGGCCTGTTCCTCTCATATGTTAGGTATGACAAGCATGAGCTCGGCACCGTGCACATGGCCTGTTCCCCTCATATGTTAGATATGACAAGCGTGAGCTCGGCACCGTGCACATGGCCTGTTCCTCTCATATGTTACGTATGACAAGCGTGAGCTCGGCACCGTGCACATGGCCTGTTCCTCTCATATGTTAGGTATGACAAGCGTGAGCTCGGCACCGTGCACATGGCCTGTTCCTCTCATATGTTACGTATGACAAGCGTGAGCTCGGCACCGTGCACATGGCCTGTTCCTCTCATATGTTAGATATGACAAGCGTGAGCTCGGCACCGTGCACATGGCCTGTTCCTCTCATATGTTAGATATGACAAGCGTGAGCTCGGCACCATGCACATGGCCTGTTCCTCTCATATGCTACGTATGACAAGCGTGAGCTCGGCACCATGCACATGGCCTGTTCCTCTCATATGTTACGTATGACAAGCGTGAGCTCGGCACCATGCACATGGCCTGTTCCTCTCATATGTTAGATATGACAAGCGTGAGCTCGGCACCATGCACATGGCCTGTTCCTCTCATATGTTAGATATGACAAGCGAGAGCTCGGCACCGTGCACATGGCCTGTTCCTCTCATATGTTACGTATGACAAGCGTGAGCTCGGCACCGTGCACATGGCCTGTTCCTCTCATATGTTAGATATGACAAGCGTGAGCTCGGCACCGTGCACATGGCCTGTTCCTCTCATATGTTACGTATGACAAGCGTGAGCTCGGCACCATGCTCATGGCCTGTTCCTCTCATATGTTACGTATGACAAGCGTGAGCTCGGCACCATGCTCATGGCCTGTTCCTCTCATATGTTAGGTATGACAAGCGTGAGCTCGGCACCATGCACATGGCCTGTTCCTCTCATATGTTACGTATGACAAGCGTGAGCTCGGCACCATGCACATGGCCTGTTCCTCTCATATGTTACGTATGACAAGCGTGAGCTCGGCACCATGCACATGGCCTGTTCCTCTCATATGTTACGTATGACAAGCGTGAGCTCGGCACCATGCACATGGCCTGCTCCTCTCACAGCCATGATTCCCCTATCAGCAGGACCTCGCAGGTGTAGTGACACGCAGAAGCTAGGCGAGCTCTCGGGTTGGTCCGGGGCATCACGTGAATGAGTCATGAAAAGAGGCTTAGAGAGATGAACCACCAGAGGAAACACTTAAGCTCTTAAATCACACACGATGGAGATCCAGCTAGGATTAGCAGAGGAGTATAGACAGCTCTGCGTGTTCTCTAACTCAGTACAGGCAAGTGAAAATCGTTTTCTATAATCAAGCCATCTGCTTTCCAATTTTTTCTGTTATTGTATTTTTCAAGTTTCTCTCCTTTTGTTACAGCAGAGATTTGCAAGAAATTTTTAAGAAATCTCTGCATTTACTCGTGAAATAAGCGAAAACTACAATCAGGGTTTGACTGAAGTAGAGTTGGCCACAACTTCAGGGGGGTGCCAGGCATCGCTGTGAAGAGCATGTCCCTCGACTCTGACAGATCCTTCTGCGGGTCTGTGTCCTGTCACCCGAAGCATTTTTGCTGTGGTCTCTACTGCTAACCTAGCTGGAACTGGAGTCAATGTAACCAACTGCTGGAACAATGTATATTCATTCTCTAATTGAAAGCTTGAAAACTTGTACAGACTGCGGTTTGTAGATTTTAGTACGTTCTGCAAAGTCATGCTGACATATTAACCCATAGACCCTTATCAAGGCACTATAGAGGACAGGAATCAATGGGATTGTCTCTCCCTTCCGGTTAGCAAGAGCTACATTTACCATTGTAGGCTCTAGTTTTAACTCGAACCTGCATTTATGAAGATAACCCTTCCCTTCCCATGCTCACCCATAAGGCATCTTGCTGGTGTGTTTGACTTAAGGGTCTCACTTGACTAGAGGAACCAACAGGAGTCTGCTCAGACATACCCAGCAAGGCGGCAGAATTGTAATATACAAAACATCAACAGTTATCACTCAGCATTCTTTCGCTGTAATTAAAAATTTAACTAAAATTGAGCTCCATGCTCTGGGCATGTGGAGCTGCACTGCTTAGATTTTATGTGATATAATATGCTATTATATATTTATATATATATACACTCACCTAAAGGATTATTAGGAACACCTGTTCAATTTCTCATTAATGCAATTATCTAATCAACCAATCACATGGCAGTTGCTTCAATGCATTTAGGGGTGTGGTCCTGGTCAAGACAATCTCCTGAACTCCAAACTGAATGTCAGAATGGGAAAGAAAGGTGATTTAAGCAATTTTGAGCGTGGCATGGTTGTTGGTGCCAGACGGGCCGGTCTGAGTATTTCACAATCTGCTCAGTTACTGGGATTTTCACGCACAACCATTTCTAGGGTTTACAAAGAATAGTGTGCAAAGGGAAAACATTCAGTATGCGGCAGTCCTGTGGGCGAAAATGCCCTGTTGATGCTAGAGGTCAGAGGAGAATGGGCCGACTGATTCAAGCTGATAGAAGAGCAACTTTGACTGAAATAACCACTCGTTACAACCGAGGTATGCAGCAAAGCATTTGTGAAGCCACAACACGCACAACCTTGAGGCGGATGGGCTACAACAGCAGAAGACCCCACCGGGTACCACTCATCTCCACTACAAATAGGAAAAAGAGGCTACAATTTGCACGAGCTCACCAAAATTGGACAGTTGAAGACTGGAAAAATGTTGCCTGGTCTGATGAGTCTCGATTTCTGTTGAGACATTCAAATGGTAGAGTCAGAATTTGGCGTAAACAGAATGAGAACATGGATCCATCATGCCTTGTTACTACTGTGCAGGCTGGTCGTGGTGGTGTAATGGTGTTGGGGATGTTTTCTTGGCACACTTTAGGCCCCTTAGTGCCAATTGGGCATCGTTTAAATGCCACGGCCTACCTGAGCATTGTTTCTGACCATGTCCATCCCTTTATGACCACCATGTACCCATCCTCTGATGGAATACTTCCAGCAGGATAATGCACCATGTCATAAAGCTCAAATCATTTCAAATTGGTTTCTTGAACATGACAATGAGTTCACTGTACTAAAATGGCCCCCACAGTCACCAGATCTCAACCCAATAAAGCATCTTTGGGATGTGGTGGAACGGGAGCTTCGTGCCCTGGATGTGCATCCCACAAATATCCATTAACTGCAAGATGCTATCCTATCAATATCGGCCAACATTTCTAAAGAATGCTTTCAGCACCTTGTTGAATCAATGCCACGTAGAATTAAGGCAGTTCTGAAGGCGAAAGGGGGTCAAACACCGTATTAGTATGGTGTTCCTAATAATCCTTTAGGTGAGTGTATAGTTGACTAAGAAAACCACATATCTGCAAAATCATTGGTTTTCAGATACAAAAAAATTGTTTTCCCACGCATTTTATTGTCTAGCGCACCAAAAACCTGAAAATCACCGAAATTACAGATATGAGGTTTTCTTAGTTAGCTGATTCACTCTGCTTGGTGCATATTTTATTTTCTGAAGTTTAGGAAATTGATTTTTTTTCCGTGGTCCCAGGATGACACAGGAAACAGACTGTGACAGAATGACTTTGCAATGCGACAGACTGTGGTATCGTGTTTGAGTGCTGAATGAAGCTACAGAGTCAAGCTGTCACAGTCCCCATGAGTCAGTGACTTGCACCAGCTGGGAAGGCATGGATTAGGGCATCCCTCCAGATCGGGGCATCCCTACACCTGCAGGCTGCTCAGCCCCGGGCTGATTGCCCCAGTCCACGGCCCTGTGCTGGGGGTCGCGCTACCTATCGTACCCGCCACACCGAACGGTCCCAAGCCCATTTAGAAAGTGGATCTGTATGTAAAATGAGCCACATAGCTCACACAGTATGAGGATTTTCTCTGCAAAAGAACACATGCTTCATATTATTCGATAGAGGCACTGTGTTGCCTGGACGGGAAATATGATCCTGACCTGAATGGAGGCTTAATGTGGTCAAAGACATCATAAAAGGCATGTATAACTGGATTAGTCTCACTGAATTTAATGATAATAAATGATTGTTATGCAGGAGAGGATGCCTTGTCAGGCTGCTTGAGCTTCGTTCTCCGTGTTCTGGGCCAAGCAAGAGGCAGTGGGAGAAGGGCCTTCCCCTAACCGGTGACCGCAGGCCCAGCTGTCCAGCTCCCACCGATGGGGACTGGCTGGGGTACCAGAAGCTTCGTGCCCCTCTGGTCGTGCTGTTCTTTTGCTTTCATGTGCAGGAGGGGTGCAGACTTCGCAAACAATTTGCCCTAAATCAACATTTGGTAATGCCCACAATGCGGAGGCAGCAGAGCTGAGAGTTTCGCTCCCTCACCCTTCCATGTGGCTTTGCGATGGCTTCAGGCCAGAAGCACAAACTCGCACACATTCCCTAGAATGATTATCTTGACACTTTGTCAAAATTAAAAAAAAAGAATACATCTAAAACCTTGCATGACTATGGAATTCTTATCTCGCTGTTGAAGAACAACAAGCCCTCGAAGCTAATTTCCTCTACATGTGCAATGGTGGGAACAATCATATTTCCATTCTAGGAACTTGAGAGTTCCTGCTGATAAGAGAAAATTTCATGAAACCTTGAAGCAAGCATGCTGGGAGAAAACAAGATGGCGCCATTTCAGAGAATAATGCCGCTGTGTTGATCGTTTCAGGACCGCCAACATCAAAGGTCAGGATATCCTGTAGTCTGAACGTAGACGATGTGAATGTCCCACAGATTTTTATACATCTATGGCATTATCAATCCTTTACATTGAGTGTCACTTGAATAGATCTACAGTAAAGACGCATTCCAAAATACACACACACATAAACAGTACCATGTTACAGTAAGTCTCCCTTTTGCCACTTATAAATAGTATTTAGTCATAAATAAACTTGTTTATGATTGTCTGTTAATCATCTACAAAGGGTTACAACCTAATTATAACATGATTATAAACCATTCATAAACCCTTTATAAGGGTAGTCTTATTCTAAAGTGATACCTATGTACAGTATATATAAATATAGCAGTTAATGTAGCTAATGTAGACCCAGTGGAGCGATACAGCAACTGCGTCAGAAGTGCTGATGCGAATCTGAAAAGAATGACTCCGCATGTTTTGTGTGACGTTCAAATGTGCAATCATTAGGTGTGTAAAAAGTCAAATATATTTAAATAAATACTCACTTAGGGTAAGCCATTTCAGGATTTTAGTAAACATAGAAATGTTATACATGAAGAGCACGTTGTATATTGAATGGCGCTCTATGGACAGGCAGAAATGGATGTTTTTGGTAAATGTGTTTTTTATCCAAGATTCCTAAACAGTAAGTGTGGGGGTGATATTATAATGTTCTGGAGATGTTTCACTGCATGAAGTTCTGGACAGCTAACCGCCGTAATTGTGCTCTTTATTCTGCTGGAAAATGTCCGGTTGTCCCTCTGTGAGCTGGAATGCGCGGGGCGATGCAGCAGGACAGTGAGGTGAAACACTAGCAGATCATCATCACAATGGCTAAGGACTGAAGTTTGGATTGGGCTAGTCTGGATTCCAATTCTACTGAATCTTTTGGTGATGGACTCCAACATGGTACTCAGTCGGTTTGACAAGCCGTGGAGGTCAGAGGACAGAGAAACGGAGGGAGGCGTGCCGTAAAATTATCCAGCGGTGGTGTGAGAGGCTGAATAGGCGTGTTTGCCTAGCAGTTCTGCCTGAAGATGACGTTTGGAGCCATTCCATGCTGCACCATTTTCTTCAGTAAATAAATAAGTGTCTTTGTGTGTTATTTAGCCGCTATAGTGGCTCAGCTTGTCTTTTATGTAATATTCAGTTTTGGCTGAGTATGTGAAAATTATATAAATGCAGAGAAAATCTGATGGGGGTGCTTTTTACAGTACGACAATCCTCCTAGCAGTGGGTCTGTGGCATAGACCTTGGATTGACTCATATCAGCAGACGTGTACAATGTTATCATAACTTAGATATTAAATATCCAAGCAAGCACAACTAGCTGAATGACCTTCTCTTGTATGCCCTACTTGTTATGTAATTATCCTTCAGGCTGCTTCAAATGCTTCGAACATTAACAGACCTCCCGCGTTTCCAGTAGGTTTGTTGTGTTACACCCTGATTATGTCCCGATGAGCTATCCGCCTGTGTTTTCATAAGATTCATCACTGCTCACGTCTTGGTTTTCACAATGTATGTCATTAAGATGCGGTTGCTTGTTTGTGTATTTGGTCCTGGTAATTATGGACCAGTGGTTTGTGATGACGTTTTTACGACTCCTCGCAAGTGAAAATAACAATGACGCCTTACGTAACCGGAGTGTGACTCACTTGGCGTTCCAGGCCACTTCTGAAAGTCAAGAAAAAATGTGATCTGCTGAGGACATCTGATGGCCTTCATTGCCTCATGAAATCTCTGCATGCTGGATCACCTGACCAGGGCCAGTAGATCAGATGTTTCTTGGGGTGAACGCAGAGGGACCCGCATATCTCAACCCCAGCCTACGCTGTCTCCATTGGTTTGCTTGTTCTGCTGCACTCTCCCTGATAATTGCTAAAATGTAGCTCAGAACGATTAGATGACAAAGATTTGTTGACCACAAAGTGTTTGTATATTTACGCGTTACGTTAATTTGTCTGTGGATCATTATGTCTGCAGTGACGTACCAGCCTGGAGGCAGTGAGCAAGCTGAAGCAGCACGCAGTCCCCCAGAGCATTTTGGGGTTAAAGGCCTCACTTGAGTGCCCAACAGTGATGGGATTACTCTGCTGGCCGTGTTATTCAGACACTTTGAACTCCATGTCTCCGCAAATAACATACACAAATAGAGCTCCTGATTAACTACGGTCATTATTCAGCCCAAAACTGCGCCTAGGGGCCGTGGGCCTCTGCTCCACACTGCGCTGTGCTAGAAGGTGCACTCCTCAGTAAATGACAGGCATGACTGTGCCGTACCCAGGGCAGCAGAACCTGCCTAGACACTGCACAGAATGCTCCAGCAATGTTTGCAACATGGAAGCAGCGTCACCAGAGCAATACCCCAGGGAAGGTTATTCGGTGGGGTGATTTGCACGCTAGCATGAGCTACCTAATCGAGCAACATCCAGAGCAATGGCCACGGTTAATTGCCTGCTTTGCTGCAATTCAGTGGTTAAAATTTACAGGTGAGTTGTGGATGGAGCGTGGAGACAATGTCACTGTCTTTCACTGGTGGGGAATTCCTTACAGATTGACCGTCAGGTATAGAAATAGTTGCAAAATAAAGATCACTGGTCCTGAGACTGCTTAAAGACAGGAACATATTTTTTTTTACATTTGCTGTTGTTTTTGCATTGTTCTTGGACATAACAGAGAAAGCAAATCTTTACTATACGACAGGTGGGAAATTAAAGGCCAAAGCTGCTGAAGAAGCTTTGAAAGATCTGGCACTGAAGTCTGGTAAATTTAATCCATAGCAATAATCATTGAACTCGGTAGGTACTGGAAACTGGCAATTAGACAGGCCAGTGAGAGAGAATGAAAGGAACGTCGAAGGCCTGGTTTCCCATGAAGACGAGGAATCGTCTAGCTCAGAGCTCCCCAGCTGTTTTTCCCAGTGGCCCAAATTCTATCAATAATACAAAGCCCAAGTCCATTGTGTCTGAAAAAATTGCCAGCGTAGCAGTTGGAGTTCATATGTGGTCCGGATTGAACTGTATTTCAGTCTGGATCCAGAGGGGAATCCGCCAGTTGGTGACCACTGGTCTAGCTGCACCTCCATCACCATGTCCTGAAATAGAGGCCTTCATTTTCCAGCATCTACGTCCTGCTGGCCACAGCTGTTGTGTTGATGGAGACAGAGAGTGGGCGGAGGCGGCCGAGCCCTGTGTCCTTGGTTTTCCAATAAAGCCAGAGTGGACAGAGCATAAGCCGGATCTAAGTTGTAAATATTGTAAACAGATTCAGGAAATTTCCAGGGAACTTTAGGGAACAATGAGTCATATCCGTAATCTTCCAATGAAATTTTATAACATTTACTCATATTTGGAAAGCACTAGTAATTTTTAAGTACATGCCAACACTGTACTAAACGCTTCACCACACCAAAGAACTACCATTCACATCACAAAAAAAGATCTTGAAACGTCTTGTCACTTTAGAAACCTGAAAGATCAGGAAACTGAATATCTCATGCAACCTTGCTTACATCATGTTCATGTTACATCATTTCATTAAGGTGAGTGTTATTTTATCATGGATGTCTTAATTATGCGTTAGATGTACCCTGACCAGGACAAGTGGATGAAAGATGGATGGATAGAGGATAAGGTTGTTGACTGACCACATAAAACTGAAAGCATTTGGAATTAAATCACATTTTCAAAAGCCTTCATTTTTCAATTATGTTAAAGCAATATGTTTAATAGTAATTTTAAAGGTGGTTTCTATTACTTAGTGGTCGTTAATATTAGGGTGCCCACATAATCCTTGTCGGGGGGGCACTATGAGCCACGTCAGGTTTTACAAACTACCTTAAAACTGATAGGCTCCTGGGCTTCAATAAATAGTTCAGCTCTTCTTGTGCTTTTACTGGTTTGTTTCCATGATTGAAAGTCTCATCCAGCTGTTTGACATTAACATTAGTGACTTATGCATCATTATAGGAGACTGACCAATCAGCACACAGCTAGAACTCAGTGCTAAAGTGAAATCCAGGTCTTTTTAATTGAAATGAATTTTAATTGAAATTTGCAAACCCTGTCCTTGCTCATAGTGTCCCCTCTGACATGGAGCAGCTGGTAATCCAGTCATTTTCCAACCATTTATCCAGTAAAGGGGTGGGGCGATGTGGAATTTTCCCCAGATGACATAGTCCAACATAAGGTACAGATGATGGGAAGATGCAGCAGTCAAAGGTGCATGTCTCTGGACCACAGGCGGGAGCCTGCAGAGCACAGCACAGCAGGCACAGCAGAGCAGAGCACATAAACTCCACACAAAGTGGGAAGGACATTGAAACCCATGAGCCCTGAGGTATGAAATCTCAGTCAAGTCTAAATTAATAAGAGCTCAGCTGGATGGAAAACCAGCACATACAGTATAGTGTGTTGTGAAAGTGGGATTGAGAAATGATTCATTGAGTCGTTTTACGTGTGATGTGCTAATTGCAGATTGGTGGGGAGACGCTATACTAATGCTTCTCTTGGCCATGCATGAAAATTATGTGTGAAATGTGATGATGAAATCCGTAGTTAGCACCAAAAGAACCCCCAGACCATTTTCCGTCTTCCCCTTTTTTCCTCTGCCTCTGTTCTTCCCCAATTTCATTTTGCCTTTATATACAGCTAAGCCTGTTTCAGATTTTGTCCATGCAGGGCCCTGGCAGGTGGTTTTGAGGCTAGGGGTCGGGCACCGTAATCCGAAGGTTTCTGGTTTGAATCCCATGAAAGCCATGAGTGATCCTACTCTATTCAGGCCTTGAGCAAGGCCCTTAACCTGCAATTGCTTTCTCCTGGGTATGATATTAATCTTCATCCAGCCCTGCAAGCAGGTCCTCCCACTTACAGGGAAAATTTGGGGGTTGGTGGCAGGGTTGGGTCTCCAGCCACCAGGAAACACTCTCACTGGTCCATTCAGACAAGTGTGGTGCTGAGGTACCACCCACTGCACAGCTACAGTCAGGTTCTCATCCCTGAGGTGCTTCATCACATGGTAGCTCTTCCTCCTCATCAGGGCTTGTTTGACCACTTCTGCCTGTTTTTTTTTTTTTTTGAGAGTAAATGTACAGCAGTGGTTAATTAGCTGGAGGAAATTGTTATTGTACTTTATTATATTTTGAGTGCTGGTGATATGACACCATATCAGGTTTGGTCTGGGTCCGTTGTGGCTTTTGCAGGTATGGCATTCTGTGTCTGCCTCATCTGTCCACTGGGGGCAGTAGGAGTTCCTCACCGCTGTAGTGACTATAAGTACAGTAGAGATGTGTTGACCACGTTCAGTGAGATTACATGAGCTGCCACAACCGGTGGGCCTGCAAATCCTCGCATGCTCCCACAAACCCACCTTCTATGACTGAAGTTCTAGAATGTGTTTTTATGGTGAAAGTGCCCATTCTGTGGGTGTTCTATGTTGGGGCTTTTTACTGGTGTGGTTCTATCCCATGAGTCTGTTTTATTTTTTTTTCAGCATATTTCTGTAAATTGAGAAGTAGATTATTTTTAAAATTTACTGTATATTTAATATTCCTTTTACCTGGCATTCCCGTGCTTCTTGTAGCATTTTGTAACAGCCAGCCATGCCGAACAGATACCTGGGAAGAAAACTTCCCCTTGATATTTGCTATAAAGAAAAGGTTTTCTCATACTAGACAGGAAGTGAGTGTCCACATTCACGCACTAATTAACTAATTATGGTCAGGAACTGCTACAGCTACTGACCCCAAGCTTGCAATAAAAGGGATTCTTGCAGACTTGTTTACGTAGCTCTTTGGGTGAATTTCCGCTGGAATCTCCCCTTGACAAGGGCACATTTTTTAACCCAGCCAATGGTATTGTCACCCAGAGCGGCTGTGTATGTTTTCGGATGTGGCCTTATAGTCTGTCTCCATCTATACATAACTGTCCATTAGGTTGCTGGTGACAGACTGTTTTCCTGTTAACCAGTATCATTATTTTTTAATAATTATTATTTTAATAATAGTGTTTTAGGCTGAGAGCTGGCTGAGACCAGGCCCTCTTTTCGCAGCGCTTGGTTAGTTCTGGTGGGAGACCTTCCCTAGGGCTTCATTCACAGGAATGACTTCCACTACAGGGCACACACATCCACAAAAGACCAAAAAAGGTCTGAATGTATGTCTCTGGGCTACAGGCTGAAACATGGCCCCACACCGATTATCTCTGGGCTACAGGACGAAACATGGCCCCACACCGATTATCTCTGGGTTACAGGACGAAACATGGCCCCACACCGATTATCTCTGGGCTACAGGACGAAACATGGCCCCACACCGATTATCTCTGGGCTACAGGACGAAACATGACCCCACACCGATTATCTCTGGGCTACAGGACGAAACATGGCCCCACACCGATTATCTCTGGGCTACAGGACGAAAAATGGCCCCACACCGATTATCTGCAAAGCCCATGTGCAGTGCAGGGCTGGGGTTCGAATCGCCAACCCTCTGGAGTGGGGAGCTGCCGCCCTGCTACTCTGTGAGCCACTCTGGCCCCTGGTCCACAGCCAGTGTTCTACAGATGCTTGAGAATCATGACTATCACTGCTGTATGGACCCACCCCCAAACCGATCGATATTCACCAGCAGAGCACAGGGGCGCTTGTCTGGGAAAGAGGTCAGGTGTGTCACAGGCGGCTCGCTGGTGGAATCATACTAACGCGGCTCGGAAAGGTCCCTGACCAGTTTCATTTCTGATCGGCCTGTGTAGGTCAGCTCAGCTCAGACAGCTGTATCTGTAGGCAGGGCTACTAACACCATCGGTTTGCATTTCACCTGAGAATTCAGTAATGGCAGCCTGAGCAGACCATTCCATGATCAATAGGGGGAAATATACAGATAAGGTTTCACGAGCAGCGTCTCCCGATGGAGAGATGTAGGCCGTGATTTAATTTGACAGCGAAGGTGGAGAACGCCAGCTCCCATCTTGCCTCCAACCCTCCCACCGTGGGAAGGAGGCCGTGCTCAGTATCTCGGCGAAAGGCGACTGTCCTCCTCGTGCGAGTGAGGTCTCCGCTTCAGTCAGGCTGGCAGCTCTGTCTGCACTGCCAGCCTTTGGGGCAGTGCTCCCAGGCCGGTCCTCGGGGAGCCGTAGACGGTCATCTGGGAGCTGTACTGGCTTGGGGGCGGCGGGAAAGGCCCCACAGCCCCAGGCCGGTCCTCGGGGAGCCGGAGACGGTCATCTGGGAGCTGTACTGGCTTGGGGGCGGCGGGAAAGGCCCCACAGCCCCAGGCCGGTCCTCGGGGAGCCGTAGACGGTCATCTGGGAGCTGTATTGGCTTGGGGGCGGCGGGAAAGGCCCCACAGCCCCAGGCCGGTCCTCGGGGAGCCGGAGACGGTCATCTGGGAGCTGTATTGGCTTGGGGGCGGCGGGAAAGGCCCCACAGCCCCAGGCCGGTCCTCGGGGAGCCGGAGACGGTCATCTGGGAGCTGTACTGGCTTGGGGGCGGCGGGAAAGGCCCCACAGCCCCAGGCCGGTCAGCTCGGTCATACACAGTGCAAAGGTGTGCTTGGGATTGCTGGAAACAAGTCCACCTTTCGGCAGCTAATCTTAAGCTATTACACAGTGTTAAGTATTTATCTTTGCAACATGTAGTGTTTGGGCTTGTCAGAAATGTGGAGCTGAGGGCAATGTGGACTGTGTGTGTTTATCTACTTACAATTACGTGTCAGTGTGGTTTCTGTGGCGTGCATGTGTGTGCGAGTGTGTTTTTGTGAATTAGCAGGCCTGTCTGTATGCTCGTGTGAAGAGGGGGGTGTCATCCCACTCTTCCTAAAGGCACAGGCATGCACAGGGCTTCATACCAATGTTAACTAAGGGTTTTCATGTGTCTGAACTGTTTTAGTGCTGCCCCCTGCTGGCTGCTCTAAGAAGTGCCACCATCAGCAGATATAAGTGTTCAAAATGGTATTTTCTGAGAACAGTCTGTAGTGAACCATCAGCATAAATGTGTTCGATATGGTATTTTTTTTAGTATGCAGTGAAACGGAACTGAATGGCAGTCAGCTGAATAGCACACAATGTGACACCTGCAGAAGTGACTAAACATGCAGTGTGAAGAGACCACGATGACACGTGACGATGAGGGCAGGTGATGTGTGGAGAGCAGAAGATGGAGCTGCAGGAGCAGTGAGAGCCCGGCCGCCCCCCCGCTGCGTCACTCACACGCCGCCGCCACAGGCGGAGGGAGCTTCACAGTGGAGGGGCAGCGGAGTCAAAGCACTACAAAGGCTCCGTGCAAATAGCCAGTAAACTAGCCTGCTAACGCTACATCACCCTTGCACAGGCTTTACACAGTTGAACAATGAAGCTCCTCTTGTTCGCGTGCGATTCATCATTGGCTGTCACTTTGCAGACAATCCGCCACTGTGACCTCCTCCTTATAGGGTCACACTGCTCCCTCCCCCCATCATCCTCCAGATATCATGCCTGGCTCTTTCTCTCCTATGACTCGCATCATAAGTAAAGCAGACACAACCAGGCCCCTTTCCCTGCCCAGTGATTGGTTCATACTGATAGGCTGCTCCCACTGCACCCGGTGGTATGCTAGAACCAATATACTGTAGGTTTGCAATAATTTTTTGGTAAAAACATATTGCTTATATATATATATATATATATATATATATATATATATATATATATATATATATATATATATTACCATAAATTTTGTTACTTATTACCCGAAACAAAGACAAGTGATTTAATGCTTACTGTTCACCATAACAATCCGATTCTGAGATTATTTTGTATTTTTAAAAATATTTCACTCAGCCCCTGAATGACAGCAGATCTAGTCTGTCTTTCTTTCTTTAGCCCTGTTCTGTGGGGTTTGTGCCCCCCTCAGCCAGCCCACACGTAATAATATCCTCACACACCTGATGGGGGGGGGGGGGGGGGGGCGTACCTCTGCTCACAGGGGTGGAGGCCAGAAAAGTCACACCATTCCCTTACCTCGTTATTTAGTATAATACTGGCTTCTCTTTTTAAACCGTGCATTCTTATCTATCATTTTATCTTTTTTCGGTAGCTGTGTCACCATTTCAGAACCAGTTAGTACAAAAAACAGCCCATGTGTTGCTGAAACTCAGCATGTATCTGAGTTGCAATGAGTTCCTGAGCTAGAAAAGCGTCTCTGGGTATTTTTTTCCCTGAATTTCTCACTGTTGGGGTACTGAGGCCCGTGGTCCAGCAGAGCTCTCACTCAGACACGCATGGCAGATGGTCCATATTTTCAGAAGATGAAGGCTTACATGTTGTTAAATGCGCTGTGCAATGGAAAATGTGTCGCCCCTGTTCCAGATCTTGTGATTGTCCCAAGACAAATTCCCATCTTTAGGGACTAAAAACTATTTTATTGTGTCCTATTAACCGGCGAAATATATAATTATTTTGTGTTTTTTTTTCTTTTCTTCAAATGTGTCTTATTGAATATGTTACTGTTTTACTGGTCTGTGCCTTTCAGTGCTGATTTTCTAAACTGGCCCAAAGCCTGAGTAGATTTTTGGCTGTTAATCTTGGCTTTTATGGGATGCTACATGCAACAAATGGCAGATAAGAAGCAGAATGATGAGGGACAGAGGGAGAACATGACAGGCAGCACCCTGAGCTGCTCTTGCACGCTGTCAGCTCATCAGTCATTGGTCAGCTGCTTCTCCTGTGCCGAGTGAGAGTGTCTGCCCGTTACCCCTCTGTCATGCACCCAAAAGCACAGGCAGACATAATAACGCTTTATCTATCCCTCTTGGGGAAATGCCCTTCTCGCCCGCCCCATCTTGCCCTCCATGACACACATGCAGGTGTGAGCGAGCTTGGTAGTCCATGTGGTGCCCATGGAGCTGAGGGCTATGGGTCCCGCTCAAGTGCCCACAGACGCGGCCAGGCTCCAAACGGTGAGCTTCCGATCACAGGCACAGAGCCACAGATATCAGTGTAGGACAGGGCTGTTACCTTGCCCTCGCTGATGGTGCTCCCGTTACGTCAGGCCACCGGTATCTGATCTGACAGTGACCTTGTCCCATCACACAGGAGAATCACTGTTGTTGTGAGGTGTGTGTTGTTGTTACAGCCCCTTCACCACTGAGGAATCCATCCTTCTCAGACCATTCTCCTCACAGCATATTCAGACTTCTCCTTAAACAGGCAGCTTCACTCAAAGCAACAAAAATCAGCCAAGGGTGTCAGCAAATGTTACTAATGCTGGAACCCCAATGGGAAGGTCTGATACCTTGTTTGGGGCAACCTGCTGTTATAGGCCGTGCAGTTCTGTTCTATTTGTTATCATTTGTGGGAGTGAATACAACACCCTCCATCCATCCATCCATCCATCACCGCAACCACTTAATCCCAATTGGGGTCGCGGGGGGGACCGGAGCCTATCCCGGGAACAACGGGTACAGGCAGGAACCAGGAACCAACCCTGAGCAGTCGCCAGCACACCACAGGGCGCACACACTCACAGGACCAATTTAGACTCGCCAGTCAACCTGCCCTGCATGCTTCTGGACCATGGGAGGAAACCAGAGCGGAAACCCACACGAACACGGGGAGAGCATGTGAACTCCACACAAAGGACCCGGGACAGAACACGGGGAGAGCGTGCGAACTACACACAAAGGACCCGGGACAGAACACGGGGAGAGCATGTGAACTCCACACAGGAAGGACCCGGGACAGAACACGGGGAGAGCGTGCGAACTACACACGGAATGGACCCGGGACGGAACACGGGGAAAGCGTGCGAACTCCACACAGAAAACAGTAACATTTTCCTCAAACTCTCTGACATGTGATAAGGAGGAGAATGCAGGCAATAATGTCACCTGGAGTTGACATTGGTTTGTGGAACTCAGTGCGTAGACAAGCCACCTGCTACCTGCTGCAAATAAACACAATGGCCTTAATTACAAAAGTAATAGATAGTGACTGAATGGAAAGTTACCCAAAATATAGCGGGAGGAATTATTAGCACCCGCGTTGACTTATCCCACTTAGAGGATGGATCACATCCTCACCCTGAAATAAACCTCTAATTATGAAACTCTGAAAAAGGAAATTCTCCCTTGGTCTGGATTCAGCTTGCTGGTGTTGGTATGGAGGCTGAGGGGCGGGACTTGTAACCCTGGATCTGCCTTAGGGGCTGGGCCACAAAAATAACCAGGTGCCATGCAGCTTTTGGAAGTGTTTGCACTTGAGAGAATGATGTGCAATTAAAAATAAGAATATTTTTTTTTCCTTTAATCCTTACTTGGGGTGAATTTGGCCGCTGATATATCTGGCTGATAGCTGGAAAACAGAAGCACAGGAACAACATGACTTATTGTGAAAGCAGTGTCTTTGCTTTTAGGAATAATGAGTCTATTCAGCTTAGGGATCTTGGGAAGAGTTACAGCTGCCTGAATTACATTTACCTTGTACAATTTAAGACAGTTTTTTATGCATCTAATCATACAAGTTATTGTAAAAATAACTTAAAATTTTGTATGCACTGTTAAAACATTTAATTTAAACATTCAATTGCAATGATTAGAGGTAGGCTTCCTAATTACCTAATTTTGCTGCCATTAACTGTAATTTTTAAATAAGTTAATAGAGCTTGATTTTTCCTGGAAGTATCCCTGGTAGCATTTCCCAGCCCGTGTTTCTGGGTATGTCCCTACTAAACTGTTGGCATTGTTTGGGTTTCTGAGCAAGGCAGATTCTTTCAGCCCAGTCCACTTATATTTAAATCACAACATCACACAGTTTAGCTACAAGCATTATTTAAAATCTCTGAAGGCAGCATCTGCTTTGCAGAGATTGTTGCTAATGTAGACATGAGCTGGAAACCCAGTGACAGCTAATTTGGTTCTGACATCGGAAACATTCCCAGCTTTCATTCCCTGGGACAGCCAGTAATGGGTGGGGGAGGGTTCCTGAGGTCCAAAGTCTGTCCATGAGGGCAAAGATATTCACTGGAAGCTCAGCCTTGCTGTACCTGGTCTTTCACTGGAAGCTCAGCCTAGCTGTACGAGGGCTTTCACTGGAAACTCAGCCTAGCTGTACCTGGGCTTTCACTGGAAGCTCAGCCTAGCTGTACGAGGGCTTTCACTGGAAGCTCAGCCTAGCTGTACCTGGGCTTTCACTGGAAGCTCAGCCTAGCTGTACGAGGGCTTTCACTGGAAGCTCAGCCTAGCTGTACGAGGGCTTTCACTGGAAGCTCAGCCTAGCTGTACCAGGGCTTTCACTGGAAGCTCAGCCTAGCTGTACCAGGGCTTTCACTGGAAGCTCAGCCTAGCTGTACGGGGGCTTTCACTGGAAGCTCAGCCTAGCTGTACGAGGGCTTTCACTGGAAGCTCAGCCTAGCTGTACGAGGGCTTTCACTGGAAGCTCAGCCTAGCTGTACGAGGGCTTTCACTGGAAGCTCAGCCTAGCTGTACCAGGGCTTTCACTGGAAGCTCAGCCTAGCTGTACCTCGGCTGTCACTGGAAGCTCAGCCAAGCTGTACCTGGGCTTTCACTGGAAGCTCAGCCTAGCTGTACGAGGGCTTTCACTGGAAGCTCAGCCTAGCTGTACCTGGGCTTTCACTGGAAGCTCAGCCTAGCTCCTTAATGTTAATTTGTTTGAAATATGCAATTTTCCGACCTTGTGTGTTGCTTTGGACAAGAGTAAATGTAAATTCTCCTTGATGTATCCATGGTTGCTAATTTAATACAGTAAATTAAGACATAATTTCAAAAGTAGCAAACAGCTGCCAGCTGTTTATGTGTCTGTAAGTACAGTCATATACAGTTAACACTTCTGCCTCACTACTTTCCCCAAAGCAGTTTTGATATATTGCTTAAGAGATTAAATGGGGATTGTTTGATAGTTTTGTAGAAGCCGCAGATAGCACACAGAAATATCTTTTTGTGCTCTCTCAGTGCCCTAAACTGCACTAACATCCCAAACACTTTGCTTCACTAGGCTCTACTCACAGGGACCAAGGGGACCAAACATTTCATGTAGTTTTGCCAGATTGGGGGGCCCTACATCCCTAACCATATGTATTTTCATATGTGTCGGTCTGTCTGTAGCCTGTGGTTTCCGTATGTGTCGGTCTGTCTGTAGCCTGTGGTTTCCGTATGTGTCCATCTGTCTGTAGCCTGTGGTTTCCGTATGTGTCCGTCTGTCTGTAGCCTGTGGTTTCCGTATGTGTCCGTCTGTCTGTAGCCTGTGGTTTCCGTATGTGTCCATCTGTCTGTAGCCTGTGGTTTCCGTATGTGTCCGTCTGTCTGTAGCCTGTGGTTTCCGTATGTGTCCGTCTGTCTGTAGCCTGTGGTTTCCGTATGTGTCCGTCTGTCTGTAGCCTGTGGTTTCCGTTTGTGTCCGTCTGTCTGTAGCCTGTGGTTTCCGTATGTCTCCGTCTGTCTGCAGCCTGTGGTTTCCGTATGTGTCCGTCTGTCTGTAGCCTGTGGTTTCCGTATGTGTCCGTCTGTCTGTAGCCTGTGGTTTCCGTATGTGTCCGTCTGTCTGTAGCCTGTGGTTTCCGTATGTCTCCGTCTGTCTGCAGCCTGTGGTTTCCGTATGTGTCCGTCTGTCTGTAGCCTGTGGTTTCCACAGTGTTATAACAGTGTTCCTCAGTCAGCTGCTGGTAGCTGGGAGGGAACAAAAATGTGGACCATCTGGGGGTCCTCAAGGACTGGGTCAAAAATCACTGGTCTTTTACGCCAGTGTCCCGAGGTTAGTTGACACATTGACCTCGTTCTATGGGAGCCAGCAGGAATACTGAGAGTAAGGATGTCCAGGGAGGCTGAAGCTGAAGGTATCTACACGTAAAAAGGGGCGGACTGGAGAATGAGGGGTGTGCACATGACGTAACACTGATCAGGCCATTGAGGTTCACCCCTAGTGAACGTAGCTTAGAAATATGATCCCACTGTCCCAGAAGAGGTGTGCAGAGAGGCTGAAGGTTATATTCACAGCTGTCAGACAATGTCTGCCTCCACAGGAACTATTCAGCCTGAGGACCGTGTGTGAAGCAGCTCATGCCTGGTGCAACGTGTGGTGGCTATTTGGTCTATTCTACAGTTTAAGATGCTGAGCAGTTTCAAAACATCAAGTTATTAAAGCTGCGTTTATAAGAATCTTATCTGAGGTTATCTCCTATTTCTCTAGAAGAAGGATACTAACTGGCTTATCGACAAAGTCCTACCCTAAGGGGTTAACTTAGACATCTGAAAAGGCTGAAAAAAACCTTAAAGAATCAGGCTTACGGAGTTTATAAATGCACGCAATTTGCTCTCGTCTCGAATGTGGGTTAGGGTTTTTTATAATTCAAACCATTTGGCACTATGCAGAAGGTCAGCACTGAAAAAGGTCTGGGCATGTGAGACACAAAGGCTTATAGGAGGTGTTGGCATCGCGGCCCGTAACTGAAGCTCGCGAGCCAAACATCAGCTTTGTGCTGTCTTGTAGCAGCTTGTCGCTTTGCACATTATGATTGGTATGCTGATGTTTAAATGGCAGTGATGCAGACGTAGTCTTCAGGCCATAGCCCTCTGCCATTTCTCCAAGACAGCAATGCTCCAGAAATGTTGCACTATTCGCCAGATTAATAATCATAATCGAGTGGCTTGCATGCATGAGTATTCCCTGCAGAAAATAATCATGTTAATTAAAAGCTCTGTGGGTATCCTCTTTGGGGTGGGGCTCAGTTTCACTCACCACCTACCACACTGGGCAGCAGTTACATCAGCTGCATCAGCTTTCGCCTCTAAGACACTGGAAGTCAGCACCTCACTTACATCACTTACGCGTCTTTTTTCTCTTTGATATATCTGGCTTGGAAAGTTCTTTCGGAAGGGTACAACAGCAATTACATTGCTGTAGCTTGTACCTGCAAGCTTTTGGTCACACATCCCATTCTTAATGCTTTTAAATCCATCCATTTCTGCACTGAAAAGCAGAGCATGCCATACCAAGCAAACTAAGGTGAGGATAGTACGAGTAAATGCTTGGCTTCTAAATAAATGGCCTTTCTGCATTTCAGTGTAAAATGTAAGCCTGGCAGATTTCCCGTTTTACTTAAATTACTCCAGTGAAGCTTACATCCCTTGAAGAATTGTGTGATGAGTCACCCACTCGCTCATAAAAGAGATACTGTAAAATAATATTTTTTCGTCTCCATAACAACCTTTACCACACAGCAAAATGAGAATAATTTAAAAAGAGCAGCGTGGCATACGCCACTTTTAATTAGTCTGTGCTGGACTGTATAAGCATTATAAACAATAGCAACACCATTCCTATTATAGGGCCTCCGCCAGAACAGGCAGTGAGGCTTTGATGTCATTGCAAGGCTTTTGAGGTCACTATAGAGTGTGGAGGTGATCCAGTGGGTCAACAGAAAGGACCAAGTACAGATCCATTTGAAAGATCACCAGGACGAGTGTAAATACTTGAGGTGTTACTTGGAAAGGTGTAAGTGCTTCGAGGTGAGGGCTGCCAGGGCATAGAGAAGCTGTAGACAGAACGGGGACTTTTTCTCCAGTTGGAAGCCGGAGGTGCTGACCTCAGCTGCCAGCACTCTCCTTAATGCACTTGTCTCCTAGCTGCCATTTATAGATAGTCATAAAGCTATCACTAATGGCCTGCTGGCTCCTGTCCCACGATAGCGGACATAGAGGGCGGCTTGCACCGAACACGTCACTTCTGACTGTTCTCCAAAGTCATAAAGAACGCAATACTGAGAATCCGGTAGACAAGAGACGATTCTGAACACTCAGTATGAGTACCTGCGGCTCAGTATGAGTATCTGCGGCTCATTATTCACTTCTCTATCATTCTGGCACGTTTCTGGGATGGGGTCACAGGGAGCCGGAGAGCCCACAAGAAGGGCACTGTGCAGGAGACAGCAGCCCATTGCAATCCTTAATATTTCCAGTATTCAGTACTCAAAATTCAGTTCTCAGTATTCAGTACTTACAAATGATGTGCATCTTTGTTCAGGCCAGTGCTGAGACACGTGCCCAGAAGAAGGTCAGCAAATGCAATGTAGTTATGAGCTGACCGGTCAAATATCTTAAAGGCTTGCTAGATACTCATGATTTTCATCTTACAAAGTACTTACAAAATACTTGCATCTTACAAAACAAGAAAAGCCATTTCTTTAAATTCAGGTCAAATATAATGAACTATCCTGTTGATATCAGAGGCTATCATGCACTTATAAGTTATTTCTTGCCTAAGACTGTGCACAGTGATCTGTTATGGAAGCAAGGAGTGGTGATTTTAAAGTTTCAGCTTTTAAATGTCATGATGAGTGGATTTCGTGGGAGAAAGTCATGGATCTGCTGAAGCAAGCCTTTGAGAATGATTTCTTTCATACAAAGACACAGATCTGCAGCAGTGACAATGTCACATTGATCTCATTATACTCCCTGTGTATTAATGGATCTCCAGCTCATCACCCTGTGGTAATGTGGGAGATTCTGGTGGCACAGGCTGTGTAGAACGCTCCGATTCATGGTCTCATTTCGCTTCTCTGTGTCCTGGATCAGCCCATCCTTAATTCGAGCTCCGGGGCATCTGGTAGCGTATTCTGCCAATTAGGGGAATGGAAAGAGAGCGAGAGAGAACAGGGCAACCAGGGAGGGGGGTGTGAAGCTAATAGCGCCATTGGCTAGTTAATGCTGCCCCTTACAGGTCATCAAGGGTATATCACCACACTGTCAAGCCGAGTGATTGATGTCTGTGGTACTGGGGCCCATTATGCTGGTTGTACTAATACATTAGGCATTAGTGAGGTCCATGATTTTCCTGGCTGTGATTTCACACAAATAAGCATTTCTTAATTCTTTGTAAGGGTAAAGGGGATCAATAAAGTTAACTCTAATTCTAGCATTTGTACTAATAAAATAAGAGAATTTTTTTTGTACTTTCTAAAATGTACATTATGTTACTTTTAATTACACCTTAATTATACTTGATGCAACTATATAACAGATTAGTTTCTGAATAAGTAGCATGCACATTACTTAAGATGCCCTCATTGGAATGCTTTTTTGCTTTTGGAAAAAAAATGTGAATTTAAGGATTTGCCTTTTTTATTTAGAATGCAGAGACTTGCAGAGTTTCCTGCCACAGTCATGCACATTGTTTCTTTTTAGCCGTCAAAGCTCTACTTGGCTGGGATCTTTCCCGGGAAAGCGTACTATCCAAAGGCGACAAGGCCTTAGTATTTGCTCGCCCGTCAATATTGTGTAACATGCCTTAGTTTATTAAGGGCATATGTGAACATGCATCTTACTCGTGTGTTAGCCAGCACAGACAAACTGGCATAGAAAAAGTCCTGCGCAAGTCTGAGGCAAAGGAAGTCATTTCTGTCAGAGCCTGGCCTGGTGTGAAAATGAGGAATCTTAGAACAACAATCTTGGCCAAAAATATTATGAGGTGATACATCATGTTCAACAAGATAATTAAAAAGTGTAATAGAATGTTTTAATCCATAAACTCATTTCACAGAAAATAACACTGAAAAACACCACTGATGTTAGCAGCATCTAACAAATACCTGTAGGGGGCAGTGCTGCTCCTTCACATGACTGTGTCCTCCAACTTGTGCCTTAAATTAAATTAAATTCTTTAGGAAGGTCTGGAAAGTACCAAAATAACCAGGCAGGCCTGAAATAAATCCCAAAGGCCAACCAGAGAAAGGTATGTGTGCTTCAGTAGCAGCACTGATTCATGCAGGTGCGTCACAACGACGGGAGATGCGGCCTGAACACTCTCCAGGAAGTAGGGAAGCGGGGCCTGCGTGCAGATCTGGATTTTAAGATGGATCTGGATGATGACAAAGTAAGACCCATTATAACTCGCTTATAATTCATGGATGTCCAAACCCTCTGAATCCAGCATATCTTTTAATTTGCTTGTCTTCTGTGAGCCCCTGCAGGAAGCCTCCTTCTGTTTCTCACCCCTATGCTGTGTTTCACCATTGTGCTGAATCATTAGCACAGAAACCAGTTTGACAACAGCACTGTTGTGGTCTCATGCTGTTAAAAATGAGACTTACTGTAAGGAAACGCGTCTCTATCACGGTTGGTCTCTGTTCTTTAATTCCTGTGCAGCTTTTCTTTGGATTGTCATTTCAAACCTGTAAAAACTGTATTTTTAATAGCACTCAGTGTTAAAGCGATCAAAAATGCATAATGTTAACCACTAATTGTTATTTGTTGTATGTTTTTAAAGCTAATCTCATTGTTGCCTGCTGCTGTATGATGTCACTTTAGCAAGTTCATGAGCAGCTACTCTTAGCATCATTGGAATCAGCCAATCTGCTGTGCCAAAGCTGTTGTTGCTAGGCAGGGGATTTTACTGTAACCAATGAAGCATGAGTATATTTTGTGCTGTTGCTAAAGAGTACTCGATTGGGGTGTAATTAATTGACAAAGTGAGAAAATGGTGAAAATGGTGAAAATTCAAAAAATTCATTGATGGGCTTTGGTTTTGACCTTGACCACAGTTTACACCTCGCTTTTAGCAAGCAAGCCCACTAGTTATTTTTCGATAATATTAAAATGCCGGGGGGGAGTTTTTGGTTCCTCTCCTCCGTTGTCAGCTGACATTCTTTCTTTCTTTCATTTCTTTGTCTTCCCTTTTCCCTGAGTTTTAATTATCCTTTATACATGATAGAGGGATGCATTACAACACACTCATTTAAAGCACCTTGGGACAACTCTGTTGTGAAAGTTGCTGTATAAAAAAACGTAATAATTGATAAATAAATTGAATTGAATTCAGGGCTGTGTGGGGTACATGATAAAGCAACAGTGATTGTGGGTCTTTGCTGAGTTTTACTACAACACATGAATGCAGATTAAAATGGATTCTTCTTGGAGAGACTGTGTCGGCTTCTCTGTGTCATAGACGAGTCATGGTGGGCTGACGCAGGACTTCTTAGACAAGTGAAAAAATGGCTAACAGAACCCCTTCTCCCTAAGAGAGAAACCCATGTCCACAATGTCCTCTCCATCAGTCCCTTATGAGTTTATGCAGGAACACTGGAGAGTCTTACCTTTTCCATCACTGTTCAAATGGACTTTACAGCTGTGGCTCTCTGGCCAAATAGAATGGACCAGTTAAGGGGAGAGTAGCTTGCTCTTCTTTGTAAACACCCCTCTGTTTGGCCACAAATGCTTAGTGTCCAACCACTTACATAGTGCTAATGAAGCTCTGGCTCTTCTGAACACGCAATCACACACGAGGACGAATTCATTTTTGTCTGTCCATTCGTTCAACAAAGATCACACTTCCAATAATCACTACGGACTGAAAATGGGAATCTCGTTGTGTTAAATTTCTTGTGTTTGTGCATAGTGTGTTAAGCCTGTTTTTCTTTGTCTTTTCTTTCTCCACCAGTAAATGCATAAAAAAACCACTCACAGGCAATTGGTCATAATTGGTAGCATTGAATAAATTCTGTTTAAATCGATGAGAGAGTCCCAAACAAATGAGACGGTAAGAAGTCCAGACTGCATTAATCTGAGAGCGGCTTCCAGACAAATGTAAGTCCTGGCCACTGCAGTGTACCACAGTAAATCTGCACCACTATCTAGCAGCTGCAAATGAAATACATACCCTCATAAGGCCTAGAAATCAACGAGTGATATATATATCTTTTTTTTCCTGGATTAATTCCTGCCTCCTGTCATGTCCTGATGCAGAGCTTGGGCCCAGACCACGGGCATATACTCAAGGCTGCGTGGCCGAATGTGGGCCTCCTCAGTGGCCTGTCGTCGTTCCAGCCCGCCCAAAAGAACCGGCACCTCAGCCCTGCTCTCCTCCTGCCAGGTCTCCTCTGCCATTCAGGCCTCCTCTGCCGTTCATGACAGGATGGAAGCAGGAGACAGCATGGAGTCCGTATTACCGCTTCTATCCTGATTGGTAACAGCTGTACCTTCTCCTGTCGTGTGACATCATCATACCATGCGACCTGGCAGGCCGACGCCATTCCAGCGCTCCCTTCCCTAACTGCACGATGGCCATTAACAAACCCCATCTAACTCTCAGCTGCAGCCCACCTCCGCCTTAGCGAATGTCCACCTTGTGTAAAAGTCACATTTAGTTTGAGGAAGTATTCATCTAGGATGGTGTCAATTTCTGAGAAAGCAGAGTCAGACAGTCAATGGGGCAACTGGGGATTAAACGCTCAAGGGTCCAACGGTGAAATCTGTTAGGGATTTGAACCAGTGACCTTCTGATCACATGCACAGAATCCTAAGCTGCCGAGTCTCATAGCGCCCCCTGTTGACAGTGTTGTTTTCTGGAATGAAATGGGTTTCCCAATATACCGTGCTTCACCCAGCACGCAGCCTTGCCCCTGATCACCAGCCTTCGCCCCTGATCACCAGCCTTCGCCCCTGATCACCAGCCTTCGCCCCTGACCACCAACCTTCGCCCCTGATCACCAGCCTTCGCCCCTGACCACCAGCCTTCGCCCCTGATCACCAGCCTTCGCCCCTGACCATCAGCCTTCGCCCCTGATCACCAGCCTTCGCCCCTGACCACCAGCCTTCGCCCCTGATCACCAGCCTTCGCCCCTGACCACCAGCCTTCGCCCCTGATCACCAGCCTTCGCCCCTGACCACCAATGCTTTCTCTCTCTCTCTGGTGAGGCTGGCTTCATGTGTTGACGCTCAGATGGTGCAGCTGGAGAGTCTCGCTGTTTAAACTGCTCTGTGCCATAACGCTGTTGGTGAGGCTTCCCATGAAACCACGGGAGTCCTGGCGGCCGGGTTCCCGCGCACCTCACGGGGGCGGCGGAATGTTCCGGCTGTCCTTTCTTCCCTCGCCAGCAGTGACATCACCAGCCAACATCCATCTGCACATTTCTGCTTTAAGTTACGGCTGTTTGCGGCAGGAGGCCATTTCTCAAAGCCATCAAGTCCCCACCATGGTATCCTAGGTCATTATTACCATTTTGATTTCTATGCAATGAATTATAATTTTATAGAAAAATATTCTGTCTGATTTATGCGGAATTTTATTTTCACCATTGATTATGTTTCCCAGCTGACGTTCAGAGGAACATAACTTTAAAAATTCTTTCATTTTTTTATTGCATGTAGTACTTTATATATTTTAATATTTGAATTGTATTTAGTATTTGATAAATATGTGTATTTTACAGTGACGCTTTTCCGGTGACTGGATCTTGTGAATTTCCGTGAAACGCTCCTGCACACAGACGCCGCACAGACCGGGTCGCCGGGCCGGTGTTGGCTAACGCCGCGATGCCGTAACTGTGTGAGGGGTTTTCTTGTCAGAGCGCCTGCGCCGCTGAGCCCAGTCCAGTCGCCCGCTCTCACAGACGAGCCGCACGAGTTTCCCAGCAGGGACATCCTGGGAGCGTGTGAGAGGTCTTTGCGCAGCAGGCTGTGTGACTCAACAGCAACATCAGTGGCAGCTGCGGACGACTGCGCAGGCATGCAAGCTCACATTGCAGATACATCACTGCTTCAGAGCATCGCCTCCTATTTATCAGTCTGTCTGTCTATCTATCTCCTTGTTATTATTAGTGAACAACTCATTTGAAATTAAATGTGGGAAAAAATGTAAGTGGTGCATGAAATACTTATGGCGGAAATGCAGGGAGCATCAGCATGACCTCTCTGCTCCTCACTGCCGACCGCTCTCCATGTCACAAGCAGCCACGGAATCGGAAACAGCTTGCTGAAGAAAAGGGAAGTGGGGCTTATTATTAGCAGGTGAAAACAAGAGGTCTGTGAGAAGAGGGAATGAAAACTGAGATGTCGATGAAGGAGCTGGGTAGACGCGGGTCACAACCTATGTCAATTATGTTAGGGCAACTTTATAGAAGTGAGAAGAGGAAGCTGATTGTTTTTTAATTTTCTTTTTGTCCTGCCCGGGCAAACACTCAAAGGAAGTGGCATGCCATGAGCTGTTTGGACATCCGCTGAAGCCCCCGGATCCAGCCAGGGTGCTGGTTCATGTATAGATTTGCGACAATAGGACTAATTCTCATTCTGAATACACCTCTGAGGGTCGTTTCTCTCCCCGTTAATTGTGTCTATTTATAATTTCTGTTTCTATTATTCGATTTGTAATTCCTTAATGAGAGCTGCGGCACTGTTAGTTACCTCTACGACTCTTTCAGCTGCTACAGTAGCGACACATTATATGTTCTCAATAGTACCGTATCTGTGTTCTCCAAATGCAGTGCTGTAACCTTCTGTCGGGGAAAAGCTCACATGTGCTATAACATCGACGGGGGATCTAAGGGGAGGCACATAGTGATCATACAGAATTTTGAATAATAACACATAAGAGAGCTTACAGTAGGCAGACGGTTTCACATGAGGACGAGAGCGCTCTGAGACACACATGAGCAGTCCGATATGGTCTCATCCAGATTTCCATGTGATCAGAGCTGGGGGCGGCGCCGATGTACCAGGTGGGAACAGACGGTTCTGGAGCTGCCCATGGCCCTCGGCCTGATCTGGGATCTGTTTGTGGACCAGCCGGTCCTTTATAATGTCAGAGCTGTGGGAATGCCTGACTGTGGTATACATGTAATGACGATGAGACCAACAGCACAGGGATTTCAAGGACATCATGTAAACTCTCGTGCAAAGACTAAGTGTCAGTGAACTGCTGGACATGGGAACTTGTATGGATGTAGCGTGGAGACGCTACGATCATCTGTCACGTCTGCGTCCTTATTCACCTCACATTTCACGGCTCTGTTGTTCCCCACTAAGTTACTTGCATGTGACTGTGCCGTTATGAGTCTGCCTCACCCCACAGCCGCACACCCTCCATGCCGGTCCAGCTCTGCGTCTCCATCGCAGCTCCAGTGCAGCACGTTGCTGGGTTTGGTTACATATCTGCATGCATTGCATCCCGGTGTTAATGGTCACACGAGTTGCTCTAGATTAACATGCCTTTAAAGTGAATAAATGTAAAGGTTTCAAACCAGACAGAGGTTTAATTATCCTTTTATCCCAGAGGCACAATTTGAAAGCTACTAGGAATGTTATCCGCTCTCAGTGGACTGTCTGACACTGTGGTTTCCATTTTAAGATTTAACCCATATTGCATAAATTACTTACCCTACATAAAACAACAAAGCTTCGCAGCCTCATTGTCTTGGTAAAATGTATTTCCTATCTATATTTTTCTTTTCTTGTTTCCTCAGAAGCTTGTATCTGAAACCTGGTATGTTCTGCTCATATAGATTTCCTTTACATGGAGAGGTCCCTGAAACTGCGGAGATCTCCATGGCTCTGACGGCCTGGCTCTACTGTAAACGATTTCTCTTGAGAAACCCTATTCGGTGCTTGAATACTGTATCTCTGGATGGCTGTGTTCTAGTCTTCTGGCTTAAGTATAACAAGACATTTCCAGTCCGACCTCCCTGCTGCGTAGTGAATGTAGAGGTTAGGCCTCCAATTACAGCTCAATCTGGACCTCAACACGAAGAGTAAAGGGTCTCCGTGTGGCTGTATGAGGGTGACTGATAAACCCAGCAGATACCGGTGTGTCTCCTTTATCAGAAGGTTAACCTGTAATGCGTGTCTGTATGGGCTCTTAAGCCACTTTACACACGCAGAACTAGGTTTTCTTAGGAGAGAAGAAAAAGGCTGCCATCTGCTGGTTACTGGGTGGAAGGGCATCAAAAAAGCACATTCTAGAAAGTGAAGCATTACTGCAATAAACGATGCAGCACATCACTCTTAGCAGGTTAATAGATCGAAAATTCAAAATTGCTTTATTAAGGTACTTAATCTGAATATATTAGGATCCTAATGTATAAAATTTACTAGTACGAGAAAAGGCTTCCAGTAAGTGTGTGTGTGTGTATATTTATATATATATATATATATACACTCACCTAAAGGATTATTAGGAACACCTGTTCAATTTCTCATTAATGCAATTATCTAATCAACCAATCACATGGCAGTTGCTTCAATGCATTTAGCGGTGTGGTCCTGGTCAAGACAATCTCCTGATCTCCAAACTGAATGTCAGAATGGGAAAGAAAGGTGATTTAAGCAATTTTGAGCGTGGCATGGTTGTTGGTGCCAGACGGGCCGGTCTGAGTATTTCACAATCTGCTCAGTTACTGGGATTTTCACGCACAACCATTTCTAGGGTTTACAAAGAATGGTGTGCAAAGGGAAAAACATCCAGTATGCGGCAGTCCTGTGGGTGAAAATGCCTTGTTGATGCTAGAGGTCAGAGGAGAATGGGCCGACTGATTCAAGCTGATAGAAGAGCAACTTTGACTGAAATAACTACTCGTTACAACCGAGGTATGCAGCAAAGCATTTGTGAAGCCACAACACGCACAACCTTGAGGCGGATGGGCTACAACAGCAGAAGACCCCACCGGGTACCACTCATCTCCACTACAAATAGGAAAAAGAGGCTACAATTTGCACGAGCTCACCAAAATTGGACAGTTGAAGACTGGAAAAATGTTGCCTGGTCTGATGAGTCTCGATTTCTGTTGAGACATTCAAATGGTAGAGTCAGAATTTGGCGTAAACAGAATGAGAACATGGATCCATCATGCCTTGTTACCACTGTACAGGCTGGTGGTGGTGATGTAATGGTGTGGGGGATGTTTTCTTGGCACACTTTAGGCCCCTTAGTGCCAATTGGGCATCGTTTAAATGCCACAGCCTACCTGAGCATTGTTTCTGACCATGTCCATCCCTTTTTGACCACCATGTACCCATCCTCTGATGGCTACTTCCAGCAGGATAATGCACCATGTCACAAAGCTCGAATCATTTCAAATTGGTTTCTTGAACATGACAATGAGTTCACTGTACTAAAATGGCCCCCACAGTCACCAGATCTCAACCCAATAGAGCATCTTTGGGATGTGGTGGAACGGGAGCTTCGTGCCCTGGATGTGCATCCCACAAATCTCCATCAACTGCAAGATGTTATCCTATCAATATGGGCCAACATTTCTAAAGAATGCTTTCAGTACCTTGTTGAATCAATGCCACGTAGAATTAAGGCAGTTCTGAAGGCGAAAGGGGGTCAAACACCGTATTAGTATGGTGTTCCTAATAATCCTTTAGGTGAGTGTATAGACAGAGCGAGGGAAACTACTTATAAAATAATCTTATAATCTTATGCATTAATAGTTAAATTATGTGTTATGAATGTACTGCAGCTTAGACGAAAAGAAAAAGCTCTTAATCGTCCAATGGGTTTTAAGATCACTTTTCACGTAATCAAATACAGCCGAGAATAAGACCGCCCCTATAATTGACAGTCGTTAATTATATATCATTCATCCGTCCATCCATTTTCTGAAACCGCTCAACCGCTGAAACCGCTCATCCCATCCAGGGTCGCGAGGGGTCCGGAGCCTATGTGCGCAAGGCGGGGAACAACCCATCGCAGGGCACAGACACCAGTCAGTCACACATGCATGCCAAAGGGGCAATTTCGTAACGCCAATTAGCCTCAGCATGTTTTTGGACGGGAGGGTGAAACCGGAGCGGGGAGAACATGCGAAGACCACACACAGGGAACCCTAGCGGAGACTCGAACCCAGGTCGCACAGGTGCGATAATGCTCACCCCTTTACATACGATATGTTCGGCAATTTGGAAAACACCCCTGTAGTAAAAAGACAAGATCATGGACAAATTTTTGAGAAGGAAATTTCCAGAAACGTACTTCATCCTGAACCAACAGGTTAAGAACAATATGATTGGTGGTTGTGTATGAGCCAATTAGTTAGTATGTTAAAATCAGTGGCGAGCCCTTGCATGAATAACTAATAAAAAAGTGTGCCGTGGCGGACAAGGCTTTGGGAAACACTGCTTTACACCATAATTTGGTTTCAGGTGAGGTGACTGGGTGGAGCGGAGTGGTAGCTGAAGGTCGCCTGAATGAAACAGATGAAGGCAGCATAAATGAGCAAGGACCAGAAAAGTGATATGGTGAATTGGTGCACACAAATCGCAGGAGGCAGGATCGCTTGTGAGTTCGTATGAGCTCGGGTGGCCGAGTGTAGGATGACTGTGGGTTACTTAGTGTCAGAGGACCAGCTCTCCCGGGTGGGTAATTTTGGAAAGGTTATACCTGTTAGCGTTAATAACTGATCACGTCGGAGTAATAATGTCACCGTTATGCGAGACAACCAGGGACACACCGAACACCTGGCTGATGGCAATGAACAGCTACCTCATTCTGGCTTCTGTGGCTATTTCAGCATATCA